>NC_059089.1:4386768-4704090 GCF_020497125.1 Mauremys mutica
TACCATGGATTTATATAGCAGCAATATGATATCTTTTGTTTTATTATAAGAAATATCTATTATTTCTTGATTCCTAACATTCTGTTCACTTTTTTGACTACCGCTGTACATTGAGTGGATGATTTCAGAGAACTATCCACAATGACTCCAAGATCTTTTTTGAGAGGTACCAGCTGACTTAGACCCCAATCATTTTATATGTATAGTTGGGATTATGTTTTCCAGTGTGTATTACTTTGCATTTATCAACACTGAATTTCATCTGGCATTTTGTTACCTAGGCTTTGGCTACACTTGCATTTCAAAGCGCTGCCGCGGCAGCGCTTTGAAGCGCTAAGTGTAATCAAAGCACCAGCGCTGGGAGAAAACTCTCCCAGCGCTGTCCGTACTCCACATCCCTGTGGGGAATAACGGACAGCGCTGGGAGCGCGGCTCCCAGCGCTGGGGCTTTGACTACACTGGCGCTTTGTAGTGCCGCAATTTGCAGCGCTGCAGAGGGTGTGTTTTCACACCCTGCTGCAGCGCTGCAAATTTGTAAGTGTAGCCAAGCCCCTAGTCAGACAGTTTTGTGAGAGCCTTTTGTAGCTCTTCACAGTCTCCCTGGGACTTAACTATCTTGAGTAGTTTTGTATTTTCTGCAAATTTTGCCACCCCACTGTTTACCCCTTTTTTCCAGATCATTTATGAATATGTTGAATAGGACTGGTCCCAGTACTGGGGAACACCACTATTTACCTCTCTCCAGTCTGAAAATTGACCATTTATTCCTACCCTTTGTTTCCTATCTTTTAACCTGTTATCAATCCATGAAAGGATCTTCCCTCTAATCTCATGACAGTTTACTTTGCTTAAGAGCCTTTGGTGAGGGACCTTGTCAAAGGTTTTCTGAAAATCTAAGTACACTATATCCACTAGATTCCACTGTGATGGTGCACTCCATATGATGTTATGAAAATATGCTAGTGAGTGTCAACATAATGTAACTGGAATATGCTTCATGCAAAATGTCTCCTGTAAGGTATCATTAGGGAGTTTATAATCTACTGAGTGCGGTCATCCTATTTGTATGAATTTATCATTCTTGTTCTCTGAAACTAGACGTATGAAATATAACTCTGAGGTCCTATTGTAATTATGCAAAGTGTGGGCCATTAATTGTGGCTTGGAATCTTGATGGCTCCCATTTAACCAGGACAATTGGTTGTAAATGGTTTTCTGTTTACCTGTAAGTCTTCCTGTGTGCTGGCAAGTGAGTAATGAAGTCTTACAGTGCCATGTGATCATGTCACCTGAACTGGAATCCATCTTTAACCTGGTGCTTTTCCATTTAGAAGGAGGGGTGGGAACCCAGAGAGGGACAAAGGATTCCCACCTGGTGTCAAGGACATATAATGGGGTAGAAGAGAACAAAAGGGGCTGCAGTCATGAGAAATCCCCTAGTTACCAACTGAGCTGGAACAAGGGCTGTACCGGGGGAAAAGATTGGGCTCAGACTAGGAAGGAATCCAGTCTGTGAAAAAAAACCATTGAAATATCTCGGAGGGTGAGATTTATCTGTATTCCGTTTTTTTTGCTGTATGAGGCTTTGACTTGTGTTTTATTTTATTTTGATTGGTAATCCACTTTGTTCTGTTTGTTATTATTTGAAACCACTTAAATCCTACTTTTTGTATTTAATCACTTTATACTTATTAATACCTGGGAGGTGGAACAGAGAGATATGCATGTTATAGAGAGCAAACAATTTATGAGTTTACCCTGTATAAGCTTTATACAGAGTAAAATGGATTTATTTGGCATTTGGACCCCCATTGGGAGCTGGTTATCTGAGTGCTGGAGACAGGAGCACTTCTTAAGCTGTTTTCAGTTAAGTCTGCAGCTTGTGGGGGACATGGTTCAGACTTGGATCTGTGTTTGCTGCAGGCGTGTCTGGCTCAAACAAGGCAAGGTACTGAAGTCCCAAGCTGGCAGGGAAAATGGGCTCAGAGGTAGTCTAGGCACATCAGGGGGCAGTCCCAAAGGGGTTTCTGTGACCCAGCCCATTACATCCCCCTTGTCAAAGAATTCTAGTAGGCTGGTGAGACATGATTTCTCTTTACAAAAACCATGTTGACTTTTCCTCCACAAATTATGTTTCGCTATGTGTCTGACAATTTTGTTCTTTACTATAGTTTCAACCAGTTTGCCTGGTACTGAAGTCAGGCTTACTGGTCTGTAATTGCTGGGATCATCTCTGGAGCCATTTTTAAAAATTGGCGTCATATTAGCTATCCTCCAGTCATCTGGTACGGAAACTGATTTAAATTATAGGTTACTAACTACCATTAGTAGTTCTGCAATTTCACATTTGAGTTCCTTCAGAATTCTTGGGTGAATATCATCTGGTCCTGGTGATTTATTACTGTTTAATTTATCAGTTTGTTCCAAAACCACCTCCTAATGACACCTCAATCTGGGACAGTTCCTCAGATGTGTCATCTAAAAAGAATGTCTCAGGTTCGGGAATCTCCCTCACATCCTCAGCTGTGAAGACCAATGCAAAGAATTCATTGACTGGTGTGGATTCCTGCACAGTGTGTTTAAATGCATGCCAAGGGCACCCAAAGCTGTGGATAAGCACCCTGTGTCGAGTGGCCAATTTTAAGATAAAAATCAAGATTGATTGATCAATGTGGCCCCTGTTTCTGGGGATGAATTATCCCCAAAAGTGACTTGCGGTTTTACTGGTTTATTCCTTATGCACATGTAGACATGTGGACTCACCCCTGCGGCATCTCCTGCTGGTCACTTTTGGGAATTAGCTCGTTCCAGCTCTGGAGCGCCCTCTGCAAGCCGGTGATCTGCCTGTTCTCTGGCCCCCGTGTCCCTCCCTGGACCAGGTACCCTTTTACCTGGGGTGCTGCCCCCTGGCAGTAACCCCTCAGTCTCAGGGTCTCGTCTCCCCAGACAATCCCCACTCACTATTCCCACCTTGCCTCAGTGTATGGCTACTGCCAGTCATCATGTAGCCCCGCACCCTGGGGCAGACTGCAGTGTCAGCCACTCATCACTGGCAAGGTTGGGTTTGGACTTGCTGCCTTGGCCTACCCCTGGGCTGCCCTCTGCAACCCCCAGGACCTGTTGGCCTTGTGCTAGGCTGCAGCCTGGGGCTTTCCAGGCTGGAGCTCCTGGGCTCCTCTGCCTTTTCCCAGCCCTGCTCCACTCTGCTCAGGTCCCTGCAGCCAGGCCCATCTCCCTCTAAAGCCAGAGAGAGACTGACTGGGCAGCCTCTTATAGGGGCCAGCCAGCTGGGCCTGATTGGAGCATGGCCACAGCTGAGCCTACTTTCCCCAATCAGCCCAGGCTTCTTGCCCCAGCCCCAGCCCTCTCCTGGGCTGTTTTCAGCCCTTCAGGGCAGGAGCAGGGGACCACCCTGCTACAGCACAATTATTCAGCCAGTAGTTCATGCAAACCCTTCCTGTCTATATGCTTCTCTCGAGTACCACACTACTCCACATTCATCATTTGCAGGCTATGCTTTTTTTTGCTGCTCTCCCTGGGTGATCATAGGCAGGGCCGGCTTTAGGAAGTGCGGGGCCCAATTCGAACAGTTTTGATGGGGCCCCGGCTGGGATGACTAAAAAAAACAACAACAACAAAAAAAACACCCACGTGGGGCTTGTACTCACCGGGCGGTGCTCCGAGTCTTCAGCGGCGGGTCCTTCACTCACTCCAGGTTTTCGGCGGCACTGAAGGACCCGCTGCCGAAGACCTGAAGCAAGCGGAGTACCCACCGTCGAAGTGCTGCCGAAGACCTGGACTGCTGCTGGGTGAGTAAAAATCAAAAAGGCGCCTCTAGCCAGGGAAAGGATTCTCACTGGGCACAGGGCCCGATTCGGGGGAATTGGTGGAATAGGCCTAAAGCCGGCCCTGACCATAGGTTTGGCAATGTCTAGTTCTCACAAGCCCCCGTTTGCAAACAAGCAGAAATTCTAGGCAATCTGCTGAGCTCTCACACTGCATGTTGTTTGGATCTAATCCAGAATGCAGCCACCAACTCTTGCTGGTGGCTGCTCTCACTTTTTCCTAAAATACTTCATTAGCTTTAGGAAAACCAAATAAATATGCACATAGATATCCAAATCCCTGGAGTTTATTTATTGATAGCCAGTAAGTCTGTTGTGAAAAGTGGTATTAACAAACATACTAGTATCACTTCTTACTGCAGCCTTACTCAGCCCTGGCAAGCCTGGGGTCAAATAAGCCCTGGATGGAGGGTCAGGGAAGGCAGTGGGGGCTAGGGGAGATGGGGGTTGGAGGCTGGGAGAGGTAGCGGAGGGCCGGTGCCTGAAGCTCTGCTCCCAGAGCCTGAAGCCTCATGGCCGGAGGACAGGGCCCATGGACGGAGCCTGAAGCCGTGTGGCTGGAGCCTGGGGCCTGCTGTTGTGCAGCCAGAGCCCAGGGTTGGAGCCTGAAGCCCCATTTCCAGAGCCCACTGCCCCCGCCACCTCAGAGCTGAAGCCCAAAGCCTGAATCCCAATGCCCCTGGGAAGGTGGGGAACTTACTGGCTGCCTGCTCCTACAGCGTTGTGCCCCAAGTGACTCCAGAGGAGGGCAGGGCCCAATCCCTGCTGGTAGCAACCAACACCAAGGCAGTGCATCCAGGAGCAACAAGGAGGGGGAGAGGGTGTTACTTTGCCTTCCCCCCATCACAGCCCAGAAGGCCATGGCTACAAGAAAAGTCCCTGGTGGCTGCATGCAGCCACGGTGGCCACATTTGAGAAATGCTACGCTAGAGACCCAGTGTCAGGGAACAGAGCACTAATTAAGGATTGTTTTCTCACCACCTGGGTTAATGTTTAATTGGATCAGTGACCTGTGTGCTGTATAAACAGATGAGGGAGAGATTGGCAAAGGCTCTGCTGTGCATATGTCCTGGAGTACTGCCCCTGCCCTGCCTTGTGAGGCTCTCTGGAAGCACCTTACTGCTCTTGACATAGCCTGGGGAAATGATCAGTGCTGCAAGAACAATGCCCACTGCTTCAGTCTTCTGTACTGCAGAGAGCAACTTCCAGGCAAAAATCTTTGTAGGGCTCAAGTTAAGGGTGAAAGCCTGCAACACGGGTGTAAAAACCCTCACAAATTATTGCAGGTATTAAAAAAAACCCAGCTGGTAGGAACCTAGGAAATTCAGAGTTAAGGTTAACCTTAACAGCAGCCCAAACACTGAAAGGCATAAGAGATGGAGTGATGGAACCCAAACAAACTTAACTCTGCCCCTCAAAACAAAACCAGCCTCCCATCTGTCCTGCTTTGTTCCTTTCATACCTGCTTTCTAAGGTGTGTTTGTAAGGTACGTGAGCTGTGTCCTCAGGCTGCATGCAGGATGGTGCTTATTTTTGAAAATCTCATTGTTGCCCAGCATGCCCATGGCTCTCTTTTGATCACTCACTGTCCACGGCAGCTGCACTGAGCCTAGAGGGCAGCAGCACTGGCCCAGGTATTTCAAAGGGCCTGTGTGTGGTGCAACCATCACATCCCAAGAGGAGAGAGAAGCTTAGGGAGCCCAAATACAGCAGCCTCAAAGTCATGGGGGAGGGATAGCTCAGTGGTTTGAGCATTGCCCTAGTAAACCCAGGCTTGTAAATTCAATCCTTGAGGGGGCCACTTAGGGAGCTGGGGCAAAATCAGTACTTGGTCCTGCTAGTGAAAGCAGGGGGCTGGACTTGATGACCTTTCAGGCTCCCTTCCAGTTCTGGCCCCCACCCCCCTGTTGACCTAGCCCTGGGTCACTGGTAACTCATTCCCAGGTCATTCAGCAGGAATTTTGGATGTGCACAGAACACAGGCAGGATTGATTCCCATATGGTTACAGAACTGCAGTAAAGTGGAACAATTTTCAGCTTGTGTGATTGAAGGATATCTGGATGCATATTATAAGACTGTCCTCCATAAATGAGGAAAAGTTGAGGTGCCTTTATTCTTCTTTTGTTCCACTCTTTGTTTCTATGGAGAATTTGCCAATGCAATATCACTGTCTTCCTTTTAAACAAATAAAACTTTAAAAAAAGGCAATGGCTGTTGAAAATAGCAATTCCAGTCCTAATAACCACTGGGAAGCATTTCTTGCTCAATTTTATCCTACTTTTTCTACAGCAAGTGTGACAAAGTTCCTCCTCTACCTTGGTTGGTCCTGCGCTTATTGGCGGATTTGCTCACCACAGAGAGCTTCCCCTCTGGTCAGGGGCGGTGTGACGTTATTGATATAAACTGGGACCATATAGAATATGGTTTGCAACCAAGGTCCTGTAGTGGCACCAAATCTTATGTAAAAAGGGGTCATATAAGGTGTCTAAGACCAGGTTATGGGTTGCTGGTTATGATTATGCTGTCTATATGTATGTATCCTTTTGTAGTTGAAGTTATGAGTATTGAATCTATACTGTCTGTATTTCAAATTTGTGCTGTGTTTTTGGAAACATTCCAGACAAGTTGGTATTAGCTCTGACTAGCCTGCTTGATGGCCCATTAAGGACCATCGGCTACACAACTGACCCATGGAGAGAAGGCAGATACGCCTTGTAACTCAGCAAATATGCAGGGACTTGCCCATGTGACTCCAAATTCCATTTTGCTGTAATTTTCCACAGTAAGAACAAAGAGGTTCTTACGCCTAAAAAAGCCTATATAAGGCTAATGCCTCATCTCCATCTTGTCTTCAATCCTGCTTCTTACCTCTGGAGGGACTTTGCTACAAGCTGAAGCTCTACACAAGGGACTGATGACCCATCCCAGCGGGGGATGTACTCCAGAGACTTGATTTGAACCTGCAGTTTACTCCATCACTGCTACAAGCCTGAACTAAGAACTTTGCCATTACTGCATGTCATTGATTCCATTTAACCAATTCTAGCTCTCACCTCTACCTTTTTCCCTTTATGAATAAACCTTTAGATTTTAGATTCTAAAGGATTGGCAACAGCATGATTTGTGGGTAAGATCTGATGTGTATATTGACCTGGGTCTGGGGCTTGATTCTTTGGGATCGAGAGACCCTTTTTCTTTTATTGGGGTGTTGGTTTTTATAACCATTCATCCCCAGGATGAGTGGGACTGGTGGTGATACTGGGAGACTGGATTGTCTAAGGAAATTGCTTGTGTGACTTGTGGTTAGCCAGTGGGGTGAAACCGAAGTCATTTTTGTCTGGCTGGTTTGGTTTGCCTTAGAGGTGGAAAAACTTCAGCCTTGGGCTGTGACTGCCCTGTTTGAGCAATTGGTCCTGAATTGACACTCTCAGGGTACGTCTACACTACGGGATTATTCCGATTTTACATAAACCGGTTTAGCAAAACAGATTGTATAAAATCGAGTGTGCGCAGCCACACTAAACACATTAAATCGGTGGTGTGCGTCCACGGTCCGAGGCTAGCGTCAATTTCTGGAGCGTTGCACTGTGGGTAGCTATCCCGTAGCTATCCCATAGTTCCCGCAGCCTCCCCCGCCCCTTGGAATTTCCAGGTTGAGATCCCAGTGCCTGATGGGGCAAAAATCATTGTCGCGGGTGGTTCTGGGTACAGCCTCACCCCTCCCTCCCTGAAAGCAGCAGACAACCGTTTCGCGCCTTTTTTGCTTGGTGAACTGTGCAGACGCCATAACACAGCAAGCATGGACCCTGCTCAGCTCAATACCGCAATCGTGGATGTTTTAAACACCTCACGCACTCTCGTGCAGTATATGGTGAACCAGGACCTTCAAACCGAGGCGAGGAGGAGGCGGATACGGCAGCGCGGCGATGACAGTGATGAGGACGTAGACACAGAATTCTCTCAAACCGCGGGCCCCTGCGCTTTGGAGATCCTGATGGTAATGGGGCAGATTCTATCCATTGAATGCCGATTTTGGGCCTGGGAAACAAGCACTGACTGGTGGGACCGCATAGTGTTGCAGGTGTGGGACGATTCCCAGTGGCTGCGAAACTTTCGCATGCGTAAGGGCACTTTCATGGAACTTTGTGACTTGCTTGCCCCTGCCCTGAAACGCCATAATACCAAGATGAGAGCAACCCTCACAGTAGAGAAGCGAGTGGCGATAGCCCTGTGGAAGCTTGCAACGCCAGACAGCTACCGGTCAGTCAGGAATCAATTTGGAGTTGGAAAATCTACTGTGGGGGTTGCTGTGATGCAAGTAGCCAAAGCAATCACTAAGCTGCTGCTACGAAAGGTTGTGACTCTGGGAAATGTGCAGGCCATAGTGGATGGCTTTGCTGCACTGGGATTCCCTAACTGTGGGGGGGCGATAGATGGAACCCATATCCCTATCTTGGCACCAGAGCACCAGGGCACCCAGTACGTAAACCGGAAGGGGTACTTTTCAATGGTGCTGCAAGCACTGGTGGATCACAAGGGACGTTTCACCAACATCCACGTGGGATGGCCAGGGAGGGTTCATGACGCTCGCGTATTCAGAAGCTGTAACGGAGTGTGGGGGGAACCAGGCCCTGCACCCCCGGTCTCCCTGCCGATTCACCAGGACTCTCAGCCAGCCAGTAAAGCAGAAGGTTTATTTAGGCGACAGGAACACAGTCCAACACAGGTCTTGCAGGCACAGATAACCGGATTCCCCCGGTTAGCTCCATCTTGGGGGGCCTCACAGCCCCCCCCCCCCCGAGGATCAGAGCTCGGTCTCCCTGCCTCCCCTCTCTTCTTCAGCCAACTTCAGTCTGTCAGTCCCCTCCGGCCCCTCTTCTCTCCTCAGCCTCCTTCCTTTGTGTCTGCCCTGGCCAGAGGTGTCATCTCCCCTCCCCCAGGCCCAACTCAGCTTACAGTTTGAATTCCTGCATCTCACCTAAACCTCTGGCTCTCCCCTCCCCCACACAGACAGTCTGTGCTTCCTACTCCATTACAGAAGCACTACTCTGTTTAAACGGCTGCAGCAAGGGAATTACTTCCCAGACCAGAAATTAACAGTTGGGGATGTTGAAATGCCTGTCGTTATCCTGGGGGACCCAGCCTACTCCTTGATGCCATGGCTCATGAAGCCATACACAGGCAGCCTGGACAGTGGTCAGGATCTGTTCAACTACAGGCTGAGCAAGTGCAGAATGGTGGTGGAATGTGCATTTGGCCGTTTAAAGGCGCGCTGGCGCACATTACTGACTCGCTCAGACCTCAGCCAAACCAATGTCTCCTATGTTATTGCTGCTTGCTGTATTCTCCACAATCTCTGTGAGAGTAAGGGGGAGACCTTTATGGTGGGGTGGGAGGCTGAGGCAAATCACCTGGCCGCTGATTACGCGCAGCCAGACACCAGGGAGATTAGAAGAGCACACCTGGAAGCAGTGTGCATCAGAGAAGCTTTGAAAACGAGCTTCTTCAATGGCCAGGATACAGTGTGACTGCTGTGTTTGTTGATGAACACCCACCCCCCTTGATTGACTCATTCCCTGTAAGCAACTCACCCTCCCCCTTCGAGTACAGCTTACTTATGCAAATAAAGGCACTATATTTTAAAAATCATGATTTATTTATTAATTCATTATAAAAAGAGGGAGAGAAGTAAGGATGTGGTTTGGGAGGAGGATAGGAGGGATGGAGAAGGGCAATAAAAAAATTTCACAGTAACGACAGCCTTCTGGTTGGGCTGTCCACGGGGGTGGAGTGGGCAGGTGCACGGAGCCTCCCCCCACGCGTTCTTACACATCTGGGTGAGGAGGATGTGGAACATGGTGAGGGTTGAGGGTGGTGATACAGGGGCTGCAGCAGCACTCTGTGATCCTGCTGCCGTTCCTGAAGCTCCACCAGACGCCGGAGCATGTCAGTTTGATCACGCAGCAGCCCCAGAGTTGCATCCCGCCACCGCTGATTTTCCTGCCAGTCTTCCTGCCGCCACCTCTCATCTCGGGTGTCTCTCCTGTCCTCACGTTCACTGGCATCTTTCCTGTAATTTGATACCACGTCCTTCCACTCATTCAGATGAGCTCTTTCCTTGCGTGTAACTTCCATAATATCCGAGAACATTTCATCTCGCATCTTCTTTTTCCTCCGCCTTATCTGGGATAGACTTTGGGATGGAGTAGGGAGGCTTGAAAAATTTGCAGCAGCATGAGGGAGACAGTTGGGTCCCGCCAGAACTGCATCGTCACAGGCAGCTCTAGGGATTTTGCCACCCCAAGCATGGCAGGCAGGCTGCCTCCAGTGGTTTGCCTGTGGAGGGTCTGCTCGTCCCACGGCTTCGGCGTGCCTGCGGGAGGTCCTCTGAAGCCACGGGACCAACAGACCCTCCGCAGGCACGCCTGCGGGAAGTCCACCGAAGACGTGGGACCAGCAGACCCTCCGCAGGCATGCCTGCGGAGGCAGCCTGCCTGCCGCCCTCGTGGCTCTGGCAGAGCGCCCCCCGCGGCTTGCCACCCCAAGCACGCGCTTGGTGTGCTGGGGCCTGGAGCTGCCCCTGCCTCTGGTGGAACCCATAGTCTGGGTCAACTCCTCCTGTGTCTGATTAGGAGTTGGGAGGCTTGGGGGGAACCCGGGCCCGCCCTCTATTCCAGGTTCCAGCCCAGGGCCCTGTGGATTGCAGCTGTCTATAGTGCCTCCTGTAACAGCTGCATGACAGCTACAACTCCCTGGGTTACTTCCCCATGGCCTCCTCCAAACACCTTCTTTATCCTCACCACAGGACCTTCCTCCTGGTGTCTGATAATGCTTGTACTCCTCAGTCCTCCAGCAGCTCACCCTCACCCTCTCAGCTCCTTGCACCTCTTGCTCCCAGCTCCTCACACACACACCTCACTAACTAACTGGGAGGCTTTTAACTAGTTCCAGCCAGCCCTTGATTGGCTTCAGGTGTCCCAATCAATGTAGCTATCTCCACTGCCTTCTAGAAAGATCTTAATTGGCCCCAGGTGTCTTGATTAACCTGGAGCAACTGCCATTTGGTTACCATGGTACCAGAGATTTGTTTAGCCTGGGGCTAACATATCTGTTCCTCACTACTTTACTGTAGCCATCTAGCCTTGCCCCATCACACAACTTACAGTGGATCAGTATATTTGATTTGGGAGAAATGAAGTAACAGCTGCCCAAATTGAGCATGAGCATTCCTGAATTTTGAGGGTGTTCAAATCTGGAAGGCATCTATTCCCTTTCTGAATATTAGCTAAATCTGGAAAGGAAAAGTCAATTTCTGCTTCCATGGCTCAGAAGTGGATATCCTCCTGCGTGCCTGGTACTGTATCTAAAGCTGCCCAGGTTCTCTAGTAGAGCCTCCCCTCCCTTACTTTTCATTTTAAATTCTAGTGGGATCCACGTACCTCTTCAGATAGAGAGGGGCTCTGTCCATTTAGTCCACTCAATTCTTTCTTTGGGGGCTGCAAGGTGAGGTCACAACAGTATCCCTAATCCAGTCTGGGGATGTCTTCTGAAGGGGCTCTCTGGGCCTTCTACTCCTTGGGCATACTTGTTCCCCGTTCTAGGTTACCTACCATACGTCCATATTTTCACGGACATGTCTGGCTTTTTGGGTTTTAAATAGCCGTCCGGGAGGAATTTGTAAAACTCTCAAAAGGTCCGGGATTTCCCTCCCAATGCAGAGCGTGGCATGGCTGATAGGGTCGCCTGGCCGGATTGAGCTGCTCGCATCAGGGCCTCCAGCATCCAGAGCCCCTACTCTCCTCCCCTGCAGCCTCAGCACGCCATGCCAGCAGGTTGGAGAAGGGGCATGGGATCCTGGGTGGCAGTCAAGGGATAGGGAGCAGGGGGGGTTGGATGGTTCAGAGGGTTGGGGGGGCTATCAGGGGTGGGGGTAGGGAGAGGGCGGGGACAGGGCAGTCACGGGTCAGAGAGCAGAGGAGGTTGGATGCGCCAGGGGTTCGGAGGGGGCCTGTCAGGGGGTGGAGGTGTGGATAGGAGTCAGGGAAGTCAGGGGACAGGTAGGGGGTGGAGTTCTAGGGGGCAAGTTAGGGTGGGGGGGTCTCAGGAGAGGGCAGTCAGGGACAAGGAGAAGGGAGGCTTAGATAGGTGTGGGGTTCCAGGGGGCAGTTGGGGCAGAGATCCCGGGGGGGGTGATCAGGGGACAAGGAGCCAGGGGGGGTTGGATGGGTTGGGGGATCTGTAGGGGGCAGTCAGGGGGCAGGAAGTGGGAGGGGGTGGGGTTACCCCACCCAGTGGAGTGCCCTCTTTTTTGAATGTTAAAATATGGTTACCCTACCGTTCATAATGACACCCAGTTCTAGCAGTGAGTTCTCCATTCACAGTAAGCTGCAACATGAGGTCTCAGCTACCTCCCTCCCTCCCCCTCCCTTTCCTGTTGATAGCTACCAAGGGAATGCTGGGAAATGTGGTTCTTTCCCTGCTCCAGGGCTGGCTCTATAGGCAGAGAGCTAACCAAGGAACTACAGCTCCCGGGGCCCCCTGTTGGTTCTCAGCTCCCATGCTGGATCCCTGCCACCCCTGCAAATGTGCCACCCTAAGCACCTGCTTGCTTTGCTGTTCTTACAACTCTTCATTCCCCTCTGTTTTCACCCAGAGGAGATGAATGGGCAGCAGGTTTAAAACAAACAGAAGGAAGTATTACTTCACACAACATATAGTCAACCTTGTGAAGGCCAAGACTATATCAGGGTTCAAAAATGAACTAGATAAATTCATGGAAGATAGGTCAATCAATGGTTGTTAGCCAAGATGGGCAGGGATATGTCTCTAGTCTCTTATATCAGAGGGGTAGCCATGTTAGTCTGGATCTGTAAAGGCGGCAAAGAGTTCTGTGGGACCTTATAGACTAACAAAAGTATTGGAGCATGAGCTTTTGTGGGTGAATACCCACTTTGTCAGATGCATGTCTCTAGCCTCTGTTTGCGAGAAGCTGGGAATGGGTGACAGGGGATGGATCACTTGATGATTACCTGTTCTGTTAATTCCTTCTGAGTCACCTGCCATTGGCCACTATCAGACCACAGGATATTGGCTTAGCTGGACCTTTGGTCTGACCCCGTATGGCCGTTCTTATGTTATGTTCTTATTTCCTTGTCTGTCATGAGCTGGGTGCCATAAGAACATAAGAACATAAGAAAGGCCGTACCGGGTCAGACCAAAGGTCCATCTAGCCCAGTATCTGTCTACCGACAGTGGCCAATGCCAGGTGCCCCTGAGGGAGTGAACCTAACAGGCAATGATCAAGTGATCTCTCTCCTGCCATCCATTTCCATCCTCTGACGAACAGAGGCTAGGGACACCATTCTTACCCATCCTGGCTAATAGCCATGTATGGACTTAGCCACCATGAATTTATCCAGTCCCCTTTTAAACATTGTTATAGTCCTAGCCTTCACAACCTCCTCAGGTAAGGAGTTCCACAAGTTGACTGTGCGCTGCGTGAAGAAGAACTTCCTTTTATTTGTTTTAAACCTGCTGCCTATTAATTTCATTTGGTGACCCCTAGTTCTTGTATTATGGGAATAAGTAAATAACTTTTCCTTATCCACTTTCTCAACATCACTCATGATTTTATATACCTCTATCATGTCCCCCCTTAGTCTTCTCTTTTCCAAACTGAAGAGTCCTAGCCTCTTTAATCTTTCCTCATATGGGACCCTCTCTAAACCCCTAATCATTTTAGTTGCTCTTTTCTGAACCTTTTCTAGTGCTAGAATATCTTTTTTGAGGTGAGGAGACCACATCTGTACACAGTATTCGAGATGTGGGCGTACCATGGATTTATATAAGGGCAATAATATATTCTCGGTCTTATTCTCTATCCCCTTTTTAATGATTCCTAACATCCTGTTTGCTTTTTTGACCACCTCTGCACACTGCGTGGACATCTTCAGAGAACTATCCATGATAACTCCAAGATCTTTTTCCTGACTCGTTGTAGCTAAATTAGCCCCCATCATGTTGTATGTATAGTTGGGGTTATTTTTTCCAATGTGCATTACTTTACATTTATCCACATTAAATTTCATTTGCCATTTTGTTGCCCAATCACTTAGTTTTGTGAAATCTTTTTGAAGTTCTTCACAATCTGCTTTGGTCTTAACTATCTTGAGTAGTTTAGTATCATCTGCAAACTTTGCCACCTCACTGTTTACCCCTTTCTCCAGATCATTTATGAATAAATTGAAGAGGATTGGTCCTAGGACTGACCCTTGGGGAACACCACTAGTTACCCCTCTCCATTCTGAGAATTTACCATTAATTCCTACCCTTTGTTCCCTGTCCTTTAACCAGTTCTCAGTCCATGAAAGGACCTTTCCTTTTATCCCATGACAGCTTAATTTACGTAAGAGCCTTTGGTGAGGGACCTTGTCAAAGGCTTTCTGGAAATCTAAGTACATTATGTCCACCGGATCCCCCTTGTCCACATGTTTGTTGACCCCTTCAAAGAACTCTAATAGATTAGTAAGACACGATTTCCCTTTACAGAAACCATGTTGACTATTGCTCAAGAGTTTATGTTTTTCTATGTGTCTGACAATTTTATTCTTTACTATTGTTTCAACTAATTTGCCCGGTACCGACGTTAGACTTACCGGTCTGTAATTGCCGGGATCACCCCTAGAGCCCTTTTTAAATATTGGCGTTACATTAGCTAACTTCCAGTCACTGGTGGCATTATCGACATTGTGACTAGCTGATGGGTTTGAGTGGATTTTTATGGGGTTTTGCTGATTTTTCACATGAGGAGAAACATGTGAATGAACATTGCAGAGGAAATCCGATGTTATAGCAGTTATGCTGCATGGTTTTAATGGCACAGCTTTGTTCTGCAGGCAATCTACATACCTCACTCAAGTGGATGGGTGTGCTACCCATCCTTACTTCAGGCTAAATGGAAGAAGCAATTAAGCTAGTTTATGGCATAGCGTAGCGTAGCTGAAATAACAGAAGCCACTGTCCAAGGCACTGGGCCATATGGAAGGCCTGAGCAAGAACTAAGGGCAAATAAGAGGAGTTTCTTTGGTGACTGATTTAAAATGCAGTGATGGAACACTGATTAGTTGCCTTTGTCAGGGTCAGAGGTGGAAAGTGACCAGAAATCCCAGAGAAGCAGCCATGTGGATAGCCCTGAGCAGGAGCAGAGACAGAGCTTCTGGAGCTACAGGGCTGTCTGGAGAAGCAGGCTCGGAAACTGTCAACAAGGAAACTGCCTGATGCTGTTTGTTCCTGCTGTGTTCAGGGAAACAGGGCTGTGTGTGTGTGCTTTGTAAATAAGCAGAATTGCCCAGAGCAATACCTGACTCTACCATAAATTTCCCCTAATGCAGTGGTTCCCAAACTGGGGTTCGTGAACCTCTGGGGTTCGTGAATGTTACAGGGGGTTCTCAGAAAAAAATTCCCTAATGGCGGACAGAGCTGTCCCTTGGACTTCCAAGAGCTATGCAGATCAAAGCAAGCATATATGCCACACTGAGAAGATTTAAATTTCAAGACTCCTTATAAGAAATGGAAAGAGAGGTGGATATTTTTTGCTGTTTTTAAAATTAAATAGGCACCTAGCACTGTTTTTAAAATTATTATGAAGAACAAGTTTAAGCTTTGTAACGTGTGTTGTTTGCCTGGACTACTCAAGACGTGAATGCTTGCGTAGGAGCTACTTTGAGTAGGCTTCTTAAATACCTTCATGCTGTTTCACATCTGATACTCCTTGATGAAACAGGCTTATTCAAAGTGATACAAGCTACGAAAGTGAGATCTTGGAAGAGTGTTGCCATTTTCATAATGTAATAAAAATACTGTAATGATAAATAATAATAGTGTGAATAACCATGTCATAAAAACAAATTTTATATTTCCAAGATCATTGCTTTTATAATTTATACTCAGGTAAAAGAGAAAATCCCTGGAAATATTAATTTTTAGGAGGGGTTTGTGAGACTTCACATTTTAGTGAAAGGGGTTCACGGGTTGTTAAAGTTTGGGAACCACTGCCCTAATGGAAACAGCCTAGTGAGGCCCTGCCCTGCCCCAATATTTGCTAACATATCGGGCCAAGGGGCAGCATCACACAGGGCCTAAAATGTAGAGTGTAGGCAGCAGTTTGCTAATGTTGATCTGCATCTTTGGACCTGTATTATGCCATATCCTCCTTCCTCCCCCTCCCCCCACCCCATAAAGTTCATTAATATGTTTCTCCTAAGGACAAACTTAGTTATTAAAAAACCATTAAAACCTAGAAGAATTAGCTAATTCTTCACTTAAAGCCTCACTGAAATCTGTCACTTGTGTGACACAACCAGACACAGGCATTGCACAGTTTGCTCTTGTGTCACACGCACAGCTGGTTCCTATCAGGCATGGGCAGGTGTGAAGGTTGAGAGGATCATAGGGGTCTTTGTAGGTAAATTCTGCAGCTCTGGATGGCTACATGTCTTTAACAAGTGCAGTTTCACTGTCTAGTTCTGCTAACAGGCCCAGGGCCGACAAGTGGTGGGAGAAGCCAGTACAAATTACAGGGGCCCGGCTTCCCCGGCTTTGTCAGCCCTGTTTAGCCAGTCTGCACTTGCTGGGGAGACCGAAAAATTTTTTTCACTGGGGCCCAAACCCGCTCTCGGCAGCCCTGAACAGGCCAGTAAGTGCACTGCACCCTCTTTACTGAGTCACGGCACTTTCACACTGCGGGGCCTCACTCCAGCACTGCCTCAGCTGTACCAGCTGTGCTGAGCTTGCGGAAGGTGAGGCAGCCTTTGCAGGTCTGGCCTGGGTGCTAGTGGCTAGTGGGCACGATTGGCCATGTTGGGTTATTGTATGGGAGAAGAGCTGGTGACAGAATGCACCGCTGGATCGCTCCCACTCCTAGCACAGGTGTAAATGACAACACACAGGTGAATCAGCCCCTTGCTGAGGTGACCCATCCTTCTTGCCAAGGAGGCCAGCATCACCTGACCCTCTGTTCCAACCTGCCTAGATTCTTCAGCCGGGCCCTGCGCTGCAGTAGCTCAGCACCCCCAGCTCTCTCCCCAGCTGCTGAGCCCACTCCATGGTTTTGTTTTGACACTTGTTATACCATCAGCTCCTACTCAGAGTCTAGAAGGCATCCCCTGCTCTCCCACCACCTGCTGTGCTTTGGCACCCACTCAGCTGAGGTGGTTGGGGTCTCCGTGCTGGACAGGCACCTGGGCAGCTGGAGAGGGCTGTTGGTGGCTCCTGGCTCACCCAGCTTTCCCTGTGAATGAAGGAGATCAGTACCACCTCCTTGCACTCCTGATTGGGCCAGGGCAGCTGGCTGACCCAGCCCTGTGACTGGGATATTGGGCTCCATCAAGTCTGGCTTCAGCTCTCGGTTCAATTGCTGCTACTAATGACTAAGGATAAGCCATGGTTATTTCACTGCTTGACAGAGCAGACTGGGCTTGGCTTTTCCCTAGGTGTGGTAGCTTCCTGTAACAATGGGGGCCCGGGCGCATGTGCCACTGGGCCTGGCACCATAGCAGCCCAAATCCTGGACCGTGCCACTTGTTAGCTCGTCTGAAGGGTGCTGAGCATGCCTGCACCACCCTGGGGAGCTCTGAGTTTCCAGGGCTGCCTCTGTCTCCTTTGTGTCCCAGCGAGCTGGCTGTGTGTATGCAGAGCTGGAGTTGCTATGTGAGGAGGGAGGGACTGAACTGACCCTGGCTCAGCAAAAGTTAGAGCTCAATGTTGGTTACTAAGCAAAGGAACTCACAACAGGCTGGCAGGAGCAGTGCTGGCCTTTTCCCCTCAGATCGACTGGCCGGGCAGAGGAGGGAGCCCAAGCCTGGGGCCTCAGCGCAGGCCATGCAGCAACAAGCATTGAGATGGGCTGAGAAGCAGGAAAAGCTTCACTCACTGCTGGTGGCTCTGATAAAACTTACTCAACTCTGCTGCCCTGGCAAGTGCCACTCAGGTTAAACAGCTCCAGGCTGCTGGGGCTGTGGCTAGACTCTGGCTATGGACTGGGGTCCCAGCCCTCCCAACCAGACAGAGCTGCAGGCCTCTCAGCAGTCCATTCCTGAGTGTCCCATCTGCTATAGGCCCTATGACAACATCTTCCAGAAGCCCCTGCTCCTCCCTTGCGCTCACACCTTCTGCCTGGAATGCCTGTCGAGGATCTGTATCTTCGTGAAACAAGCCCAGACCTTCCCTTGCCCTCTCTGCAGAGCACAAGTGCCCGTCCCTGATGGAGGGATCCCCAAATTCCCACCCAATATGGATGTTGTGACCCAGTTCCCTCCATGGCTGCTGCCCCTGCAGGAGGTCTGGCTAGATGGACACAGACTGTGCTGGATCAAACAGCCGTCCTTGTCCTGTCAAGTGAGTGCTGGTGAAGAAACCCCTGAGATGCTGGTTACAGTGGAGTTATTATACAACCCAGCCCCTCGGGACGTCAGTAGAAGAGATCTGATAGGTATCCACCATCCCTCCCGCTTGTCCACATGCAGGGGGCTATGCCAGCTCCTATGGGAGCGTCGCCTGGCTGTGTTCTGGATTGCTATCCTGATGCTGGTATTGATCGTTTTACCCATCATTTTTATACCTGATTCCCACATGACCAGGACTCCAGAAGGTCAGCGCCAGGTGGGGACCTTTCTGACAGCCAATGCTCCAAGCAGTCTGAGCAGGTCACAGAGCTTCTAGCAACTTGCTGTCCTCTGCTTGTGTGTAACACGGTGCACCTACTGCTTTACTTCACCTGCCCAGGAGAGCCGGAAGGGGCTCACAGGTGGGCCAATGGATAGCTTGGTGATGCGGAGCTGCTGGGGCTGGACCATAGCTTTTGCCCCAGCCTTGAGAGGCCTGGCCTCAGCTGCTGTGTTGTGCTGAAGGACTCTGCTCAGGCCCAGCTAAGGAAGGTTTCCAAGGCCAAGGACCAAATTCAGGCCTCATGTAAATCAGCCTGATTCTAATGAAGCCAGGGGAGTTGCATTTGCTTATACTGGGGCTGAGCTTGGCTCCAAACATGTTTCTGCAGTGTGATAACTGTAGCCCCTTTGCCTTGGTACATACAGATCAGCTCATCAGCTTGGGATGAGAGCAGGGGCAGAGTCCAGGGGAAGAGACACAGCCCAGGAACATTTAACATTGAGGGAGAGAATGGAGAGGTAAATACACTCGGCATGAAGTGCCCTTTACAGCAGCCAAATGCAACAGATGCAGATTGTCATTGGAGGGCATAGAGGGTGAGGCCACCCACCTGCCCAGTCCCTGAGTTTGCCCTTGCCGCATGACCAGAAGCTGCAACAAGTTGCTCCTGAAATGCCAGATGAGAGGACATGAGCATGGTGACTTTCCATGTGGGGTGGGGGAGGGAGTGGAGGTTATGCAGCAGAGGCCAACCTCTCCTCCCTCCAAAATATGCAATAACTGCTTCTATTTGACTGAGGCAACCAGTGCCAAAAGCAAGACAGAGGGGCAGATGCAGGTGGGAGCTGCTGGAAGATAGCTACAGTAGAGAGGGTAGAAGGTAGATTACATGTGCATGATTAAAATAGAGGACTGGGAATCAGGACTCCTGGGTTCTGGTTTTGGCTCTTCCATAGGCTGCCTATGTGAACTGGGGCACATCACTGCTGCTGCCTGCCTCAGTTTCTCCATTTGTAAGATGGGATAATTACACCTGCTTCCTTGTGGGATATGAAGGTTCATTAATGGTTCAATGGTACTGGTCCATTATTAGATGGAAATGGTAGAATTCTCAATGATAATACAGAAAACGCAGACGTATTCAATAAATATTTTTATTCTGTACTGGGGGGAAATGATGATGTAGGCATGTCATATGATGCTGACATTCTTTCCATTCCACTAGTATTTCTAGAGGATATTAAACAGCCACTACTACAATTAGATGGTTTTAAAATCAGCTGAGCCAGATACTGTTCATCCAACAGTTTGGGAAAAAACTGGCTGAGGAGCTCTCTGGACCATTAATGTTGATTTTTACTAAGTCTTGAAACACTGGTTTTAGAAGACTGGAGGAAAGTGAATGTTGTGCCAATATTTTAAAAGGGTAAATGGGACACCCCAGGTAATTATAAGTTTATCAGTCTGACATTGATCCCAGGCAAAAATAATGAAGCGGCTGATACAGGACTTGATTAATACAGAATTAAATGAGTGCAAATCAAGGTGGCTTTATGGAAAATAGATACCGTCACACTAAACTGATACTTTTTTTGACTGAGATTACACGTTTCGTTGCTAAAGGTAATCGTTTTGATGTAATATTCTTAGACGTCTCTAAGGCATTTGACTGGATACTGCACAACATTTTTATTAAAAAACTAGAACAATATAAAATTAGCTTTGCACACATTACATGGATTAAAAACTGGCAAAATGTAATTGTGAATGGGGAAGCATCATCAAACAGATGTGTTTCCAGTGGGGTCCCGCAGAGATCACTTCTTGGCCCTATGCTATTTAACGTTTTTATCAATGAGCTGGAACAAACCATGAAGTTATCACTGGTAAATTTTGCAGATGACACAAAAAGCGGGGGAATAATGAGGAGGATCGATCACTGATTCAGAGCACTCTGGATCACTTGGCAAACTGGGCGCAAGTGAACAATATGCGCTTTTAATATGACTAAATGTGAAGTTTCTGTGAGCTTTACATGCAGGCAGAGCCTGACTTCTTCTCACAGCCTGACTTTTGCTAACGTTGCTGTATATTAGTGGGCTTGACCTAGTGGTTTAGTTTAGCTTTAGTTCAGACCTCAGGCCTCATACTGGGCCTCTGATGCAAAGCCTCATGTCTTAGACTAGAAATAAAAGTAGACCATATGAGTGACTGTACCGCGGGAAGCAGTGTCTCTGAAAAAGATTTGGGGATTGTGGTAAATAATCAGCTGAACATGAGCTGCTGGTGTGACACTGAGGCCAAAACAGGGGAATCTTGAGTAGGACTAGAGAGGTTATTTTATTTCTGTATTTGGCACTGGTGAGACGGCTGCTGCAATATTGTGTCCTGGTGCCCACAATTCAGGAAGGATGTTGCTAGATTGGGGAGCAGCAGCTCCAGAGGGTGAAGGGAGAGGGGCAGGGAGTCTCCCCGTGCTGCCCTTGCCTGCAGGCTTCGCCCCTGCAGCTCCCATTGGCCGGGAACAAGGAACCATGGCCAATAGGAGCTATGGAGGAAGTGCCTGCAGGCAAGGGCAGCATGCAGTGCCATCTGCCCCCTCTCCCCCCCCGCCCCACTCCCCGAGCCGCTGCCAGACATGCTGGCTTCTGGAAGCGGTGTGGGGCCAGGGCGGGCAAGGAGCCTGCATTAGCCCTACTATCCTGCCACCTGGGAGCCGCCTGAGGTAAGCAACGCTTGGTTGGAGCGCGCACCCCAAACCTCTCCCACACAACCAAGGGGCGAGGTGATTCTCTATCACTAACAATATTGAACTCAAGACTGGCTGTTTTTCTAAAAGCTCTGCTCCAGGGGTTATTTTGGAGCAGGTCTCTGGCCTGAATCACACAAGGGATCAGCCCAGATGGTCACATTGGTCCCTTCTGGCCTTGGAATCTAGGAATGTCTGACGTGCTCTGAGATTCCCTGGGTTGACGGCCCCACAATGAGGCAGCAGAGTTTCAGGAGGAGGTGAGCTGTGTGGGACTCTGATTTATGTGGGATCTGTTTTCCTTTGATGCAGCCAGGGGTGGCTCTAGACATTTCGCCGCCCCAAGCCCAGCGGCATGCCGTGGGGGGCGCTCTGCCGGTCGCTGGTCCCGCGGCTCCACTGAAGCCGCGGGACCAGCGGACCCTCCGCAGGCACGCCTGCAGGAGGTCCACTGGAGCCGCGAGACCAGCGGACCTTCCACAGGCACGCCGCCGAAGGCGGCCTGCCTGCCGCCCTCCCGGCGACCAGCAGAGCGCCCCCCTGTGGCATGCCGCCCCAAGCACGCGCTTGGCGTGCTGGGGCCTGGAGCCGCCCCTGGATGCAGCGTCTCTAGCCAGTGCAGCAGCAGCTCTCCCCAGCAATGGCTTGGCTGACTGGTCCCATTGCGCACCCTCCAGAACAGGGTGGAATATTGCCTGGGGTCGAGATGGCCTGGCCGCAGCCAGGGAGGCACTGGCACCCATAGGGGTTTTGCCTCCATCCCAGCAGGAGCAGTCTTTACCCCTTTGCATAGGGAACCTGCAGCTGTGTGGGACCTTGTGGAAGAGGGAGAGGTATCAGCTTCTGCTCATGGGGCCAGACAGGACAGACTCAGAGAAGTGAGCAAACATGGTGAGGTCAAGGGTCACTGATTCTTAGGGCAGAATTTCACCTGTTCCTCTTCCCCGTCTGCACCCATGGAGAGGTCTGAGTCAGTCTGCCCTAGCATCTCTCTGTGACGCTGTATCCCATACTGCTTTATGGGAATATGACATAACTGGAATATGTTTAGTGCTGCCTGCGCCATGTGACATATCTCTGTAAAGGTTATGGTTTACTGAATCTATTCATCCTATTTGTACACATATATCATTTTGTACTTGAGGTTAAGAATATTGGCTGTATACTTGCTTGATTGGTAAGTAAGCTTTGTGAGGCATTTGGTCAGCTTCTTTAGGAAGGAATTCGAAGGTTAAGTACCTGATCAGGAAGCACTTGGGCAACAATGCATCTTGGAATGCTCCAATCCACATAAGAAGTCTTCCTGGAGACATACAAGATACCATGTGGACAATGGCTTCTGCCTGTAAAGACTGTGAGTCATGCATGGACATGTGACTTGCCCAGGTGACTCCAGAACTCCATCTTGGAGCTGAACTTTGCATAGGAGTGAGGAGGGGGTCTCCACCCACAAGTCTATTTAAGTAGACTTAAAGTCTATTTAAACCCCTGGGAGACCCCTCCATTTGGTCTTCAGCTGGCTAAAGAGGGAGCCTCTCCACCCCCCAGGATACTTGAAAGAAACTGGAACAAAGGACTGTAACTACAGGGGGTGTGAGTGATTGCTGGACCCAGGCTAAAAGGAGATTAGCCTGTAAAAGGGAGCATTCTGGAACTGGTGAGGATCTTATCTGTATTCAGTTTGATTAGACATAGATTTGCACATTTTATTTTATTTTGCTTGGTGACTTACTTTGTTCTGTCTGTTACTACTTGGAACCACTTAAATCCTACTTTCTGTATTTAATAAAATCACTTTCTACTTATTAATTAACCCAGAGTATGTGTTAATACCTGGGGGAGCAAACAACTGTGCATATCTCTCTATCAGTGTTATAGAGGGAGCACAATTTATGAGTTTACCCTGCATAAGCTTTATACAGGGTAAAACAGATTTATTTGAGTTTAGACCCCATTGGGAGTTGGGCATCTGAGAGTTAAAGACAAGCACACTTCTGTGAGCTGTTTTCAGGTAAACCTGCAGCTTTGGGGCAAGTAATTCAGACCCTGGGTCTGTGTTGGAGCAGACGGGAGTGTCTGGCTCAGCAAGACAGGGTGCTGGAGTCCTGAGCTGGCAGGGAAAGCAGGGATAGAAGTAGTTTTGGCACATTGGGTGGCAGCTCCCAAGGGGGTTTATGTGATCCAACCCATCACAGTGGCGTAGTCAAGCAGGATCTGTGCATAGATGATTGCTTTGAGATACTGGTAATGATTTAAGTGAGTTTTAAGTGTGGTGGCTGGAGAACAGACAAAGTGGTTACTGTTTTGTTATTTTCTGTTTGCTTATTTCAGGTAAGAGAAGTAGGGGCAGAAAAGGAAGGAAAATAAGTAAGAAGGAAGATCAGAAGAAGCTAAAACTGCACAGGGTGCAAATTGCCCAGAAAGGCTGAACACTGGGCACTGTGAAAGTCTCTGTTAACTAAGAATTCCCTGAGCTGAGTGCATCCTAGTTTCAGTGAACTGCAGGGGGGTGTGGCCCAGCAGAAGAAAGCAGGAAAATGACTCCCAGTGAAGCAGCTAACAAACTAGAGCTGGCTAGACTGGAAGCAAAAGAGAAAGAAAATGAACATAAAAGACTGATGGAGATGGAGGAGGCTGCCCACAAGAGAGCTATGCAGGCAGAGACAGCAAGGGTGGAGGCAGAGGCAGCTGCCCACAAGAGAGCTATACAGCCAGAAAAAGCCAGGGAAGAGGCTGCCCATGAGAGAGCTAGGGAGGCCCAGAAGATTGAACTGGCTGTAATGGAGTTGAAGAGACAAAACCCTCCACCTGCTGGCTCCACTTCCCCAAAAATCCATAAATAGGAGTGACTGAGTCCACAGTATGAGGAATGCAGCGATATTGCTGAATATTTCTTCACCTTCAAGAGACTGTGCATCCTCCATGCCATCCCTGAAGATCAAAAGATGACCACATTGATAGCAAAATTGACCGGCAGAGCTGTGGACATATTTCATAAGATGCCTATTGCTGATGCTTCAAACTATGGTAAATTTAAGGATCTGGTTTTGAAACAGTTTCAGGTTATACCTGAAATCTACAGGTTAAGGAGTCTTAAGAGGGGATCTGGATTGAGTAATGTGGCTTATGCCAATGAAATGAGAGATTTGGTAGATAAGTGGGTTTGTGGGAAAGGCATTACAAGCTTTGAAGGGATGTGTGATCTGGTTACTCAGGAACAATTCCTGAATATGTGCATGTGATCATAGAATCATAGATTTTAAGATCAGAAGGGACCATTATGATCATCTAGTCTGACCTCTTGCACAATGCAGGCCACAGAATCTCGCCCACCCACTCCTGTATCAAACCTGTGTCTGAGCCACTGAAGTCTTCAAATCATGGTTTAAAGATTTCAAGGTTCAGAGAATCTTCCAGCAAGTGACCTGTGCCCCACGTTGCAGAGGAAGGCGAAAACCCCCCAGGACTTCTGCCAATCTGCCCTGGAGGAAAATTCCTTCCCGTCCCCAAATATGGCGATCAGCTAAACCCTGAGCATGTGGGCAAGACTCACCAGCCAAACACCCAGGAAAGACTTCTCTGTAGTAACTCAGATCCCACCCCATCTAACATCCAATCACAAGCCATTGGGCATATTTGCCGCTAGTAGTCAAAGATCAATTAATTGCCAAAATTAGGCTATCCCATCATACCATCCCCTCCATAAACTTATCAAGCTTAGTCTTGAAGCCAGATATGTCTTTTGCTCCCACTACTCCCCTTGGAAGGCTGTTCCAGAACTTCACTCCTCTGATGGTTAGAAACCTTTGTCTAATTTCAAGTCTAAACTTCCTGATGTTCAGTTTATATCCATTTGTTCTTGTGTCCATATTGGTACTGAGCTGAAATAATTCCTCTCCCTCCCTGATATTTATCCCTCTGATATATTTATAGAGAGCAATCAGATCCCCCCTCAGCCTTCTTTTAGTTAGGCTAAACAAGCCAAGCTCTTTGAGTCTCCTTTCATAAGACAGGTTTTCTATTCCTCGGATCATCCTAGTAGCTCTTCTCTGAATCTGTTCCGTAAAACGGTATTTGTGGGACAAAAAGGTAAATGCAGTGAGTGAATTAGCTGGGTATGCAGACTCTTATGAGCAAGCACAAGCTGCAATCAAACATAAACCACTGGCAGAGGGGTACAGGGTTGGGGGGAAACAGAATTACCGCTTTACCCCTGGGAAGAAGGAGGCTGGGCATTTACCTCCCCATTCCCCTGTTACTTGTCCCAAATTTCCTGTACAAGCAGGGGATCCCAGAAGGTTCTTTCACTGTAATTCCCCAGGGCACCTGAGAAGCAGCTGTCCCAAATTAATGGAGAGTAAACCTCCCTTGTCCCAGGTTAGCTCGGTTGCCCTCAGCCCTGAGGCCCCCAAAGGGTACTCCTACCTCTTATCACACCAGCTTGGTGGACATGGGGCCTAGTGAAGCAGACAGGGAACACATCAAGGTTATCAAGATTGATGGTATGGAGTGTCTGGGGTGGAGGGATACAGCAGCTCAGTTCTCTCTGGTTTTACCAAGTGTGGTTCCAGATGCTAGTGTTCTGACGGGGCATACAACCCACATTAAGGGGGTGGGGTCACAGTGGTTCCCTGTGCCCCTAGCTAAGTTTCATGTGGAGTGGGAAGGTATGGAAAGTGATTTACTGGTGGGAATGCTCAAAGATATCCCTGTGGACATGTTGCTGGGAAATGATGTTTTCAGCAAAATTTGGGCTGTTAGTGTGGTAACTCGCAGCATGAAGAAAAACTGTGAGGGGCTCCTGGATGGGGAGGCTGTTCCAGCTGATGACTGTAGGTCTGATGCAGCTGAACAACTAACACATCCTGCCCCAGGGAACACGGGGGTGGGTGACTCAGCGGGAGTCCCCAAGAATGGGGCGGGGACCTTAGAACCCACAGGGGAGGTGGGGGAGGGTCCCATTGACACTACAGTGCAGGGAGGCAGGGTGCATCCAAGTAGGGGAGAGGCAGAACCAAGCCTCTGCCCTGCTAAAGACTCCCAGGGACGGGGCAGGGGAGATGCAGTCAGTGCCTTGGGACTGGGACGCAATCTCAAGGGTTGTCTGTCAGGAATTTGCAGCTAAACAAAGGGCGGACCCCTCCCTTGAGAGTATACGAGAGTGTATCTCGGAGGGAACTCCAGGAAGGGGGTGGGGAGGGGAGAAGTTTTTTGAAGAGGATGGGAAACTGTATAGGGAGGCTCCTGTAGGGAAGAAACGGGTCCCAGTCAACCCTATCAGCAGTTGGTTGTACCCAGCCAACACCGGGAGGAATTAGTGCTGGTAGCGCATGACAGTCCCTTTGCTGGTCACTTAGGGGTACAGAGGATGTCTGACAGGCCAAGGAGGAATTTCTACTGGCCAGGGATACAGAACGATGTGAGGGATTATTGTAGGACTTGTGCGGTGTGTCAGGAGAGGAAGAAACCAGGGGGGTCCCCAGAAGGCTCCGCTGGGTCCCCTACCTGTCATCCAGGAGGCATCCCAAAGAGTGGCAATGGACATAGTGGGCCCTATGCCACGCCCCACGCGGAGGGGGAACAAATATATCTTAGTGGTAGTAGACTTTGCCACTCGGTATCCTGAGGCAATCGCGCTGTCTAAAATAGAAGCTGAAACAGTGGCAAGAGCCCAGGGGCGGCTCTAGACATTTTGTCACCCCAAGCACCGGCATCATGCCGTGGGGGGCGCTCTGACGCTTGCCGCTCCCGCGGCTTCGGTGGACCTCCCGCAGGCGTACCTGCCGTGGGACCAGCAGACCCTCCACAGGCATAGAATCATAGAATCTCAGGGTTGGAAGGGACCTCAGGAGGTCATCTAGTCCAACCCCCTGCTCAAAGCAGGACCAAACCCAACTAAATCATCCCAGTCAGGGCTTTGTCAAGCCTGACCTTAAAAACCTCTAAGGAAGGAGATTCCACCACCTCCCTAGGTAACCCATTCCAGTGCTTCACCACCCTACTAGTGAAAAAGTTTTTCCTAATGTCCAACCTAAACCTCCCCCTCTGCAACTTGAGACCATTACTCCTTGTTCTGTCATCTTCTACCACTGAGAACAGTCTAGATCCATCCTCTTTGGAACCCCCTTTCAGGTAGTTGAAAGCAGCTATCAAATCCCCCTCATTCTTCTCTTCTGCAGGCTAAACAATCTCAGTTCCCTCAGCCTCTCCTCATAAGTCATGTGCTCCAGCCCCCTAATCATTTTTGTTGCCCTCCGCTGGACTCTCTCCAATTTATCCACATCCTTCTTGTAGTGTGGGGCCCAAAACTGGACACAGTACTCCAAATGAGGCCTCACCAGTGCTGAATAGAGGGGAATGATCACATCCTTCGATCTGCTGGAAATGCCCCTACTTATACAACCCAAAATGCCATTAGCCTTCTTGGCAACAAGGGCACACTGTTGACTCATATTCAGCTTTTTGTCCACCGTAACCCCTAGGTCCTTTTCTGCAGAACTGCTGCCCAGGAAAAGTTATTTACTTATTCCCATAATACAAGAACTAGGGGTCACCAAATGAAATTAATAGGCAGTAGGTTTAAAACAAATAAAAGGAAGTTCTTCTTCACGCAGCGCACAGTCAACTTGTAGAACTCCTTACCTGAGGAGGTTGTGAAGGCTAGGACTATAACAATGTTTAAAAGGGGACTGGATAAATTCATGGTGGCTAAGTCCATAAATGGCTATTAGCCAGAATGGGTAAGAATGGTGTCCCTAGCCTCTGTTCGTCAGAGGATGGAGATGGATGGCAGGAGAGAGATCACTTGATCATTGCCTGTTAGATTCACTCGCTCTGGGGCACCTGGCATTGGCCACTGTCGGTAGACAGATACTGGGCTAGATGGACCTTTGGTCTGACCCAGTACGGCCTTTCTTATGTTCTTATGTTATGTTACAGTCTTTATAGGCAGAAGCCATTGTCCACATGGTATCTTGTATGTCTCCAGGAAGACTTCTTATCTGGATTGGAGCATTCCAAGATGCATTGGTCCCTGAGTGCTTCTTGATCGGGTACTTAGCCTTCGAATTCCTTCCTAAAGAAGCTGACCAAATGCCTCATAAAGCTTACTTAGAAATCAAGCAAGTATACAGCCAATGTTCTTTACCTCAAGTACAAAATGATATATGTGTACAAATAGGATGAATAGATTCAGTAAACCATAATCTTTACAGAGATATGTCACATGGTACAGGTAGGCTGATGATGATGATTGTTGTTTGTTATTTGTATTATCATAGTGCCAGGAGGTACAGGCAGGTGATCGCCCTTAGAAAGGCAGCCGTTGTCACCAGGATCTGTCCTATGGCTGCCAAGATACAGCTCTGATTCGAAGTAGAGGGAGTAGACTGGTTAATTACCAGGGCTGCATGGGCTGAGTGGCATGTGGGAGAGTAGCTGGGTAATATGGACCCCAGAGACTAGCAGCCAGGGCACGTGGGGCACTGAACAGCCGGTGGGACTGCTTTGGAACTAGTGACCGGGGTGGAGGAGCTTGTGGCTGCAGGTCCCTGCTGGGAGGCTCAGGGAGAGGCACGTCCATGGATTGCAAGGTCTCACCCTGGCTCCTCAGCATGGATTGCACCACTGCCTGTGTGCTGCGGGAGCACAGACTCCAAGGCTGGCTGGCCTTTGTGTGAAGTGGGGGCTGTTGACAGGGCCTGTGTGGGCCCAGTGCCAAACATATTTATGGGCCCTATGAAGGGGTGAATGCACCCTGCACTGGATGGGGAAGGGTTAACTCCTCACTTTGTGTAGCGGAAGCCATGCTCTCCCCCCCCCGCACGTCCCTACTGGGCATGCTCCAGGTGTAGCAGCAGTATAAGAGGGAACAGTCTGGCTCAGTTTGGGATGACTGCTGGAGAGGGAGGGTACTCCTTGCTGGCTCCTGCCCGGGAACCACTGGAGCCCTGGAGCAAGGAAGCCAGAGGCACTGAGACCCACACAAATGCCCAGCTCGCGGTGGACACCCCAGGGAGGTCCAAGCTACAGGGAGTTGCACCAGCCAAAGAACCAGAGACCCTAAAGACGCACAGATCACAGACTGGAGTGACAACGTAGGAAGTAGCCCAGGGGGACAAGCCATTGTCCCAAGGCCGGTCAGCGTATTGTGGATGGATTCCCACTGACCCAGTTGTGGACTCACTCGCCACTGCAAAGGCCCTGGGCTGGGATCCAGTGGAGCAGTAAGGGCCTGGGTCCCCCTACCTGGCTGCCACCCCCCACCAACTCTCCCCGGGTGGTTGCCCACACTCCCCGCACCAAGTGGCTGCTTGACCACACAGCCTCGCCCAGAGGATGACTTTATTGACCCTGGCCGCCAGGCCTTACAGCTGGGCCTGGAGAGGTATCTCCATTGATTTGGGCTGCTAGACCTGGCTTCCGGCGAACCCAGTGGATCATTAATGACTGTGGCTGCTAGGCCTTACTGCCCTGTAGACCCAGGGTATCTCTACTGACTTTGGTCATCAGGCCTTATTGCCTTGCAAACCCCAGGGTACTCCTATGGACTGTGGCCGCTAGGCTTTGCTGCCCAGCAGAGAAGGGCTATCCTCTGGACATGGGTCACGTGATGTTATTGCCCTGTGGTGCAACATGATTCCATAGACTCTGGCCAGTGGGCCTTAAAGCCCTGCGGACCAGGGCATCTTTGTGGACTCCTGCCCTTGGGTCTCAGGGCCTGGAGACCGAGGGCAGATTGAAGGATGGGGTGAACTCACCCCGTACTGGACAAGGTCTCCCCCACCCTGTCACAGCCCCCATGGAGGGAATGGAGCATGGCATGGGGATGTCAATCCCCCAGAGTGAGGGGCCAGCCAGCAGCAATGGGGCATGGCATGGCAGGGATGGCCCCATTCCCCTCAGCCCAGTGCTAGGGCACTATTTACAAATTGGCAGTTTCCAGATGCACAGTGGCCTGCCTGGCCCTGCGCTGTCAGCATGCCCCTTCCCCTTGGGGGTGGGCCCATGCCACGCCACACAGCTCCCCCGCCCAAACCGCAACCCCCCGCAAATTCCCTATGGCCAGAGACCCTCCAGACCTCCTATGCCCAGCGCCCCCCACCAAATGCACAGGACTCTGCATCCCACCCTTGCCCAGCACCTCCCTGCCCACAACCCCACCACAACTGCCCAACACCCCCACAGAATCTCCACTCCCTAGTGCCCCAACACACACAGATCTTTCCTGCCACCTCACAGCCCAGAACTCCCCACCCCCCGCCTGCTGGGAGACAACTGTGTCTGCCAAGGCTGAGCCAGCAACGCAGCCAGAGCTGGCTGGGAATCACTCTGACTCCTCAGGAATGGCATGATCAGCCAGCCCAGGGCCTGCCCGCACCAGGCACTCTCAAGGCACTTGCCTGGAGGAGCCAGACAAGTCCCCCACACTGTCACCCTGCCACCCCACCTGGCTGAGACTGGTCAGGCTTCTGCACCAGTCCCAGACAGCTCAGCTCCGAGGGGCCCGGTGGGGCCTGACAGGTGGTAGGATGTAGAGACTGCCTGGAGCTAGAGGTGCACTGGAGTCCAGCCAGGAGGGAGAGGAGAGTGGAGGGGGGGGTGAGGTTAGGGGGCCGAGAGGAGCCTTCAGCCTGAGGAACAAGTGATGGGCAGCAGGGAGCCAGCGGGGTCTGAGAACGCAGTGCAAGCGGAGCAGGCTGAGGCCCCTTCTGAGCATGGGTGGGAGCTTTACACAACTCACCACCACAAAACACCTGTGCACTTGGATTTTTATTGGCTTCTGCACAGTAATATTCAATGCAGTGATGGAACAAACAAGGAATCTATAAAGCATCTTCCATTTGTATTTGCTCTGTAAAAAGTGCCAGCCAATCCGCTAAGTAGCTTACAGTAACACACATCACTCCTTTCAGGTGAGACCCGAGGTGAAAGTAAGCCGGTATGGTCCGGTACGGCGTACCAGCAAGAGCCAGTATGCCGTGCCGGACCACACTGGCTTCTGCAGCGGGGATTTAAGGGGCTCTGCGCTGCCCGTGGCTGCGGGCAGCCCAGAGCCCTTTGAATCCCACCCGCGGCTCTGGCGGCTGGGCTGGGGCGGGATTTAAAGGACTCAGAGCTCCCCGTGGCTGCGGGCAGCCCAGAGCCCTTTGAATCCCGCCCGTGGCTCTGGCGGCTGGGCTGGGGCGGGATTTAAAGGACTCAGAGCTCCCCGTGGCTGCGGGCAGCCCAGAGCCCTTTAAATCTCGTCTGCGGCTCCGGCGGCTGGGCTGGGGCGGGATTTAAAGGACTCAGAGCTCCCCACCGCTGCAGGCAGCCCAGAGCCCTTTGAATCCCACCCACGGCTCTGGTGGCCGGGCTGGGGCGGGATTTAAAAGGCTCAGGGCTCTCCGTAGTGGCAGGAGCTCTGGGCCCTTTAAATCCCGGCCCCAGCCTGGCAAAGCTCGGGGTTCCCTGCGGCGGCCAGAGCCCCGGGCCCTTTAATTTGCCCTTGAGCCCCAGGGGGTTCCCAGCCACCTCTTCAGCTGGGAGCCCCTGGTTGATTTAAAGGCCCTGGGGCTCCCAGCCACAGCCAGTGCCCCAGGGCCTTTAAATCTTGAGAGGCCACGCCTCTTCTGCTTGAGGCCCCGCCTCTTCTGCTGGAGGCCACACCTCTTCCAGATGAGGCTACACCCCCCTCAGGACTCCAGCAGTACCAGTAAGTCCTGTAAGTTACTTTCACCCCTGGGTGAGACTAACAGGTAACACAGGGGATGCTACACTCCCTGCTACAGTAACATTTTTTAGCTTAACAAGAATTGCCACCAGCACAGACACTTAGACTTTACTTTAAAAGAATGTACAAAAAGTAAGAAAAAGCATAGTACAGTAGTTCCTTGTCCTTTACAAACCAGTGTTCGCACAGACTGTAGTAGCACGTCTGAAAGAGCACAAAGAGGCCATTTCCATTTTGTGCAGATCCTACAGAAGTGACACACAAAAGTGAGGACATGTATCTTACACCTGAGTCAAAAACACATGATTGTTCAGAGCATGGGGGTGGAGGCTAGGCAAACACATCCCTGGATGACAGATACACTCCTACTCTCTGCGACAGGCTCACAGAGAGCATAATTCAACGAAGGGGCACATACCAAAACTAAGGATACAATAAAACTGAGCTCAAGAGGCACCGAGCACCAGCAGCTCGTCTGAGGTTAGTGTCACACTCAGGATCGGGTGCATAAGAACACATCGTCTGATCCTGCCAGCTCGCTCAAAGTGCACATCTTTGCTGGATGCTGGTGCAGGAAGAGCTAAAGCAATGGGAAAGGGCTGAATTTCAGCAAAACAACATTGTGGGCTAATGCATGAAGGAGATGGGGAGCTCACTGAGCTAAAACACGGGGCGGGGATGGGGGGAAGCCATGGAAAAGGAAGGAATTAGTGCCCAGCACAATGCTGTTGCCAAGGCCTCACATACAGTGGTGCAGGAACACTTCAAATAGTGGGGGTGCTGAAAGCCCAGCCCCCTTACCCATCTGCTCCTGACCTGGCAGCCCAGACCCGGGAGGAGAGGTGTAGGGGGGCAGCAGTGGAGCACCCCCTGCACTCCTAGTTCCCGCACCTATGCTCACACAGTAGGAGTCAGAGGAAGACGGAGAGAAAAAGGGTGGGGGTGTCAGGGAAGGGGGATTATGGAACAAGGAGCAGCAACATGGTGGGTGAAAGGGCAAGAGGTAGACTAAGGAGAAGGGTGTAGGAGAAAAACAGAGTTCTCACTCTCAGGTTGGGTGCAGCAAGTCAGATACTTTATTTTCTTCAGCACTTGCATGGAGGGAGAGAACAAAACAGATCTCTTTCCAGGTAAACAATTATAGCAAGCATTTATACCTTTTGTTACATACAATAATGGGCAACAGCTGTATTTTTGTTTATACATATGTCATCCTGATAACATATTTTCCTCCACAATTTAGACTATAGTCTACATGCCATACTTATCTAACACAAGGTCACAACAGCTTCTCATACAGTTCTTTCCCACTCGCCTCACAGAATCCTCACTTCTACAAATCTCGCATTATTAAGGTTACAGCTAGCCTGACTCTTGCTTACATAAGGACTGTTTGAATCTAAAATCCCCTTCAAATCCCTGTCAGTTCTTTCTCTACTTCCACAAGGGATTATGTCAGGGCAGTTCTCTAGCCTGTGCTATGCAGGTCAGAGCAGATGATCAGAGTGGTCTAAGGCCATTCAGTGAATCAGTGACAGCAGGGGACAGGCAACTCGCTCATCAAGGACCCAGTTTGGCAAAGTGCTGAGACCCCTCAACAGCCCCTTGCAAGCAGGGCTGTCCCTAGCCATTTGGGTCTAGTAGGCAGGAGCTGTGGGGGCCCCACAGGCCCAGAGTAGTCCTGTGGGTTAGTGGTGGGCTGAGAGGAGCCCGCTCCGCTTCCCTCGTCCCAACCGCAGCCATGTGGCTGGGGGGGGGGGAAGGCTTGGGGGAAGGGACTCCCCTCCACTCACCAGCGGCAGCAGGAAGCAGAGCAGCCCAGCCCCAGCCCGCTCTACTCTGCCAGCTCCCAGCCATGGTGCTCCGCTTCCCGCTCCCGGTGAGAGCTGGGGACGGTCCTTTCCCCAACCCGAGTGACATGGCTGGGGCTGGGGCAAGGAAAGCGGAACCGGCTGGGGCCTTGTCACTCCACTTCCCTGGACTTTAAAGCCTGGATGGTCAGTTTCCAGCCCCAGCAACCATGACATGGCCTGAAATGGGCCATGTGTCCTGTGCACTGTCTGGCCCCAGTGAGGGGCACAGTTTGACATAAATCAGAGATGGGTTTTAAAAGACCCTTTGATGGGCTGTAAGTGAAAAGCTGTCAAATTGCTACAGAAAGAGCTGTACGCTGGTGTAAGCAGAGTCAGGATGAGCTCTACCTTGACATCTGGTGGTGAATTGTGGCAAGTGTGGGAAAGAACTTCAGGAGCTGATCTTGTTTGCGTAGGCACAACCACTCCACCTAGCATCAGCCCCCAGCAGCCCGAAATGGTCACTTTGGCAGCTGTGGGCTCACCAATTTCTCTGTTATTGGGGCAGGAGGAATAAAGTGTTGTTACCCTGATTATGTGAATCAAGGACAATGAAACTGTTTTATGACAGAGGGTCTCACCATCAACTAAGTAGCACTCGCTAGACAAGGAACATGGGTTCCAAAACCTAGTGAATTGAGAGAGGCTGGGAGTAGGTATTTGTACTTAGTTGTGTAGGTCTAAAACACCAATTGCACCTTCTCTTCTCTCCACTGTTGAATGTCAGAGCTAATTTTGATTCCCTTAGGAATGTAGTTACAGGCTGCTGAGCTGAATTCACTTTGGGCCAATGGTGCACCAGCACTGGGGCTCCCCTACTACAAGCTGAAATCACTGAGTGCTGTGTTAACTAGTGGGGGAGCCTGAAGCTATATTGTTAAGCGGCTAGTGGAGCGGAGCAGTTTGCGGGGACAGCTGGAGTGGCTCATGGGATGGCTGGTGGAGTGGAGTGGCTGACAGAGCAGAGCGGGTTGTGGGATGGTTGGAACAGCCCATGGAACAGTGAGCGGAGCGGAGCTGAGCAGTTTGCATGGACGGCTGGAGGAGCGGAGCAGCTGGTAGAGCGGAGCAGTTTGTGGTGACGGCAGACGCAGAACCCCATGGAGAGGGTCAGCCTTGGACCATGTAAGATGCCCCTTAACACCTCACGCGCACACACCCCTTTCCACCCAGGCTGGGGGGGGGGGGGTTTAAAACTCTGCAGATAAACTTTTGAACTCTGGGATTGCACTGACTCGGGACAGAGACTTTTGGGTTGTGGGACTTTGAGTGATTTTTGGGTTGCTGGACTCAAGAACCAAAGGGAAAGGACATGGTCCAAGTTGCTGGGGTGGGTCTTTGCTCATGGTTTGGTCTATGAACTCTAGTTGTGTTGTTTTCCCAATTTAATGCTGATGTCATTTACCTCATGTCATTAAACATTTTCTGCTACACTGAGACTCTGTGCTTGCAAGAGGGGAAGTATTACCTTTTCGAGGTGCCCAGAGATGTGTGTAAGATTTTCCCAGGTCACTGGATGGGGGCTCGAGCTGGTTTTGTGTTACGTTGTTGGGAGGGGACCCCTATGTACTGAACCCGGCCCTTGCTGCTATCAACTCGGCCTGGCAGAAGGGTTACACTGGTATTAATCCAAATCCCTACAAGAGAAAAGGGGAAAGGACAGATCACTGAGGACAGACATGAAACAACATTACACAACAAGACAACCCAGCAGCCATTTTAACTGATGGGAATTTAGATATTTTTAAAAAAATTGGTTGGCTCAGGTATAATCATGTGAAAAAAGTGCCCAGAATCCAAGCCATTGCTACAGGTGCTACCTACTACACAGTCTCAGCAGTCTAGGCAGAGAGGTCCCAGGTGACACGCTCTGCAGTGGGCATCGCCCCTACACCTAGCCACAACCACCATGTTAGATCACATCTGTGTGTCACCATTAGGTTCAGTAGAGGGGAGCTGCTAGCATCCCCTGTATTTAGGTTGCCCTACACTCTCCATTGGCAGAAGTTCTTGTGACCTTCCTTTGAGCAGCTCTCACACCTCAGCCTCTGAGATGAGGCACAGGTTTGGTCTTGGAGGTCAAGATGTGCCTTTTGCTGGCTGCATGTAACCCTGATCAGGTCTGGCCCAGTTAGAAGGGGCTGACAATCACCATTTCCCAGCTGTGTTTTCACAGAGCACAGCTCACCTTGGAAGCATGCCCTGCAGATCCTAAAGGATCACACACGCACCCTGCCCCAGTGCCTTATTGCAGCACCCCCAGAGAGCTGGGTCTCTGGGCAAGACATGGAAACAGTGAATCCAGGGGACGTGGAGCAGCGGAAAAGGGGACATCTTTGGGGACCACTACAGATAGGGGAGCCAAGGGCACAAAGAACATTGGGAAGCTCAGAGGGTCACAGAACTCTTGGGGAGCGGACAGAGAGGAGCAAACGATCCTTTGGGGAACAAAATGGGTGCTAGAGCTCGGGGAGGGGGGGACAGAGTTTGCTCTGTGTTCCCTTCTAATGCCACAGAAGGGAACAGTCTTCTCCAGCATCCAGATCCTGCAATTAGCCTTTAGCTCATGGGGTATCATTTTCCAATGTGGACCTATGAACATGTTATTAGCCATAGTCACATATGTAGCAGGCAGCTCTGTCAGACAAGAACCGTAAGGGAACAGCAGCAGCAAGGACAAAGCTAATGCTTGTGAACTGGGAGGGTTTCACCTGGTGCCATGAAGAGGTGGATGAGGCTTTTTTTAAACAACAAACAAAATCATCCAAAGCCCAAGATTTGGTGGTGATGGGGGACTTCAACTATCCAGATATATGTTGGGAAAATAACACAGCGGGGCACAGACTATCCAATAAGTTCTTGGACTGCATTGCAGACAACTTTTTATTTCAGAAGGTTGAAAAAGCCACTGGGGGGAAGCTGTTCTAGACTTGATTTTAACAAATAGGGAGGAACTCCTTGAGAATTTAAAGTAGAAGGCAGCTTGGGTGAAAGTGATCATGAAATCATAGAGTTTGCAATTCTAAGGAAGAGTAGAAGGGAGTACAGCAAAATAGAGACAATGGATTTCAGAAGGCGGATTTTGGTAAGCTCAGAGAGCTGACAGGTAAGGTCCCATGGGAATCAAGACTGAGGGGAAAAACAACTGAGGAGAGTTGGCAGTTTTTCAAAGGGACACTATTAAGGGCCCAAAAGCAAGCTATTCCGCTGGGTAGGAGAGAGAGAAAATGTGGCAAAAGACCAGCTTGGCTTAACCAGGAGATCTTGCATGATCTAAAAAATAAAAAGGAGTCATATAAAAAATGGAAACTAGGACAGATTACAAAGGATGAATATAGGCAAACACAGGAATGCAGGGGCAAGATTAGAAAGGCAAAGGCACAAAATGAGCTCAAACTAGCTAAGGGAATAAAGGGAAACAGGAAGACTTTTTATCAGTACATTAGAAGCAAGAGGAAGACCAAGGACAGGGTAGGCCCACTGCTCAGTGAGGAGGGGGAAACAGTAACAGGAAACTTGGAAATGGCAGAGATGCTTAATTACTTCTTTGTTTCGGTCTTCACCGAGAAGTCTGAAGGAATGCCTAACAGAGTGAATGCTAATGGGAAGGGGGTAGGTTTAGAAGATAAAATAAAAAAAGAACAAGTTAAAAATCTCTTAGAAAAGTTAGATGCCTGCAAGTCACCAGGGCCTGATGAAATGCATCCTAGACTACTCAAGGAGCTAACAGAGGAGGTATCTGAGCCTCTAGCTATTATCTTTGGAAAATCATGGGAGACAGGAGAGATTCCAGAAGACTGGAAAAGGGCAAATATAGTGCCCACCTATAAAAAGGGAAATAAAAACAACCCAGGAAACTACAGACCAGTTAGTTTAACTCCTGTGCCAAGGAAGATAATGGAGCAAGTAATTAAGGAAATCAGCGGCAAACACTTGGAAGGTGGTAAGGTGACAGGGAATAGCCAGCCTGGATTTGTAAAGAACAAATCATGTCAAACCAATCTGATAGCTTTCTTTGATAGGATAACGAGTCTTGTGGATAAGGGAGAAGTGGTGGATGTGGTATACCTAGACTTTAGTAAGGCATTTGATACGGTCTCGCATGATATTCTTATCGATCAACTAGGCAAATATAATTTAGATGGGGCTACTATAAGGTGGGTGCATAACTGGCTGGATAACCGTACTCAGAGAGTAGTTATTAATGGTTCCCATTCCTGCTGGAAAGGTATAACAAGTGGGGTTCCGCAGGGGTCTGTTTTGGGACTGGCTCTGTTCAATAGCTTCATCAATGACTTAGATATTGGCATAGAAAGTACGCTTATTACGTTTGCAGATAATACCAAACTGGGAGGGATTGCAACTGCTTTGGAGGACAGGGTCATAATTCAAAATGATCTGGACAAATTGGAGAAATGGTCTGAGGTAATCAGGATGAAGTTTAATAAAGACAAATGCAAAGTGCTCCACTTAGGAAGGAACAATCAGTTTCACACATACAGAATGGGAAGAGACTGTCTAGGAAGGAGTACGGCAGAAAGGGATGTAGGGGTTATAGTGGACCACAAGCTAAATATGAGTCAAAAGTGTGATGCTGTTGCAAAAAAAGCAAACGTGATTCTGGGATGCATTAACAGGTGTGTTGTGAGCAAGACACGAGAAGTCATTCTTCCGCTCTACTCTGCACTGGTTAGGCCTCAGCTGGAGTATTGTGTCCAGTTCTGGGCACCGCATTTCAAGAAAGATGTGGAGAAATTGGAGAGGGTCCAGAGAAGAGCAACAAGAATGATTAAAGGTCTAGAGAACGCGACCTATGAAGGAAGGCTGAAAGAATTGGGTTTGTTTAGTTTGGAAAAGAGAAGACTGAGAGGGGACATGATCGCAATTTTCAGGTATCTAAAAGGGTGTCATCAGGAGGAGGGAGAAAACTTGTTCACCTTAGCCTTTAAGGATAGAACAAGAAGCAATGGGCTTAAACTGCAGCAAGAGAGGATTAGATTGGACATTAGGAAAAAGTTCCTAACTGTCAGGGTGGTTAAACACTGGAATAAATTGCCTAGGGAGGTTGTGGAATCTCCATCTCTGGAGATATTTAAGAGTAGGTTAGATAAATGTCTGTCAGGGATGGTCTAGACAGTATTTGGTCCTGCCATGAGGGCAGGGGACTGGATTCGATGACCTCTCGAGGTCTCTTCCAGTCCTAGAATCTATGAATCTATGATGAAGAAAACCCTCCAGTCACAGTTCACATGTGCTGAGGAGATCTCCCAGGCCACCTAGGAAGCCTAAAGAGGCAAGTCCTTGGGGACCAATAAGGCAGCAACTCAAAATGCCATTAATTATTTAGTCAGATGGGAATATTCCAGGTATTTCAGGGATTACAGTGCAGATTAGCACCACCTATTTAATCTAATTCTACCTGCAGCACAGAGAGCCACCAGACAGGTTGGGAGCCCATAGCCCAGGATCCGCTCCCTCCCAAAGACTCCGTCTCTGGAAATGTAGATCTACAGAACCTCGCCTCTGGCCAAGGAGTGTACAGCCACATTCAGGAGGCAGCAGGAAAGACGGCACCAGCCCAGGGCCAGCTGCCTGCCAGGCCACACCCCCAATGCAACTCAGAGAACCCTAAGGCAGTGCCAATTAGCCTATCAAGGGAGAATACCCTGGCCAGGGACCCCCTGGCGACACCCCTATGCCACAAACAGGGAGGGGCACAGCTGCCAAGTTTTGTGCAGCTACACGTGTGAAATTTCTCACCAGTGAGAATCACCAATCTTCCCCTTCCGAGCAGTGGGAAGAACATGAGGGGAGGAGGAGGGGCTGAGGCAATGCAAGGGGTGTCCAAGGGCAGACGACAGGAGAGGTAACGGGCTCGTTTGCAGCAGAGAAGGACAAGTGAGCCTTAGACAGCCTGAAGGGCTGTTAGGGGTGGGGTTCTCCATCCTTCTTCCCATTACCCTGCATCTTCCATTCCTCCAGCTTCCCCTCATCCCACCAAAGCCCAGCCACATTCCCCTCTGCTCCAAACTGCCTGCTGAAAAGTGAGTGGAGCAAAGAGCTGCTTCTATCTCCAGCAAGCTGGAGGCAGGCAGGGTGTCAGCCCAGGGAGCATGGAAGAGACTCCCTGCTTTAGTGCTGATGTCTGGCACCACAGCTGCTGCAGGGCGATAAATGCAGGAAGAGTCTTGCTGAGTCTCTGCAGCCCTGCTGGAAGCCTGAGACTCCATCAGGGCTGCAGGCAGGCATAAGGCAGAGGGCAAATGCATAAGCGTCAGGCCCAGTGTGTGACACTGGACAGCACAGTGAAGGGGTGACATAGCAGTTGCTATCTGAGCTCTGTGCCACCACAGCGTCCCCAGTGCACTGGGGTGACCCTTCCACAGGCAAGCACCCCAACAGCATAGCACAAAGCATCCACATCATGTGATCTGGGCCGTAGCTCCTAGTGCCCGGTAGGCAAGCACCAATCAAGGATATTAACCAACACAGACAGCATTTTTCAGGCTGCCAGCCAAAGACTGGCTAGTCCCTGCAAACCCCACAGGGGGAGCCCGATCTGTACGTACATGGAACTCTCTCAATAGACTTTCTTGGTGGAGAAGCACTCTGTAGTATACTAAGCATCCTCCTCAGCCTCTGGCACACAGAGGAGAGGAAATGTCTCTTGCCTACTTCTGCTCTCACTCAGGGAATGTCAGTCAGCAGTAACCCCACAGCAGTCACTGAAGCTGGCATTGTGAGCTCCGAGCCTATTGGATCAGGAAGTGGTGGACAGACTCTCCCCAAAGCACTGTGAACCTCGGAGCCAAACACACCCATGGAAAGGAAGGCATCTGAGAGCTGGTTACTGACTCACTGGACCCCTTTCTGCACTGAAAAGCTGGCTACCCCCCTAGGTACCACACCAGGGCAAAAGGGGCAGGCTGAGACCAGGCAAACCTGTTAAAAACACCGGCCATCCCGTCTGCTGAATCAGCTTTACCTGGAAGTTAAAACTCTCCCTAACCCCTCTTCCGGGGTTCTTCCTGCGCCACCTCTCCTGGAATTCTTCAGCCACAGCTTCCGCTCAACGGGCTGGCAATGTGCCAAGAACATGTGATTATTTCTTCCACTCCATTAGTCTTTTTTATCAGCTTGCTTCTGCCTTGGATTGTGGAGAAATAGCTACCTTCACAGCTGCTGCCAAAGCTTTTGGTGACAGGCTAAGAGCATGAATTCTCCCGCCCTTCCAGCGGGACGCACGTACACCAGCCCTGGTTGTAGAACAAGCATTCGCTTTGGGGCACAGCGTTCGACTTCATTAAACAGCACACTGAACCTGAGCAATGAGAACTGGGCTGAGCTTCTCTAGCTGACACCTTAGCATGTTCATTCAGTTAGCCAGTTACTGGTATGTTCCGAAACAAGCCATTCATTCCACATGCTGACATCTGAAAGGTGGTTTTCAGATCTGTAGCAAGTTTGCTGCTTCACAGCACAGTATTCAGCTTCTACCCTGAGATAACAGGATGGACCCTTTCTTCCTCAGTCTGCTACTGCACACAGCATCAGTAACCCAGGCTTCTCGGTGAGCCAGACTCTGCCCTGGTGGCGTGACCTTGGGGGTAACAAATGGGGATGCCGACGTAACACTGATAAGGGAGGAGGGACAACGATCCATGATTTTTCCTTACCTCTGCTGACAAGCATCCAGGCCTTCTTTTATAGGCTCTTTGTAACAAGAAAAGCAACGAAACGTGCAGCATAGCAAGGAATAGATGCTTGCACGACAGGATGGAGGCTACCCCACTGTGGTCAGCAGGATGTTCCCAGAAACACACTTCCCTGTAGGCCGGCAGCCTGTTTCACTAGAGTCTCTGCTTGTGTCTCTTTTTCTCATCTAACTGTTAGACCTATAACTAGTTTGCTTTTGATTTTGTGTGTCAAATGTGCAAGGCTTATTTCAAGTTAAAATTTGGCCTAAATGCATCTATGACTTGGCTTTAAAAATGGATGCAGCTAGTTTCCATAATCTCAGAAACTGGAACCTGATGACCCTGCTGGCTCTGCACTGTTGCTGATTTGGGGCTAGGGATATTACAGGTGCCTGGCCATTAAACCTAGTCAGCCGGGAAACGAGTACCAGCGACCGAGAGACTTCTTAACCAGAGAGGCAATTCCTGCTTTGGATTTTGACCATGATGGTCTGGGGCAGAGAGAGTCACTACGAATCAGAATGTTGCCACCTCCTGGAGCTCCAGCCCTTTAATGCTGTTTATCCTGAGTAAGTGAATTCCCGAGTTGAAGCTGGCACAGAGAAGTGTGGAGCTGTCACAGACAGCCAGGGAAGCAAGGGGTCCAGATCCATCAAGGCACAAGGTGACCAGGCAGGCTGTGGAGAGAACAGGGAAACGTTAGTCAGTCAGATGTGTTTTGTTGTAATTCAGAAGTACATTGAGACAACAAACAACTCACCTACAGAAAACAGATGTGTGTGCCGTTATAGGGCCCTTCTACAGCCACACAGGGATGACACTGAAAGGAAAAGACGGTTACTCACCGTAGTAACTGTTGTTCTTCGAGATGTGTTGCTCCTATCCATTCCAGTTAGGTGTGCGCGCCGCGCGTGCACGGCTTCTCTGGAACATTTTTACCCTAGCAACTCCGGCGGGCCGGCTGGGCGCCCCCTGGAGTGGCGCCGGTATGGCGCCTGTTATATACCCCAGCCGGCCCGTCCGCTCCTCAGTTCCTTCTTGCCGGCTACTCCGACAGTGGGGAAGGAGGGCGGGTCTGGAATGGATAGGAGCAACACATCTCGAAGAACAACAGTTACTACGGTGAGTAACCGTCTTTTCTTCTTCGAGTGATTGCTCCTATGCATTCCATTTAGGTGATTCCCAAGCCTTACCTAGGCGGTGGGGTCGGAGTGAGACGTGGCCGAGTGTAGGACTGCTGAGCCGAAGGCTGCATCGTCTCGAGACTGCTGCACCAACGCGTAGTGGGAAGCGAAGGTGTGAACCGAAGACCAGGTGGCCGCTCTACAGATGTCCTGGATGGGGACATGGGCCAGGAAGGCGGCCGACGAGGCGTGCGCCCTCGTCGAGTGTGCGGTGAGTCGGCACGGGGGGACGCGAGCAAGCTCGTAGCATGTTCGTATGCATGACGTCACCCAGGATGAAATCCGCTGCGAGGAGACCGGCTCGCCTTTCATGCGGTCGGCGATCGCCACAAAGAGCTGGGTCGAACGCCGGAAGGGCTTCGTCCGGTCGATGTAAAAGGCGAGGGCCCTGCGGACGTCCAGGGTGTGAAGCTGTTGCTCCCGAAGGGAGGCGTGCGGCTTCGGAAAGAAGACCGGGAGGAAGATCTCTTGGTTGAGATGGAAGGCCGACACCACCTTGGGGAGGAAGGCCGGGTGCGGTCGAAGTTGCACCTTGTCCCCATGGAAGACAGTATACGGGGGACCTGCCGTCAGGGCGCGGAGTTCCGAGACTCGTCTGGCGGATGTAATGGCCACGAGGAAGGCCGTCTTCCAGGTGAGATGAAGCAGAGAGCACGTGGCCAGGGGCTCGAAGGGTGGCCTCATCAACTGAGCGAGAACCAGGTTCAGGTCCCAGGTCGGGGCAGGAGGACGTACCGGCGGGTACAGACGGTCTAGCCCTTTAAGGAAACGGGCCACCATTGGGTTAGAGAAGACAGACCGACCTGCTATGGCAGGCCGAAAGGCTGACAGAGCCGCCAGGTGCACCTTCAGGGAAGAGATCGCGAGACCTTGACCTTTCAGGTACCAGAGGTAGTCGAGGATGGTCTGGATGGGGGCCAAGAATGGGTTAAGACCTCGTTGGTCGCACCAGAGTGCGAAGCGCTTCCACTTCGCGAGGTAGGTAGAGCGCGTCGAAGGCTTCCTGCTTTCGAGCAGCACTACTTGTACCGGCAACGAACAACCTCTTTCTGAGTCGGTCAACCACTCAGGAACCAAGCTGTAAGATGCAGCGACTGCAGGTTCGGGTGACAAAGCCTGCCGAGGTCCTGAGCGATGAGGTCCGGCCATAACGGGAGGGGAATGGGATCCCGAACTGACAGCTCGAGCAGCAGGGTGTACCAGTGCTGTCTCGGCCAGGCCGGAGCGACGAGTATTACGCGGGCCCTGTCCCTCCGAAGCTTGAGTAACACTCGGTGGACGAGCGGAAACGGAGGGAAAGCGTAGAGGAGGGGATCTGTCCATGGTAGGAGGAACGCATCCGAGAGGGAGCCCGGAGCCTGACCCTGGTAGGAGCAGAACCTGTGGCATTTCCTGTTGGCCCGGGAGGCAAATAGGTCTATCTGGGGAAACCCCCACCTCTGGAAGATTGTGTAAGCCACATCTGGGCGAAGGGACCACTCGTGGGAGGCGAAGGACCTGCTCAGATGGTCGGCCAACGTGTTCTGCACCCTTGGCAGAAAAAACGCTTCGAGGCGAATCGAGTGGGTCACGCAAAGATCCCAGAGGAGCATCGCCTCCTTGCAAAGCGGGGAGGATCGGGCTCCGCCCTGCTTGTTGACATAGAACATTGCTGTGGTGTTGTCCGTGTACACCGCTACACAGCGGTCCTGAAGGTGGGTCCGAAAGGCGAGGCACGCCAGACGGATCGCTCTCAACTCCCGGATGTTGATGTGGAGGGAGAGCTCCTGGGCTGACCAGAGACCCTGGGTGTGCAGGTCTCCTATGTGAGCCCCCCATCCAAGCGCCGAGGCGTCTGTGGTCAGGGTGACCGACGGGCGAGGAGGGCGGAATGGGACCCCCGCGCAGACCACTTCCGGATCTAGCCACCAAGCGAGCGTCTGGAGAGTGGGCTTCGCCACCGTCACCACCATGTCTATGGGGTCGCGATGGGGGCGGTACACCGATGCCAGCCACATTTGGAAGGGACGAAGTCGCAGCCTTGCGTGTGCGGTCACAAACGTGCACGATGCCATGTGACCCAGCAGGCGCAGGCAGGATCGCACCGTTGTTGTAGGGAAGGCCTGCAGTGTTCGTATGAAGGAGACCATCGTCTCGTGCCGAGGACGAGGTAGGCAGGCTCTGGCCAAAGTGGAGTCGAGGACCGCTCCTATGAACTCCACCCTTTGTGCTGGAACTAAGCTGGACTTTTCCGCGTTGATAAGCAGGCCTAGAGACCGGAACAGGTGCAGTATCTCGGTCACCTGAGCCGCTACCAGCTGTTGGGAGCGACCGCGAATCAGCCAGTCGTCGAGATACGGGTACACGTGAATTCGACGACGGCGGAGGGCTGCGGCCACGACCGCCATACACTTGGTGAACACCCTCGGTGCGGTGGAGAGGCCGAAGGGTAGTACCGCAAACTGGTAGTGAGCTTCGTTGACCACGAAGCGCAGGTAGCGTCTGTGGGGGGGGTAAATTGCCACATGAAAGTATGCATCCTTCATGTCGAGGGCGGCAAACCAGTCTCCCGGATCCAGGGAAGGAATAATGGTCCCCAAGGTCACCATACGGAACTTGAGCTTGCACAGGTGTCTGTTGAGCTCTCGGAGGTCTAAGATGGGACGAAGGCCTCCTTTCGCCTTGGGGATTAGAAAGTACCTGGAGTAGAATCCCCTGCCCCGCCTGCTGCGAGGCACCTCCTCGATAGCACCCACGCTCAACAGAGTCTCGACCTCCTGCAAGAGGACTTGCTCGTGAGAGGGGTCCCTGAAGAGGGACGGGGAAGGTGGGTGGGAGGGAGGGGGCGAAATAAACTGCAGGCGGTAGCCGTGCTGGACGGTGTTGAGGACCCAGCTGTCCGACGTTATAGAACGCCACGCCTGGAGGAATCGGGAAAGGCGACTTGAAAACAATAGGGATGGATCCAGTGGGGAGAGTGGTGGGCCGTCCTCGGGCGTCCCATCAAAAGGCCGGTTTCGGGCCTTGAGGAGCCTTGGAGGAGTTCTGGGCCTGGTTACGCCGACCCCCCGATGGCCTGCGGCGGAAAGGGGCCGTTCGGCGATTATTAAATGGCCGGGACCTGGCCTGGGTGAAGGGCCGGTAGGGCTGTTGCCGGAACGATCGTCTTTGGGTAGCCGGGGTGTGCATTCCCAAAGTCCGAATAGCAACCCTCCCATCCTTCAGGGTCTGGATTCTCGTGTCCGTCTTTTCAGAGAAGAGACCCTGAGTCTCAAAGGGGAGGTCCTGGAGGGTGTATTGTACCTCCGGCGGCAAGGTGGAGGATTGCAGCCACGCAATACGCCGCATTGTTATCCCGGAAGCCATGGTTCTGGCTCCCGAGTCCGCGGAGTCCACAGCCGCTCGAATCAAGGTCCGGGAGGCTGTCTTGCCCTCGTCCAGGAGCGCCGAGAATTCCCGGCGAGAGTCTTGCGGGGTGAGCTCTGCAAATTTACCCAGGCACCCCAAGATGTTGAAAGTGTACCGGGAAAGGAGGGCCATTTGGTTTGCAATGCGGAGCTGAAGGCCTCCCGCTGAATAGATTTTTCGCCCCAAGAGGTCCATGCGCCGCGACTCCTTGGACTTTGGCGCAGCGGCCGGCTGTCCGTGCCTTTCCCGGTCGTTCACGGACTGGACAACCAGAGAGTCCGGGGCTGGGTGCACATATAAGTATTCGTACCCCTTAGGTGGAACGGAATATTTTCTCTCCACCCCTCGCGCCGTGGGGGGAACGGAGGAAGGCGACTGCCAAATGGTAGCATTATTCCGCTGGATTGTGCGGATGAATGGCAGTGCTACTCTCACGGGGGCCTCCGCTCCCACGACGTCGGTAACTGGGTCATCGACCTCTTGGACCTCGACCTCTTGGACCTCCTCAATGGGCAGGTTAATGGCCTTAGCTACCCTTCGGAGGAGGTCCTGATGCGCTCTCAGGTCAATAGGCGGGGGTTCGGATGGTGATGCCCCCGCCACCGCCTCGTCAGGTGATGAGGACGAGGATTGGCCTGGTAGCACCTCCTCAGGCATTTGCTCTGCCCCCGGGCGATCAGCCGCCAGTGTCTCCTGCCCCAATGGCGGGCCTCGAGGGGAGGTGGTCTGTCCCGTTGGAGACGGAGGGGGCCTGCTGATAGTGGCCTCCGGCACGGAACGTGCCGCACTCGCCTGTCTCGGTGGAAGGGGGGGCCCTTGCTCATGGTGGGCCCAGGGTACCCAAAATCCCCACTGCTGGGGTCCATGGTCCCGTGGAAGAGACTCTGCCCTGAAGTCCACCACACTGCCCTCAGCGGAAGCAATGGAGGATTCCCGCGAAGGCCAGGGAGGAGCCGTGGCGGTCCACGAGCGGACGGCCGACGCAGGTGTCACGTGTCTCGTCGGTGCCGAAGGTCGGTGCCGGTCATGAGACGTCAGCGGGGAGCGGGACCTGCGTGAGGCGCAGTACCGGGAGCTTGACCGACGGCGCCGGGAGCTCGACCGGCGACGCCTGGAGCTTGATCTTGAGCGTGAACGGCGTCGTCGGGAGCGGCTCCGGGAGTCACGGTGCCGAGAGCGATACTTGGAACCGGACCTGCTGCGGTGCCGGTGACTCGGTGACCGGGACCGTCGCCGGGAGTGCGACCGGCCCCACGATTGAGAGCGGTGCCGGGACTGCGACCGGTGTCGAGACGGGGAGCGGCGTCGCGATGTAGACCGCCTTCCGGACCGGGACCGGTGTGGCGGCGACCGCCTCCGAGAGTGGGACCGGGATCGAGACCGAATCCTAGAGCGCCGACCGTCTCGCTCAGCCGGGGAAGGAGGCCGCATCATCAGCGGTTTGCCTATTGACTTAGGCGCCCGCACCGGCGGTGCCGGGGGCCGGAGGCTCTGAGCTTCCGTGAGCTCAATCAGCTCCCTCGCCGTCGCAAACGCCTCCGGCGTGGACGGGATCCGCAGCTCCTCCTCGGTGGGTACCGGGGAGCTGGGGGGTGCCGGACTCGACGGCCCTTGCGGCGCCGGAGTCGACGGCACGGTGCACTGTTTGCGCACTGCCTCAGCCTGAACCGTTTTCGGCGGCGGCGGCTGGGCTAACGGCTTCTGTGGCTGCTTTGCCGAGGCCGTCTTCGGCGCCTTATGCTTCCTTCCGGGGGAGAGGGAGCGGTGCCGGGACTTCGGTGCCGGGTGCCGAGGACCCTCTGCGGCACCGGAGCGGCTCGGTGCTGCCGGTGCGCTGCTCGCCGAGGAAGGCTTCGGCGCCGGTGGAGTTGGCGCCGGAGGCTGGAGCGAAGCCTCCATCAGCAGCTGCTTCAGGCGAGAGTCCCGCTCCTTCCTCGTTCGGGGTTTGAAGGCCACGCAGATCGGGCACTTGTCAGTCCTGTGCGACTCCCCGAGGCAGCGGAGGCAGGAGTCGTATGGGTCACTCACCGGCATGGGCCGCTGGCAAGCCGCGCAGGGCTTGAATCCCGGTGCCCCGGGCATAAGCCCGCACCGGGAGCGGAAGAAGAGGGCTAACCCCTCTAATTCCCTACGAAACTACACTATACAACTATATATACAGCTAGAACAATTAACTTAACTAACTACTAACAACTATGTACACTATAACTATGGAGAACGCTAGGACTGTGGAGGTAAGGGAGCACTCCACTGTTCCTACTGGCCGTCACAGGTGGGAAGAAGGAACTGAGGAGCGGACGGGCCGGCTGGGGTATATATCCAGCGCCATAGCGGCGCCACTCCAGGGGGCGCCCAGCCGGCCCGCCGGAGTTGCTAGGGTAAAAATGTTCCGGAGAAGCCGTGCACGCGCGGCGCACACACCTAAATGGAATGCATAGGAGCAATCACTCGAAGAAGAACCCATGGTCCAGCATATGAAATCTGGCCTCACTTTGTTTCCCTGGTCAGGCACTTCTCCCACCTGACATTACCACCACAGCACCCTGCTGTAGGAGCCTTCCTAGGGCTCCTAGCGGCCACGGGCCCCTCTGCAAACCAGGTGTTAGCAACTAGTATTTCTAGGATTAAAAAAGGGTCATGATCAAGGTTCCCTTTTGCCCCTCTCTCAACCTAAAGAAGTGAGAGCTTCTACTGCTCAACAGTCCCATGACAGATACATGAAAACTAGCACAAAACCAGGCCCCATCTGGGTCACGCCATCTCTTTGCTCTTCTGCTCCCCCCGCAGTGGCGGACAGGAACAGAGATTAAGGGGAGATGACATGGCAAGCAGGTGCCACATGTATCCGGAGTTTAGCGACAGCAGGTCACCCAGATTGTGAGCTGGGATTCCAGACTGTTGCACTGTTTGTTTTGCAGGGGCTGCTCTCGGGATCAGCTCCTGCTGTGCCTCCGATTGGCTCTCTCAGTGTGCTGATCCGAAGCCCATTCAGGTGCCAACATAGCCTTAAGAAACTCCTGCAAGCAGGGGCGGCTCTAGGTATTTTGCCGCCCCAAGCACAGCAGGCAGGCTGCCTTTGGCGGCTTGCCTGTGGGAGGTCCCCGGTCCTGCGGATTCGGTGGCACGCCTGCGGGAGGTCCGCCGAAGGCACGGCCGGCTCCAGACCCCAGCGCGCCAAGCGCGTGCTTGGGGCGGCATTTTGCCGGCAGGGCGGCAGGTGGCTCCGGCGGACCTTCCGCAGTCATGCCTGTGGGAGGTCCGCTGGTCCTGCAGCTCCGGTGGACCTCCCGCAGGCATGACTGTGGAGGGTTCGCTGGTCCCGCGGCTCGGGTGACCTCCCGCAGGCATGCCTGCGGATGCTCCACCGGAGCCGCGGGACCAGTGCACTCTCCGCAGGCACGTCTGCAAGAGGTCCCCCGGAGCCGCGGGACCGGCGACCGGCAGCACACCCCCCGCGGCGTGCCGCCCTGCTTGGGGTGGCCAAATTCCTAGAGCCGCCCCTGGGCGAAGCCGCGGGACCAGCGGACACTCCGCAGGCATGCCGCCAAAGGCAACCTGCCTGCCGCCCTTGCGGTGACCGGCAGAGCGCCCCCCATGGCTTGCCACCCCAGGCACGCGCTTGGCGTGCTGGTGCCTGGAGCCGCCCCTGCCTGCAAGCCTGGGACAATGGAGGAGTCAGTCCTAATACACACTGACTGTGACAGCAATGGGGTTGGCACAGTTTGAAACACATTCTCAGGTACCCATTAGAATCATAGAATCATAGAATCTCAGGGTTGGAAGGGACCTCAGGAGGTCATCTAGTCCAACCCCCTGCTCAAAGCAGGACCAAACCCAACTAAATCATCCCAGCCAGGGCTTTGTCAAGCCTGACCTTAAAAACCTCTAAGGAAGGAGATTCCACCACCTCCCTAGGTAACCCATTCCAGTTCTTCACCACCCTACTAGTGAAAAAGTTTTTCCTAATGTCCAACCTAAACCTCCCCCTCTGCAACTTGAGACCATTACTCCTTGTTCTGTCATCTTCTACCACTGAGAACAGTCTAGATCCATCCTCTTTGGAACCCCCTTTCAGGTAGTTGAAAGCAGCTATCAAATCCCCCCTCATTCTTCTCTTCTGCAGGCTAAACAATCTCAGTTCCCTCAGCCTCTCCTCATAAGTCATGTGCTCCAGCCCCCTAATCATTTTTGTTGCCCTCCGCTGGACTCTCTCCAATTTTTCCACATCCTTCTTGTAGTGTGGGGCCCAAAACTGGACACAGTACTCCAAATGAGGCCTCACCAGTGCTGAATAGAGGGGAATGATCACATCCCTCGATCTGCTGGAAATGCCCCTACTTATACAACCCAAAATGCCATTAGCCTTCTTGGCAACAAGGGCACACTGTTGACTCATATTCAGCTTTTTGTCCACCGTAACCCCTAGATCCTTTTCTGCAGAACTGCTGCCCAGCCATTCGGTCCCTAGTCTGTAGCAGTGCATGGGATTCTTCCGTCCTAAGTGCAGGACTCTGCACTTGTCCTTGTTGAACCTCATCATATTTCTTTTGGCCCAATCCTCTAATGTGTCTAGGTCCTTCTGTATCCTATCCCTACCCTCCAGCGTATCAACCACTCCTCCCAGTTTAGTGTCATCTGCAAACTTGCTAAGGGTGCAGTCCACAGCATCCTCCAGATCGTTAATGAAGATATTGAACAAAACCGGCCCCAGCACCGACCCTTGGTGGGCTGTTAGGAACTGTACATCCTCTCATAATAGCTGGTATGTTACAATAGCCTGTGGAAGGATCTATGCTTGAGGGTTAATTGTCTTGCTTAGGCACTATAATTTAGCAGATTTCCAACTCAGGACGTTCCCATCACACAAAACATGCTATTCTCACAGTGATTTGTCTGCAGGGTCCTGTTTCACCAACACATTAATTCCTTTGGCCTAATTGTTGCTGGATTTATTGTTCTCAGTCATGGGGATGGGGGGTGGGGGTGGGATCACGTTCAGAAAGAAACCTCAGAACTTTAGAGCCTTACTGATTTGCAGAAGGTGCAACTGAGACCTGTAACACATTAGTCTCAGTGCAGAAAACACAGTCAGCCCTCATATTAATTCAGCACCTCCTGATGATTTTGATCACCACCAATGGACATTAAAACAAGCCTCTCTTCCAATGCCAATAAAATTCTTCATTACTGCACTTCTGGAGATAACCCTAATTAATGCCACACAGATTCATCGCCCTCCCTCTGCTTATTTCTTTATTACATTTTTTTTGGCAATATACATTTGATCACCAAATTGGGGATTGGGAAGGAATTTTCCCCAGGTCAGACTGACAGGACCCTGGGGGTTTTCACCCTCTTTGCAGCATAGGGTGCAGATCACTAGCTAGGATCATCTGGGTAATATCTCACTCATTCAATTCCCTGTCATTGAAGGATCCTTGGGCATTGGCACATCTTGGTCACCCACCAGCCGCCCTGGTTCTCTGCCTATGGTACACAACAGTTCATTCTCCTGAGGGTTGCAATACTTTGGTCTGATTCTGGTTGTGGGGACTGGTGTGCAGGGCTGTTAGACTTGAACTTATTTCCAACATGAAGGAGGTTTCAGCACAATATATATTTTAAATGGAGAGTAGAACATCAGACATTTGCACCTATATCTGGAGACAGCCTAATGTTGTGTCTTCTAGGACATCTGTAGTAGCTCCTCCCATCCCAGTGGCACCAGCAGTGACTTTCACAGGGTATTTACGAAACAGGCAAACAGAATCAAATTCACTCAGTGTTGTTCTGTATTTGTACAGCCCCTGGGTGCTTGGGGTCCTGGCCCAAGACTGGGGTCCTAGGCACTATCGTAACACAAATTAATAATACATGATTTTGCACTCAGAGTCTTAGTTTAGCTACTATTAAAACAAGTGCAGATATCAACTGCTGGTTAAGACTGAGGCTAACATACCAATAATGCCATTCAGCACACTGCACCCAAGCAGGAGGATTAAGGCAGTTTATTGTGGATCCAGCCTGAGCTCAGGTTCCTTCACTGCCAGGGCTGGAGAGTGGCCTCTACAACCAGCAGACTGTGGGATGAGATCTGGGGAACTACAGGCCAGTCAGCCTCATCTCAGACCCTGGAAAAATCATGGAATCAATTCTGAAGCACTTAGAGGAGAGGAAAGTGATCAGGAACAGTCAGCATGGATTCACCAAGAGCAAGTCATGCCTGACTAACCTAATTGCCTTCTATGAGGAGATAGATCTGTGGATGAAGGGAAAGCAGTGGATGTGTTATTCCTTGACTTTAGCAAAGCTTTTGATACGGTCTCCCACAGTATTCTTGCCAGCAAGTTAAAGAAGTATGGGCTGGATGAATGGACTATAAGGTGGATAGAAAGCTGGCTCAATGGGTAGTGATCAAGTGGCGCGTCCCAAGGGTCAGTCCTGGGGCCGGTTTTGTTCAATAACTTCATTAATGATCTGGAGGACGGCGTGGACTGCACTCTCAGCAAGTTTGCAGATGACACTAAACTGGAACGAGTGGTAGATACACTGGAGGGTAGGGATAGGATACAGAGGGACCTAGACAAATTAGAGGATTGGGCCAAAAGAAACCTGATGAAGTTCAACAAGGACAAGTGCAAAGTCCTGCACTTAGGATGGAAGAATCCCATTCACTGTTACAGACTAGGGACCGAATGGCTAGGAAGCAGTTCTGCAGAAAAGGACTTGGGGGTTACAGTGGACAAGAAGCTGCATATGAGTCAACAGTGTGCCCTTGTTGCCAAGAAGGCTAACAGCATTTTGGGCTGTATAAGTAGGGGCATTGCCAGCATTTTGAGGGACATGATGATTCCCCTCTATTTGACATTGGGGAGGCCTCATCTGGAGTACTGTGTCCAGTTTTGGGCCCCACACTACAAGAAGGATGTGGAGAAATTGGAAAGAGTCCAGCGGAGGGCAACAAAAATGATTAGGGGGCTGGAGCACATGACTGATGAGGAGAGGCTGAGGGAACTGGGATTGTTTAGTCTGCAGAAGAATGAGGAGGGATTTGATAGCTGCTTTCAACTACCTGAGAGATGGATCTAGACTGTTCTCAGTGGTACCTGATGACAGAACAAGGAGTAATGGTCTCAAGTTGCAGTGGGGGAGGTTTAGGTTGGATATTAGGAAAAACTTTTTCACTCGGAGCGTGGTGAAGCACTGTAATGGGTTATCTAGGGAGGTGGTGGAATCTCCTTCCTTAGAGGTTTTTAAGGTCAGGCTTGACAAAGCTGATGAGGTTCAACAAGGGGCTGGCTGGGATGATTTAGTTGGGAATTGGTCCTGCTTTGAGCAGGGGGTTGGACTAGATGACCTCCTGAGGTCTCTTCCAACCCTGATATTCTATGATTCTATGATTCTATGGGTGTGTGCAGGAAGCTGAACTGTCTGTGGGCAGAGGGAGAGTCTATGCTGTTTCCCAGTAGCTCTCTCCTCTCTGTATTCTAAACTGAATGGTAGATAAGCAACAACTAACACAAGCTTCCCAGTATAATAGTGCTTAGGAGGTATTTGCTCTTTGTTCTCAGATCATTGTAAGGCCAAACCTCATCACACGCCTTGGGTGGGAGGGGCTGGGAAGCAAGCAAGATTAATCCCATAATCACTGTAATTCCCAGTCACAAAAGTGAGTACGAACATTCAGGGCTGGCTCTAGGTTTTTTGCCACCCCAAGCAAAAAAAATTTTGGCTACCCCCCACCCCAGCCCTGGGCTCCCCTCACACCTTCCTGCTGCCCCAGCCCTGGGCTCTCCGCCCAGTTTTGGGCCCCCCTCCCACCCGTATCCCCCTGCCGCCCCAGCCCCTATCCTAAGACTGTCCTACATAAATGAGGAATAGTTGAGGTGCTTTTATTATTCTTTTGTTCCACTTTGTTTCTATGGGGAATTTGCCAATGCAATATCACTGTCTTCCTTTTAAACAAATAAAACTTTAAAAAAAGGCAATGGCTGTTGAAAATAGCAATTCCAGTCCTAATAACCACTGGGAAGCATTTCTTGCTCAATTTTATCCTACTTTTTCTACAGCAAGTTACAGTGGATCAGTATATTTGATTTGGGAGAAATGAAGTAACAGCTGCCCAAATTGAGCTTGAGCACTCCTGAATTTTGAGGGTTTTCAAATCCGGAAGGCTGGTGCTAGATTCCCTTTCAGAATACTAGCTAAATCTGGAAAGGAAAAGTCAATTTCTGCTTCCATGGCTCAGAAGTGGAAATCCTCCTGCGTGCCTGGTACTGTATCTAAAGCTGCCCAGGTCCAGTAGAGCCTCCCCCCCTTACTTTTCATTTTAAATTCTAGTGGGATCCACGTACCTCCCTTGCTAGGCTTCAGATAGAGAGAGGCTCTGTCCATTTAGTCCACCCAATTCTTTCTTTGGGGGCTGCAAGGTGAGGTCACAACAGTATCCCTAATCCAGTCTGGGGATGTCTTCTGAAGGGGATATCTGGGCCAAAGTCTTCTACTCCTTGGGCATACTTGCTCCCCATTCTAAGGTTACCTATCATACGTCCATATTTTCACGGACATATCCAGCTTTTTGGGTTTTAAATAGTCGTCCGGGAGGAATTTGTAAAACTCTCAAAAAGTCCAGGATTTCCCTTGCAATCCAGAGCGCGGCGTGGCTGACAGGGCGGCCCAGCCGGATCCCCTCCTCTACTCCCCCCCCTCCTCCCCTGCAGCCTCAGCATGCCACGCTCAGCACGCCCGTCTTGGGGGACGGGGCTGCGCCTCTGCAGGGGAGGTAAGGGGGCCTGGGCGGTTTGGAGAAGGGGCATGGGATCCCGTGAGGCAGTCAAGGGACAGGGAGCAGGGGGGTTGGATGGGTCGGGGGGGACCTGTCAGGGGGTGGGGGTGTGGAGAGGGTCGGGGCAGTCAGGGTGCGGGGGGAGTTGGATGGGGTGGAGATTCAGGGGGACAGTCAGGGGCAGGAAGTGGGGGGGGGGTTAGATGGATCAAGGGTTCTGGGGAGGGGGCAATCAGGGGACAGGCAGTGGTTGGATAGGCGTGGGAGTCCCAGTGGTCTGTCGGGGGCAGGGGTGTGGATAGGAGTCGGGGCAGTCAGGGGACAGGTAGGGGGTGGAGTTCTAGGGGGGCAGTTAGGATGGGGGGGTCTCAGGAGGGGGCAGTCAGGGACAAGGAGAAGGGAGGCTTAGATAGGGGGTGATGTCCCAGGGGGCGGTTAGGGGTCCCGGGGAGGGGGCGATCACGGGACAAGGAGCAGGGGGCTTGGAAGGGTTCTGTGGGCGGCAGTCAGGGGGCGGGAAGCGGGAGGGAGTGGATAGGGGCGGGGCTACCCCCATGGAGTGTCCTCTTTTTTGAATGTTAAAATATGGTTACCCTACCATTCACAGTGCCACCCAGTTCTAGCAGTGAGCTCTCCATTCACAGCAAGCTGCAGTATAAGGTCTCAGCAACCTCACTCTCTCCCCCTCCCTTTCCTGTTGATAGCTGCCAACGGAATGCTGGGAAATGTAGTTCTTTCCCTGCTCCAGGGCTGGCTCTATAGGCAGGGAGCTAACAAAGGAACTTAAGCTCCCAGGGCCCCCTGTTGGTTCTCAGCTCCTATGCTGGATCCCACCCGCCCCTGCAAATGTGCCACCCCAAGCACCTGCTTGCTTTGCTGGTGCCTAGAGCCAGCCCTGTGAACAGCAACCAAAGTGAGCGGGAATGTTTAGTAACCAGGCCCTGGCTTCAAAATGCAATTACAGGATCTAGTCCAATTGGGACAACTCCTTGGCGTTTCCTTTCATATGTTATTCTGTCCTCCCGGCTGCCGGACTGTCTCATGTGTATAACTCCACTCTTTATAGCATCCTTTCACTTGAATCAGGCTGTGACTGAGTTCCAAGGCTACAAACCTGAGCACTCATTATTTTTGTTATAGAAACTGAGTCCAAACTGTTCATGAAATAGCCATTTCTGTCAAAACCCCATAGGCTGGATCTGCGTCAGTGACTTACAGAACAAAGCAGAGGTCCCCAAACTGTGGGGTAGCATGGAGGAACATCTGGGAGGGTGTGGTGGGGCCCAGGCCAGCCCCCATAGGTGGTGAGGAGGGAGCACCACCCAGCCCCTCCCTGCCCACAGCTGCATCCCCTTCCCCAGCCTCGGTGCAGCTCTGCACCCGGCCGGAGCTCCACTCCCGGCTCCTGCCAGCTCCCAGCCTCAGCTGCTGGCTGCGGCATTGTTCCCGGTCTGGGGCCAAGGCCAGCAGTGGAGCTGCACCTGGCCACAGGCCCAGATGCCAGCCCCCACTGCAGCCCAGCTGCAGCTCCACTCCCGCTCCTGGCTGTGGCCCTGCTTTCGGCACTTCTGCTGGTGCCGGTGAGTGCTCGACCCGCCCCTGCGCCGCCCCGATTCCAACCCCTTCTCCAAATCCGCGCCCCGTTCCCGTCTCTTCCCCGCCTTCTCCCCTGAGCACCCTGCGTTCCCACTCCTCTCCCCTTCCTCCAAGAGCTTGTTATGCCATGAAACAGCTGTTTTGCAGTGGCAAGTGCTGGGAGGAGAAGCGTGGATGCAGCGTGCTCAGGGGAGGAGCAGGGAACTTGGCGAATTTTTCCCCTATGGCTCCCAGCACCAGACTCATCCCCAGTTGAGGCCCCAGCCTTGGCCTCCTTAACCCTTTCCCTGTCTTCCCCCCTCTCCCCCCACCTGGAGCCACATCCCCACTCCTAGCCCCAGGGAGGAGGGGTGTGGACATGGGTAAGGGGGGCGCGACTCTCCAATGTTTGGGGACCGCTGGGATAAAGGCTCATTAGCACATCACCAACCATCTGAGAGAGGAATAAAGAGGGACGTTTTAACACCCCGTCAATACATGGTTCCTCCTAGGAGCATGGCTACACTCGCAGATGTAAAGCACTGGGAGTTAAATCAGCCTTCGGAGACCGCAGCAGGGAAAATGCTGCGCTGTGTTTACACACTCAGCTGGAAGCACACTGGTGTGGCCACATTAGCAGCTCTTGCAACATGCATATTGGTAGCTATCCCAGCGTGCAAGTGGCTGCAATGTGCTTTTCAAATGTGGGGATGGGGGGTGGAGTGTGACAGGGAGTGTGTTGTGTGTATGTGGGGGAAGAGTGAGTTTTTCGGGTGCTGAGAGTGTGTCAGCATGCTGTCTTGTAAGTTCAGACAGCAGCAGACCCGCCTCCCCCCCACACTCACTCAAAGCAAGCAGCATTCCTCAGTAATGGTTGCTTTGTCCCGGAGCAGATAAGCATACCGGATGTCAGAAACAGAGCTTTGAAAGGGCATATCTGCATTCCTACAACCAAGTTCAAAACAATGACAAGAGTGGCCACTGGACTTAAGGGGATTATGGGACGTTTCCGTAGGTCAATCAGGGCGCAGTAACGGAACACCTCGTTCCCACTGACGCTCGGGCGTTTCAGCCAAGGCACAGAAGGCACTATGCTTCTTGTGGAGCTGGATTACCGGAAGCACTACAGCTGCAGAGTCCAGGCGCTCTAAGTGCCTTGCTAGTGTGGACGGCTCAGGAGTTAGAGTGCATTAACGCAGCCCCGGGCGCCCTAACTCGCAAGTGTAGCCAAGCCCTAAGTCACATTTCGAGGCCGTACCTCCACTGTCTTGGTTCCAGACCTTCACCATGCAGTCATGTGATGAAGTGGCAACGACTGGGGTCAGACCCAGACTCTTGGGAAGGAAGACACAGGATGCTGTGGTTTGGAAATGCCCCTTGAACTCACGCACGCGGCTTCTTGTCTGCCTTAGGTCCCACAGCTGCAAAGGAACAGACACAAAGAGCTCAACTCGAAGGCCATTTCACCAATTTGTTACTATTCCTTCACCATGCTCGGCTGCTTTACAAAGAAAAAACAATCATTACATCTCCCAGGTACCTCCTTGCTGTCCTCACTCAGCACCTGCCACCACGCTGATATGGCCATGTATCTCGAGCCTGAGACAAACATACCCACAGGGCTTACACGAGTGTTCCAGCTTGGTGCTCCATTCCCCTCATCTCCCCATTGAATTGCTGGCAGATAGCTTGCTGCCAGTCTTAACTCCTTCACACATCTGTTCTGTGTTTGCTCTCCAGCCTTTATCTTCCACTCCTCCCCGCAGCGGATGTGGGATGGCGTATGCCACATTCCTAGAGCAGCAGGGGTACAGCCATGCAATCACCAGGGCAGTTGTGGGACCCAGCCCCATGCAGGTTTATTTTAAATGCAGAGTCAAACTCCAGACTGACCGAACACAATAGGAATTTTGCTACTGGCTTTGGGAGGGATCAGCATTTGGTCCTATAACTCCCCTGAAAGAGTCAAAACCCAGTGGGATGATTTTTCATTAGTACGCATTTCAAAAGGCGTAATTCCCTGTGGTGAGAAGAACACCTCAACAGCCCAGCACTGTGGCATTTAATTTCAGAAAGGGGAACTATGCAAAAATGAGGGGGTTAGTTAAACAGAAACAGAAGGTGCATGGACACTTTTCAAAGACACCATAATAGAAGCTCAACTTAAATGTATACCCCCAAATTAAAAAACCCAGTAAAAGAACTAAAAAAGAGCCACCGTGACTTAACAACCATGTAAAAGAAGCAGTGAGAGATAAAAAGGCATCTTTTAAAAAGTGGAAGTCAAATCCTAGTGAGGCATATAGAAAGGACCGTAAACACTGCCAAATTAAGGGTAAAAATATAATAAGAAAAGCCAAAAAGGAGTTTGAAGAACAGTTAGCCAAAAACTCAAAAACTTCCTTTTATTTGTTTTAAACCTGCTGCTCATTAATTTCATTTGGTGGCCCCTAGTTCTTATATTATGGGAACAAGTAAATAACTTTTCCTTATTCACTTTCTCCACACCACTCATGATTTTAAATACCTCTATCATATCCCCCCTTAGTCTCCTCTTTTCCAAGCTGAAAAGTCCTAGCCTCTTTAATCTCTCCTCATATGGGACCCGTTCCAAACCCCTAATCATTTTAATTGCCCTTCACTGAACCTTTTCTAATGCCAGTATATCTTTTTTGAGATGAGACCACATCTGTACGCAGTATTCAAGATGTGGGCGCACCATAGAGTTAAATAAGGGCAATAGGATATTCTCTGTCTTATTTTCTATCCCTTTTTAAATGATTCCTAACATCCTGTTTGCTTTTTTGACTGCTGCTGCACACTGCATTGATGTCTTCAGAGAACGATCCACGATGACTCCAAGATCTTTTTCCTGATTAGTTGTAGCTAAATTAGCCCTCATCGTATTGTATGTACAGTTGGGGTTATTTTTTCCAATGTGCATTACTTTACATTCAGACTCATTAAATTTCATTTGCCATTTTGTTGCCCAATCACTTAGTTTTGTGAGATCATTTTGAAGTTCTTCGCAGTCTGCTTCGGTCTTAACTATCTTGAGCAGTTTAGTATCATCTGCAAACTTTGCCACCTCATTGTTTACCCCTTTCTCCAGATCATTTATGAATAAGTTGAATAGGATTGGTCCTAGGACTGACCCTTGGGAACACCACTAGTTACCACTCTCCATCCTGAAAATTTACCATTAATTCCTACCCTTTGTTCCCTGTCTTAACCAGTTCTCAATCCATGAAAGGATCTTCCCTCTTATCCCATGACAACTTCATTTACATAAGATCCTTTGGTGAGGGACAGGTAATACCAAGGCTAAAGCCAGTCCAGCGCACAGGCTTCACTTCCTGGCAGGATTGCTCTCAGAGCACCAAGGTGAACCCGCTAAGCCCTGCTGCCCGCAAGACAGGTTACCGTCTATAGGTATCAATTTCTGGAGAGGTCTAGAACAAGCAGCAATTTGCTGCCCAGCCAGAAAACTCACTGTGGCTTCGCAGCCCTCCCCACCAAAGCCATTGCTGCTGCTGATGCAGTACCGGCCATCCTGGCTTACATCACAGTAGGTCTGAATATACTGCTTTACCGGGAACCTATGGGCCACCTGCAGCTCCCGGCTGTCCCAGATCCTGGAAAGGAGGAAAAAAGAACAAGTGAGGGAGAGTTAATACAGTGATTGAACTCCTCGCAATGTCTGGCCAGTTACTGGGGCAGAATCTACAAAAGAGAATGCAAGCTGGCTATTTTGAAGCATGCTCATGACAATATGCACAACCCAATCTCTTCACACCTCCAGCCTGGGCCTATTCTCCTCTTATTTCAAGGATTACTGAGCTCCATGACTCAACCCCGTGTTCTGGCCCAGACCTGCCAATTCTCTAGTTCTTCATGGTGTTCCACATGTTCCACATGTTTCACAGAGCCCTCCATCCCTCGACTCAAGCTAGAGTCATTCCTCCCTTGACATCTAGCCTCCACGCCTGCAAGCTCCATGGGTTTAGCACAATGGGCCCAGTCTTGGTTGGGGGATTGAGGAGAAGCTACCGCAATACTCACGTTAAACAACAACACTTCCCCCTTCAACCCACAACGTGTTTTCAGCCCCATTCCCTTTGCCCCATCCATCTCCCACCCTGTAGCTTGGCTGCATGGGGATTTCCATCTTGGCCACTTTGAAATGCCGGTTTCTTTTCTTTGCTGGTGGCACCCTTTGCCTGGGAGAGAGCTGGGCAGCTCTGGACACTGCTCCTCTTATAGCTGGTCACCCTCCTGCTCTGCTGCATATCACACATTCTGTCTGCAAACTCACCAGCAATGGTAATAATATTGATCAGTGATGACAAAACCATGCCAAATACTAACGTAGGTTCTACCCAGTGGCAAGCAGTATTGCTCACAGGTGTCCTGATCATGCGCTACCCTGCCGTAGATCATACTCTCCACGAAATATGAGGTTAGCACAAGGTTTGCTTCTAGCAACAGAGCTTGGGAGACAACTTCACTAACCTACAAAGCCACTCCCTGCTGTGGTTTTTGCGGCAGACTCCAAACAATAACCTCTTTATTACCCCAATTCAAGCAGTAATGAAGTTCTCTATTGGCGTGTCTACTTCCCCACCAGGGTTAGAGACACCTGGCCTACCAAAAGATGGGTTGAGGAATGACAGATGCCACTGCCGCCCACCCAGTGAAGGATAAAGGCGCCCAACAGCCATAGTGTACTGGTCTGGGGATGCCCAGGCACTCATCCTGGACCCAAGTGAACAGCTCTGCAGTCCAAGGCCATTAGCAGCCCCCATCCCACCAACAGGCCTAATCACCAGCACTGTCCATGGGATGGTTTTACAAAGCTCTGGGACTCCTCACCCATGTTCTCCTGAATACACAAAGTCTCACCTCTGCAGGTGGTCCCCACCGCTAGGCTTTACCTGATTGTTTTATCCTCTGACGTCTGGATGACATACGGCTCTGCAGGAACCCAGCACAGGTGTGTTACCTGCCGAAGGGAAAGAAGTACCAGAATCCTGTCCACCTAACAAAGCCCAAACTGACCCCTGCCCACACATAGTGTCACTAGAGGAGGTTTTGGAATTAATTGATAAACTCAACATAAACAAGTCACCGGGACCAGATGGCATTCACCCAAGAGTTCTGAAAGAACTCAAATGTGAAGTTGCGGAACTATTAACTAAGGTTTGTATCCTGCCCTTTAAATAGGCTTCTGTACCCAATGACTGGAAGTTAGCTAATGTAACACCAATATTTTAAAAAGGGCTCTAGAGGTGATCCCGGCAATTACAGACCGGTAAGTCTAACGTTGGTACTGGGCAAATTAGTCGAAACAATAGTTAAGAATAAAATTGTCAGACACAAAGAAAAACATAAACTGTTGAGCAATAGTCAACATGGTTTCTGTAAAGGGAAATCATGTCTTTCTAATCTAATAGAGATCTTTGAACGGGTCAACAAACATGTCGACAAGGGGGATCCACTGGACATAGTGTACTTAGATTTCCAGAAAGCCTTTGACAAGGTCCCTCACCAGAGGCTCTTACGTAAATTAAGCTGTCATAGAGTAGAAGGGAAGGTCCATTCATGGATTGAGAACTGGTTAAAAGACAGGGAACAAAGGGTAGGAATTAATGGTAAATTCTCAGACTGGAGAGAGGTAACTAGTGGTGTTCCCCAAGGGTCAGTCCTAGGACCAATCCTATTCAATTTATTCATAAATATTCAACTTATTCATAAATGATCTGGAGAAAGGGGTAAACAGTGAGGTGGCAAAGTTTGCAGATGATACTAAACTGCTCAAGATAGTTAAGACCAAAGCAGACTGTGAAGAACTTCAAAAAGATCTCACAAAACTAAGTGACTGGGCAACAAAATGGCAAATGAAATTTAATGTGGATAAATGTAAAGTAATGCACATTGGAAAAAATAACCCCAACTATACATACAATATGATGGGGGCTAATTTAGCTACAATGAGTCAGGAAAAAGATCTTGGAGTCATCGTGGATAGTTCTCTGAAGATGTCCACGCAGTGTGCAGGGGCGATCAAAAAAGCAAACAGGATGTTAGGAATCATTAAAAAGGGGATAGAGAATAAGACTGAGAATATATTATTGCCCTTATATAAATCCATGGTACGCCCACATCTCGAATACTGCATACAGATGTGGTCTCGTCTCAAAAAAGATATACTGGCACTAGAAAAGGTTCAGAAAAGGGCAACTAAAATGACTAGGGGTTTGGAGAGGGTCCCATATGAGGAAAGATTAAAGAGGCTAGGACTCTTCAGCTTGGAAAAGAGGAGACTAAGGGGGGATATGATAGAGGTATATATAATCATGAGTGATGTGGAGAAAGTGGATAAGGAAAAGTTATTTACTTATTCCCATAATACAAGAACTAGGGGTCACCAAATGAAATTAATAGGCAGCAGGTTTAAAACAAATAAAAGGAAGTTCTTCTTCACGCAGCGCACAGTCAACTTGTGGAACTCCTTACCTGAGGAGGTTGTGAAGGCTAGGACTATAACAGCATTTAAAAGGGGACTGGATAAATTCATGGTGGCTAAGTCCATAAATGGCTATTAGCCAGGATGGGTAAGAATGGTGTCCCTAGCCTCTGTTTGTCAGAGGGTGGAGATGGATGGCAGGAGAGAGATCACTTGATCATTGCCTGTTAGGTTCACTCCCTCTGGGGCACCTGGCATTGGCCACTGTCGGTAGACAGGATACTGGGCTAGATGGACCCTTGGTATGACCTGGTACAGCCGTTCTTATGTTCTTATATACACTGCTCTTGGGGCCCAGCCATCCTCTGTCCCAAGCAGCCATCACTGGAGCCAGGAGGGCTGGATGGAGCTACCTCTGGATCCCATCAATGCTGCTCCCTTAGTAGCCAGTGTGTAATCTGAGGTGCAACGAAGGAGGAGAGGGGACTTGGTCAGTAGAATACCAGAGAGGCCTCGGGCTCTGTAGAGTTAAACTGCCCTACACAAAATCCCAATGGGACATTTCTATGGGTAATTGACATGTCCCTGTTCCCATTACATGGGCTACAAAATAGAGGGGTAAGAAACCCTCCTGTCTCAGGACATGAGACCACCTTTAAGGGAGTCAGAAAGAAGCTTCCCCATGGTCAGGTTACACCACATTGTTCTCTCCAGGGATTCCTGCCCCTCCCTCTCAAGTAGTTGGCGCTGCATGCTGTCAATGACAAGAGATGGGGCTAGCCCATCATTGAGTCTGACCCAGTCTGGCCACTTCTGCGCTGCGGAGTGGGAAGTGGGAGTTCAGAGTTCTAGTCCTGACTCATTTCAACTCTCTGCCTTTGGGCAAGTCACCTGGAGCCTGATTTCACGATGGGCTAAGGGATGGACCTAACCCTTCAGTGCCCCAGTCTGCCCAGCAGTAACACAGGGACAGGCAGTACCGGGTTTACCATGGTGCCAGGCCCCAAGTCAGAAGAGGTGCCGGGCAGCCCAATCCCCCAGCTGGCTGAGATGGCCAGGAAAGCTGCCCCCGTCCTGCTCCGCCCCTTGCTCTCCAAGCCCTCTCCCCTGAGCTACGCGCCCTGGGAGACAGCAGCAGGGATTCGGCGCGCCCAGCCACAGAAGCAGAGCGGAGCATGCTGGGGCCGGGTCACTCCACTTCCTGCTGCCCCGTGAGTGCGGGGTCGGGCCCGCCCTCCAAATCATCGGGCAGCAGGAAGTGGAGTGACCCGGCCCCAACCCGCTCCGCTCCACCAGGGAGTGCTGGGGGGCGGTTTCCTGCCTGACCCCCAAGCCTGGGGAAATGCAGCAGTGGGGAAGGAGCATGGGATGGGGAAGAGAAGGGGATGGGGGAATCTGGGGCCCAGCATGCTGCATCCCCTTGGCAGAAGCTGGGGCTTCCCTGTTAAGTAGGCCCATTGAACCCTCACCCTGATGAGCCCCACCTCCCCTGCACCTGTACCAACCTGATGAGCCCCCCCAGACACCCTCCCCACTGAGCCTCAACCACCTGCACCCCCACCCAAATGAACTCCACCTCCCCTGCACCTAGACCCCCCGCCTGCTGAGCCCCAAACACTGTCACCTGGATCCCCTGCAGAGTCCCATTGCCCCTGCACCTGGAACCCCGCAATGAGCTTCTGTGCATCCAGATCTCCCACTGAGCCACCCGCACCCAGATTGCCCCCCCAGAGAACTCTCTTATCCCCACCTGGATCCCCCCACACTATGTCCCCCTGCACTGGGATCCTGCTGCCGGGCTGAGCCTGCTCACCCACACCTGGTACACCTGACACATGGGGGCAGGGGCCCAGGGTGTTTCTGGGGCAGGCCTGGCCTGTCATGGTCAGGTGCAGCCTCACTGCTGAGTCCCTATCCCGGGGTGAGGTGGGGTGGGGGGAGGCTGCATGATAATCTCCCACCTCCATGCAACCAGTGGCCCCTGCTCCCCACTGCCATGTTGGAGCCTCCACATTTATTTATTGACAAATAAAATTTGCAGAATTTTAAAATACCATGCGTAGAATTTTAAATTTTTTTGGTGCAGAATCCCCTCAGGAATATGGGGTACTATGCAGCTGTGATGGTGGGACTATGAGGAGGTGGTGGGCAGTGGGGAGGTCTATGGGCAAGGGGCGCAGGGCAAGCGGTGTGGCGTGCAGGGTGCTGTGCAGTTGTGGTGGGAGGCCAGCGGGGGAGGTCTCCAGGAGGGGGGAGGGCTGGTCAAAGAGGGGGTGCTGGACATAAGAGTGAGGCACTGGACAGAGGGGCCCTCCCCCCAGGGGAATGGGCATGCTGGCAGCACATGGCTGGGCAGACCAGTGTGTATCTGGCAGCTGCAGGTTTGTAAACAGTGCCCTCCTGCTGGGCTGCGCGGAGCGGGGCTACTCCCACCACTGTGCCTCATTGCCCCCAGACCGCCCTTCACTCTGGAGACTGACCATACCGCCACCCTGCACCTTCCCCCTGGGGGCCCACAAATATGTTTGGCGCCAGACCCACAAAAAGTTAATCTGGCCCTGGTAGGACATACCCTGCCTCACACGAGGAGCCATGAGGCTTAACTCACGTGCCAGGCAAAGACAGACAAGGGGGCTTATCACACTCACTGCTTTGTACAATGATCACACTGGTGTGAGAGCAAATCAGTGTTGCACTATCACAGCTCTCAGACACTACAGTAGGGTCTTAAATGACTGGTAAGAAAATGGGTGGCAGTGACAGAACAGAATGTGTGCTGCAAGTAGATGCCACCAATGCAGTAACTGAAGTGCGGAGATGATAGAATGGAAGCTGAAACCTGCTTTACCTCACACCCTCCTGCTGGGGTCTCTTCCTGCTCTTGGGGATGCGTGCAGGATTACGCTAAAATGCTGTTGTATTGTGGCTCCTTCCGTTTTGCATTGTCCACTGAGCACTCTGGGGCAGGGACCTCACTTCCGACAAGTCCAAGGTGCCCAGGACACATTCAATTTCCTCAGCACGGAAGTCACTGCTGAGTGTGACCCACGCTCCCCCAGGCAGTTGCCCTCATTCACTCCAGGCTGCCTCTGATCTGAGTGCTAGGCTTAGGACTTTTGCTGGGATTCCTGGTTGATCAAGCTGGGACCCAGTGTGAAAGGCTTCTTCTAAAATTCACCTTAGTCATTCTGGAAAGCTAGGGCCCATGTCCTGGAGCTTTGGGTTACACCTGCACCGCTGGGTTTCCCCAGGGGAGTTTTAGGTTGGTAGATGTGCCAAACAAAGCACTGAGAAGCAAATGCTGCAGTGCACCCGGGAGAGACACCTCTCAGGTACCAGCCACATGCTCTGCAGTTTTGCCATTATCTGGAGGGGCAGAGAATGCACCCACTCACCACTGGCCTCCTTGCAGAGGCTGCTTTCAAATATGCTGATCAGTGCAAACTGGGCATCTGGTGAAGTGGACCCACCACTTCCAGTCACCAGGGCCCCTGAAGTGCCATCCATTGTGAATAGCTTTCAGTGGCTACTGCCCTGGCCTGCCTGAGCTCAGAGCATTAATGAAACATGCAACTGGAGTTTGTGCGGGGGGCAAGGCCTGCTCTCACCACACGCACAAGGAAATCGCTGCTAGGGCAGCAGCAAAAATAGCTTCCCCTTTACATAGATTCACATGCATACGAGCCAGTGGGTAGGGAGCTGCCATTCTAGGGCAAACAGGGACATTTGCTCTTACCAGATTCCTGGAGATGGCAGCTCTCCGCAGACACTCCCCGGTCTCTATGTCCCACTTGCACATGGTGTTGTCCCGTGAACCTGTGCACAGCTGTGAAGAGTCTACAACCACAATGACTTTATGTAAGAGAGGGCAGAGAAACCAGCATTACTGCAGTTGCTAGCAGAAGGAGTCAGCTGGGCCTCACCTGGGCTCACCGCCAGTCCAGTTACAACCAAGTCATGTCCTGGGAAGTGCTGGCTCGGCCCTGAGTTCCTGTGTAGCTCCCACATCATGACTGTCTTGTCACGGGAGGCGCTGAAAAAACTGTTGGATTCAAAGACACAGGCCACCTGCACAGAACAGAATGAGATACACAAGATCCATTTGCCAGCTCAACCCAACGGCAAGGCAAGGAAAGCCCAGCAAGTCTGCAATGGTTTCAGAGCTCTGCACTTGGCTGCAGCAATGTTCCTAACTGTCAGGCCCAGGAAACACACAGCTCTGAAAGGGGGATATTTTGACTTACAAATTCCATTTTGTACTCACATAAAGATGACTCCAGGCTGTGCAATTCAGGGCGATTACTGCAGCACAGTGAATTCACGTCATTCGCTGCAGAGCCTTATAGCTCCCCTCAAGAGTTAAACTAACCCAGAAACACACTCCTCAACTTCTATGGAAGAACTGTGGACAAATGTTAACTAGTAGATTAACATGAGGCTCTTAAGTGATCCAGGTCACAGTCACAGGCAGAAGAGAGGAAGCAAAGGAAGAGATTTAGAATACATCCAGGACCTTGAGCTCTCAACGATTCCAAGGCAAGGACCCTACTCCACCACTGACCCGAGAGACATAATCCACGGGCAGGCCTATACTTCAAACACTGCATTGGCACAGCTGCCTGCTGTAGTGCTCCAGTGAAGATGTTCCTATGCCAACAAAAGAGCTTCTCCCATTGGTGTCATTCAGTGGGTCTCAGCCTGTGGTCCACAGACCCCTGGGGGTCAGCAAACTTTGTCTAAGATTTCCAAAAGGGTCCACACCTTCATGTGAAAATTTTTAGGGATCCTCTCATGAAAAAGGTTGAGAACCACTGGTGTAATTAATCCACCACCCGCTGACATAGCACTGTCTACACGGAGGGTTAGGTCGGTACATCTGTGTCGCTCAGGAGGGTGGATTTTTAACATCCCTGAGCCACGCAGATATATCACTATAGGTCTATAGTGTAAACTGGCCCTAAGCTTTCATTAACAAAACTAAATCACACTCGGGGTGTGAAAGGAAATTCCCAGGTACGAACCAGACACAAACTGAGGCAGCTCTGTTCTCCTGACTCTACAGAAGCCTGAATCAAGCGCTCAGAGAGGTGTGAACAGTTCCTCCCTGGGAAGTGAGAGCTCTGATACCTAATGATGGCTATTTAAATGTCAATAACTGCTTTGCTACTGATCATTTTGGCAGAAACCTGCAGAGCTGTGCCTAGCCACCTTTAGTGGATGCAGGGGTGTAGTAGGGAGGCAGGAAGCTGTCACAGGCTGGTAGGGCAGGGAGAAGGAAACAAGGTCCTCGATCTGTCCCCCCTCCATCCCCAAATGTCAATGATTGCTGCCATGCTCACCTAGGGAGAGGAGGAGGGGAAGCTTACAAGAAGTGGAAATTTGGACAGATAACTAGGGAGGAGTATAAAAATATTGCTAGAGCATGCCGGGGTGTAATCAGGAAGGCCAAGGCACAATTGGAGTTGCAGCTAGCAAGGGATGTGAAGGATAACAAGAAGGGTTTCTCCAGGTATGTTAGCAACAAGAAGGTGGTCAGGGAAAGTGTGGGACCCTTACTGAATGGGGGGGGGCAACATAGTGACAGGTGATGTGGAAAAAGCTGAAGTACTCAACCCTTTTTTTGCCTCGATCTTCACAGACAAGGTCAGCTCCCAGACTGCTGCACTGGGCAGCACAGTATGGGGAGAAGGTGAGCAGCCCTCAGTGATGAAAGAACTGGTTAAGGACTATTTAGAAAAGCTGGATGTACACAAGTCCATGGGTCCAGATCTAATGCATCCAAGGGTGCTGAGGAAGTTGGCTTATGTGATGGCAGAGCCACTGGCCATTATCTCGGAAAATTCATGATGATCGGGGGAGGTCTCAGACAATTGGAAAAAGGCAAATCTAGTGCCCATATTTAAAAAAGGAAAGAAAGAGAACTCGGGGAACTACAGACTCACTTCAGTCCCCGGCAAAATCATGGAGCAGGTCCTCAAGGAATCCATTCTGAAGCAGATGGAGGAGAGGAAGATGATCAGGAAGAGTCAACATGGATTCATCAAGGGCAAGTTATGCCTGACCAACCGGATTGCCTTCTATGATCAGATAACTGGCTCTGTGAATTTGGAGAAAGTGGTGGATGTGATATATCTTGACTTTAGCAAAGCTTTTGATACAGTCTGATGACAGTATTCTTGTCAGCAAGTTTAAAAAGTATGGATTGGATGAATGTACTATAAGGTGGATAGAAAGCTGGCCACAATGTCGGGCTCAACAGGTAGTGATCAATGGCTTGATGTCTAGTTGGCAGCTGGTATCAAGTGGAGTGCCCCAGGTCCTGTGACTGGTTTTGTTCAACATCTTTATTAATGATCTGGATGATGGGATTAATTGCACCCTCAGCAAATGTGCAGATGAATCTAAGATGGGAGGAGAGGTAGATATGCTGGAGGGTAGGGATAGGGTCCAGAGTGACCTAGACAAATTGGAGGATTGGGCCAAAAGAAATCTGATGAGGTTCAACAAGGACAAGTGCAGAGTTCTGCACTTAGGAAGGCAGAATCCCATGCACCGCTATAGGTTGGGGACTGACTGGCTAAGCAGCAGTTCTGCAGAAAAGGATCTGGGGATTATAGGGGATGAGAAGCTGGATATGAGTCAGCAGTGTGCTCTTTTTGCCAAGAAGGCCAATGGCCTATTGGGCTGTATTAGTAGGAGCATTGCCAGAAGATAGAGGGACGTGATTATTCCCCTCTATTTAGCACTGGTGAGGGCACACCTGGAGTACTGCGTCCAGTTTTGGTCCTCGCACTACAGAAAGGATGTGGACAAATTGGAGCGAGTCCAGTGGAGGGCAAGAAAAATTATTAGGGGGCTGGGGCACATGACTTACAAGGAGAGGCTGAGAGAACTGGTCTTATTTAGTCTGCAGAAGAGAAGCGTAAGGGGGGATTTGATAGCAGCCTTCAACTACCTGAAAGGGGGTTCCAGAGAGGATGGAGCTAGGCTGTTCTCAGTGGTGGTAGATGACAGAACAAGAAGCGATGGTCTCAAGTTGCAGTGAGGGAGGTCTAGGTTGGATATTAGGAAACACTATTTCACTAGCAGGGTGGTGAAGCACTGGAATGGGTTATCTAGGGAGGTTGTGAAATCTCCATTCTTAGAGGTTTTTAAGGTCAGGTGAGCTGTGCAAAGTGCACAGTGGCTTTGTGATGTACACAACTGGGGACCAAGCAGGGCCATCCCTAGCTATTTTGGTGCCCTATGGGGGGGGGGGGCTGTATGGGGCCACGGGTCTCGGGGCGGGAGGGGGGCTGGCACCAGGCTTCTGTGGGGGGGAGGAGTGGGGGGGGGACCTGGCCACTTCCTGCAGGAAGTGGAGTGACCCAGGCCCAGCCTGCTCCATTCCCCTGGCTCCCAGGCTCGGGGGGCAGGGGGGAACCGACCCCCAGCACTCACCAGCAGTGCAGCTGGGAGCAGGGGAGTGGAGCAAGCTGGGGCTGGGTCGCTCTCCTTACCGGTGAGGGTAGGCCCGACCGCTTCTGGAGTCCTCAGGGGAGTGGGGGGTGGAGCAGGGCCGGGAAGAGGTGGGGGCTCTGGGGAAGAGGCGGGGCAGGGGCTGGAGCAGTATGCAGCTGCGCAGGGCACCAGGAAATGTGGTGCCCCAATGTGGTGCAGCTGCATACTTTGTGTATGGGTAAGGTCGGTCCTGGGACCAGGAGGAGGCCAAACACCTGCACTAGCACTTAAACTTTAGTTTATGGAGGTGGCAGGGGGTGGGTAGGCAAGCAGAATTAACCTGCTTTCCTAAAATTGAGTGCGCAGATGAACTGAGCTCTCCAGATCCAGATCCAGATCCAGTAACGGGATTGTGTAAACCAGGGGGCCAGTTTACTCTCCATGTAGTAAACTGCTGCCACAATACCCCTGCAGCAAGCACTTGATTTAATGTGTTCTATATCTGCTGTTACTCCCTGTGACCTTAGTGGTTAGTTACTATTCAGGCTCCTAAAGGTTGTTTCTGCTAGGGGAGAAACAGATCATTGAATCAGGCATTTCTTGATGCAATCATATTTATTTACAAAGAATGTACAAAGGTTGTTTCTCTGAATACAGTAGGAATCATACAGCAGGAGACAGTTTCTTTGTCCACAGCTCCAAGCCTCCTTCCAGCCAGCACTGTACGCAAAAGCTCTCTCCCCTAGCTCAGGGTCCTGCTACAAGTGTTTCTATGGCTGTCTCTGGGGCTTGCTTGCTGCTTCTGTGGTGTTTCTGCTGCTTTTCTCCACGTGCACATAGCTTCCTCAAACAGTAGCCAGCCACCCATGTCTGTATCTAGCCCCGAGTCCACCCATGTCACCCACACATAGCTCAGATTCCTGAACAGCCTTGCAGATGGCCTGCGTTTTGGGCAGCAGCTCCTATTGTTTCAACCATCTATTCTGTAAAGGTGCTTAAATGTTTTGTACATTTATGCTGAGTGAAAGGCCATCTTCAAAAAGGTTTCATGCAGCGTAACAATATATATCTCACGCAAATCTACACTAAAAGAACATATTCAGGTTGTGAGCCAAGCACTCAAAAGTTTGCAAATGCCACAATTAAGGTTGCTCGTGCAACCTTAATTCAGCTCCATTGTGTATATCCATTATGATCATCTTTAATTACATGAGCTCATATACTGGTTTTTGCCTCACTCAGAGCCTGGTGCTCACTGAATGAACAGCTAGTCAAGGTTTTGTTTTCTCCTTCTTGTTCAATGGGCGGCCACATCCTGCATTGACAACAGAATTATTATTTTCTCAAGTGCTTTTTGATGGGGCTCATCACTATAGTATATGAGTGTTTCACCAACATTAATCTTCACAACACCCCCATAAGAAGGGAGGATGGGATTATCCCCATTTGACAGATGGGCCACTGAGGCAGAGAAAGATTAAGGACAAAACTTCCCACTGATTTGAGACACTTAGGACCTGATTTGCAGAGTCCTTAGTGTTCTATAGCACTTTTTATATTTATACCACAGCTGCCAGTGACTTCAGTCCCAGCTGAGAGTGCTCCGCACTTCTGCATAGATCCCAGGGCGCTCAGAGAATAAGGAAGCCCCACAGCATCCTAGTTCCAATCTCTGTGTCCAGCCAATCCCAGTTCCCCGCTTCCCCTAGCTCCTTGTCTAACCTCCCGCACCAACTGGCTCCCAGTCCCCCCTCCCGCACCTGTTCCCCGCCCCAGCTCCCAGTCTCCTCCCCTCCAGCTTCCTTGTTCCACTCTACTTCATTCCCTCTCCCCCACCAGACTGGCTCTTCTCCCTCTGCATCTGAGGCAAGTGGCTTCCTCCTCCACGCTGCCTGGATACTGGCAAGGGGGTCCTGAGAGCACAGGAGAGACTGGCTCCCTGCTCTCAGTTGCAGTGCCTAGGCCTTGGCCTAGCCAGGAGGTCCAATTACAGGGAAAGTCCAGCTTTGCCCCCCAGCCCTGGGTTAAGGCTGCTCAGTCACTCTGTGGGGATGGTGCGTGCGCAGCCCAATAGCACAGAGGGGCTGGAATATCCTCAAGGAGGATGAAATCTTTGGAGATTTTAGCTGTTAAACTCTAGGAAACTTTGCACATGAGCAAACAGATTTTTTTCCAAAGGCTTATTACTAGGCCAGATGAGGGCAGATTTTCACAGGAACACCAAACATTCATCCCTGACACAAAGCCCATTTTCTGCCAAAGTTTATGTTCCTGCTCCAATGCATAGATGCGCTAGAGCCTCTCGATGAAATAGTCACCAGCATTTCAACATTTTGCAAAACAATGCATTTGCCCCAGCCTCGCTCACAGAAACAGCTGACCCATTTTGGCTGAAACTTTGCAAAACAAGTTAGCCTGGGGCCAGCATGGAAAATTTCAACCAAAATGGTTAAAGTTTGGCAAAGTTATAAGCAACAAAAAAATTATCTTATGAAGGGAAGTCTTAGGCAACCTTAATAATAGGTTGTACTACCAGTCCTGCTTCGCTATAAATGGGGGGGGGAGGGTGCGGGCACATTCACATGCTATTTGCTACAAAGAAAGCCTAACTGGCTTCACAAATAGGATACCAGGTCTCAGATCAAAGCCCTCTGGGGGCTGTGAGTAGCTATTAGTCTGTACCCATAATCTAGTAGCATAAGACTTGAAGACAAACTGATATCATCCCTGAAATAAAAACCTGACCCAGCAATTCATCCTGCTGTCATGATATCTTGATATGAAGGAATGAATACATATTAAAGCTGCATAGAGCCAGTGCTGTTTGGATGTTGTCACTGCATATTCATCTCTAGGGAACAGAAACTCACTCTTCCTAGTTGTGAAAAATCAACTCATATTATGCAGCAAGAGGATCTATCCAGGGCACCTGAGGCAGCTTACCTGGCATGTTTCATCCCTTCCTTGCTGACCAAGCAAAGTCACATCAGTTCTGGATGATGACTAATCACTGTCCCTTGTTACGTCTGTCTTTGACGGAAGTCAGTGATCCACATAAGACTCACTCTGCACTTTTGACAAGTCTGATATTTACCTTAGTCACTTCGTGTTGATGTCCCACGAACCTCCTCAGCACTGCTCCCGATCTCCAGTTATACACAACTACAGTCTGGAGAGAGAAACGTCTATGTGAATTCAGTCAGCCCATCCGTGCATGCAGACTGACGTTACTTCCTACCCGTCAGAACAGTAGGACAATAGCACAGATTGCCTAGGGAGGTTGTGGAAGCTCCTTCACTGGAGGTTTTCAAAAGGAGGCTGGAGAGCCACCTGTCTTGGATAGTTTAGATACAACAAATCCTGCATCTTAACAGGGGCTTAGACTAGATGACCATTGCAGCCCCTTCTAACCCTGTGGTTCTATGATGCTCTTTGAATTGGAAGATTGCACAGCTGTGTTGTGTGGCATGCCAGGCACCCTGGTAAGGGGGCAGTGATTTAAAAATAAACATTTGAAACACTATTGCCTCATCTTAACGTCCTCCCGACTTTACAGCCTAACTGAGTCTCTGCTCTGGTAGTGATCCCCCTGTGCCAGCAAGGCCTGCATGCTCCGTGCCATCAGCTCAGCCTTCTCTAACTGTGTTAGCATCACAAGAGACATAGTGCTTATGGCAGGGAAGGTATATTTATTCTGGAACCCCTCTTCAGAGGTGGGCTGGGTAATTTGTTGCCCACAAAGGTGAATTTCATGGAGCCATGATAGTTGGTTTTGAGTTCCTCACTCTGAAATAAACGGATGTTTCATGGTTTGAAATGCTTCAGAGCAAAGGAATTGCCTCACAAGAGCTGTTTGTCTAGCACAGGTGCCAACAACGGCTCGTGGCCGGTGTTCCTCCCCATCACAAGTACCTGGAAAGGGGAGGGGCACGTCTTCCCCACCCCAGCTGGTGGACAGTCAGTGGCCTGGAGTACTGACAGCCTTTGCATTTTTATTTTAACCAACTGTTGGTCTGATGCCTGTGAACACATAAACCCTGTTGTTTGAATCTCGCCAAGTCATTTGCCCTTATCTGTATGGCAGAGAGTTCCAGACACATTTGATTTCCTTGCATCCATTTTCATTTTGTTCCTGTGAATTTTGACCCACCCTACCTTGTCCTTTCCTCCCGACACACAGAGATCTGATGTTAGAGCAGCCACAGAAGTGACGGCGCCAGTGTGAGCAGGGGTGTATTGCTGAACAGCCTGTGCGGGCCTGTCCTCTTCCACATAATCATCAGGCCTGTCAAAGAGGGAAAGACACACAGCAGCAGGAACTTCAGTGCATGTTACAGAGAAGTCGTATGCCGTAGATCACTCATCCCACTTCTCAAACCACATGGCATTGGCTTCAATTAGACTGAATGTAAGGATAGCAGCGCCTTGTTTTAGGAAGAAACGCTGCATGTTGAGATGCTGGAGAAAGGCAAGCCAACACACAAGCTCTGGACAATGCAGAGATCAGGGACATAAATGTGTTTCCTAGATGTGACATAATACGTCTCTTCCACCTCTAATTCCTAAACCTGCAGAACGGTTACTCACCTCCACTATGGTGCATGGGATCCACTTTAACCAAACGTCACCAGTCTCCCTGCTACAGCTGGCAGATGATGGTCTGACTCAGCCACTGTTCCAATAGTTCAGACATTTTTTGCTCTCTCAAATATCCCTCACAATAACAATCCTGTTCTCCTTCCTGCTGCTCTGTGCCCTTGGCTTATCTCCAGTACTTATGGGCCAGTACTCCCACCTCCCTACTCATGGAGAAAGGGAGAATTTAACCCTTTCTTTGCAGGGGGAGCCATGCATGTCACTTGCTCAGGCTATTGAGGGTGTCTCTCTCACTCTCAGAGCCTAGAGTGCTCACCATTTCTCCCATGCACAGTTAAATCCCCTCCTGCAGTAGCATATCCCACCCCTCCAGCAGGAGTTCCCCTCTCCCTCCCACACAAATAGCTTGCAGCACATCATTCCGGCTCAGGAATACAGGAACTGATCCCAACACAGGCTGTCAGCACCACCGCTTGGTTCATTACGAGAGACAGACAAAGCTAACTGTGTTGCTGTTAGGATACTCTCAAACCAGAGATCCCCTTTTTGCTGCCAGATACTTTGATATAGCTCCCAGACTATTTAGTTTGAGGGAAGCTCTCCATTTCCATGTGTGGTTGGGAGAGGGAGAGAAGACGGGGAACTATATCTGAAACTCTCTCTGATCTCTTCCATGGTGGCACCAGCACCTCCCTTGGTTTAATACTGGAGAGTAAGGGATCATTGCTTGCCAGTGCCCACCAGAATTCCCCCTTTGCCCTGGCTAATAGCTATGAAAAGAACGTGTGTGTGACAGTACAGCTATTCGCATCCCAGCTGTACTGGTAGACACTATATTGCAGGGCTAAGGACAATTGTTTGCTAGATGGCTCAGGGTGCAGGACTAGCAGAGCAGTATCTCCTTTGTCAAGAGGAGCCATATTCCACCCAAGATAGTACACCCAGGTCCTTTGCACCCTTGCCTAGGAACTGCCCAGGTGGCTGTCAGTGACACTCTCTAGAGAGAGGATGGATTAGTTTGAGTGAGCTGCCAACACACTCCATCCACTAAAGCAACTTTTACAAGCAAATGCAGAGTGGGGTGGAGTTGCCATTTTAGCTACACAGTCATTGCAGTGCTGGGATCTAGGCCACTGCTTTTGAATGCGTGTGGAGGCAGAGACAGGTATTTTAGACCATTGAGAAATTAAGCAACCTTTAGAATCAAAAGGATAAGTTACAGTTCATAAAACCCAGATGATTGCATATGATCACTAACCTCCCTGCCGTAATTGGTGGGGTTTAGTAACTTAACATGGAGCTAGCATTCCCAGGAGATTGTTTACCTGTATTTGGAGGTGCTGCAGTTGATTTTACTCTGCAGTTTCCCCATGAGCCAAGGTGAGCAGCTCCGTAATACAGCATGTAGTGCTCAGCATCGAAACCTCAGCATCTCAGGCAGTCTCTGGGAACTGGGGGATTAGGAGAGGGCACATTATGGGGAATTTATAAATCAATTCTGATCTTTACAGGCATTGGATCCAATGCTGATAATGCATCATTTTCACTATAGACCCAGTCATTAGTTTCCTTGCATTTCCCTTACTCCTCTTCCCGTCCCCATACCCATCACTTCTGACAACATATGCTTGCTGCTTCTCTCTGCACAGTGCCAGCTGGAAGGTGTGGCCAGCAAACACCCCAGATGAGAATGGCCCGTAGTACTAGCTGAAAGGAGAGTATGTTTCCTGGGAGTGTGCTGTCTGGGTTTTACTGTTGTTTTGTTGGTCTTTGTGACTGTTTGTTGTAATTAACTGAATTCTGTGCTGGTGCCCGGCTGGCAGATTGTTACCCTGTGGCCGCAGAACAGGCGTGGCACAGGAAGTGTCCTCATTATGTACCTCAGTCCCTACTTGAACTACCTCAGCCTTACCCAGTCAATATGGGCATTCAGTCCTTGACCTTCACAGTGCCAGTTTCTGGCAGGTTTTATGACATGGACAACTACCAACTCACTTGTCTGTCTGAGGCTCCTAAGCTGCCTACATTAAGGATCATGTTGGTCACAACAAGACTAGAGATGAGCCAGAGACCTAGAACTGTAAGTCTCTGTGTCCCATTACCAGGCCCCCGATCCACCCAGGCTCCCAAAGAGCATCACACTAATCTTCGGGGAAAGCCCAAATAATGCTAACCAGAGGGAAAAAATAGGCTGTTCAAGAGGTTTAAGTAATGCTGAACCAACCTGGCCCTGTGTCACCCAGAACCCAGCGAAGGTGCCATTCCCAGCAGCAGGGAACAAACAAGCATCAAATGGGTCCTGGGACCAGTCACCTTGGGGTGATCTCTCCAACTAACAGTTGATACACGCTGGCAAAGTAGCAAAGGGGAAGCCTACACTGTTGTGCCCATGTTCTAACTGTTCTGGGATAAAGGCTCCAGTCACCCCACTGCCTTTTACTAGCACTAAACTCACTAAAAACATTAAATCAATACAGGAGAGGTGCAGCTGTTGTCCATAGGCTGGTTTCAATGGTCGTGAATTACCAGGTACAGTAATCGGATTCTTCTCAGCTGGAGATGGTCTAACTGGATTGATTTCAGTCTGACCTAGCTGTATGCTAAATCTCCTGTCTTCCGGGTCAGTAGGCGTCTGCTGAAAATTCACTGACTGCATTTACCAAACAAATCAAAATAACCTTCATGTCACTGATCACAGAAGCCTGAAGCACAGATGCTGGAATTGCTAGGTCAGAGAGAGGACTGGTTTCCTGGCAGACATTCCCTTACTAATTTTACCCTGTTGTCCTTTGCAATTAGCAATGAGTAAAACCTAGTTAAGCTCTGCTTGTTCAATCCAGATGTTTATACAGCCAAAAGGTTTAAAGTGTTTAAACCAATCTCATAGGCCAGGGAGTGTATTAATTGGGTAACTGACTTTCATTCATCAGAACAAGACCGAGTTTGCAAACTATTTCAGTGTCCTAGGAATAGAGGTGATTGATTTTTTTTTTTTTTTTGGGCAACAGGAAGAAGCTGGAAACTCAGTCTGTATTTTATTTAATAGAATTTAACTTTATTTCCTTGACTTTTAATTAAATGGATTTTGCAAATATTAAAATTAACTGCATGAAACAGTGAACTAGCAGAAAGAAAGCAAAACGACAACAGTGCCGTTTCCTGGGGGTTTGCTTACATCTGCAAAATGCTTTGAAGATTTGAAGGGACTGTCATTTACTATATGTCTGTATAGTGCCTATTACAATGTGAGCCCCTGAGCTGGTGTACAAAAAGTAATAATGGTAACAGTGCTAAGTGTTTTATTAATAAAGTGAGTCTCTAAAGTCTAGCATATTTATAAGATTTACTTTAACAAACCCTCTAGCAATCTACTAGTAACAGACATTCATAGCCATTTTGCAGATCAGTTTTCCTTGTGGCTAATTATTCCTCATTACATGCAAGCAACACAAGTTTTCCATTCATAAACACCTTCAGATTTTAATTGCACTATATAATCAAGGCAGATAGCACTGTGTGAAAAGAAGGATTCAAGGAATAAAAATACAAAATGCATTTTGTATCTCGAGAATGCTTCCTTGCAACTGGCTAACTATAGCATAAATCTGCAGATCCCTCTGCAACTCTGAATGCTTAATAAGAATGCAAACTTCCAGAGTCTTGTTGCATTTTGGCAAGCCCAATACAGTATGTCATTTCTTGGCAGACTTTCCATGTAAATTTACCATCCTCCTGTATGTAGGACAGGCACTATTGTAACAGTCTACTAGAATTAAGTTCTACTGTCAGGGCTCCCATGGTAATTGAATGACACCTAGGTATGCTTCAAAAAGAGTGCATTTCATCATAGGGATTTATTTTTTTAAATGTACATTGCTCTTTAGCAACCTGTTCCTGGCAGCAGAAAGTATTTGCATTTAAACAAGTTTTAATCTCCTCGTTCTATTGTGACACAGCAGTGAAATCAACATGCTTGCTTTGGGAAACAACAATAACCCAATAGCAAACAGTCATAGTATAACACACAGATGTGAAACTAAACCACAAGATCAGACCCCAACATTTGATTATCCAGGTTCTTATCCTGCCATCATCATGGCAGTGTCACAGCACCCTCTAGTCATGCACTGGGCAACATGGCTAAATATCTGTCACCTGTGGCTTGTTCTCTCTCTCATCCTCTCCCCAAGGAGAGCTGTATACTCAGTGGAGTGTTTCGATGGATTTGCTGGGGTTTTTGTTTTTAATATGTACACACTGATTGGACCAGGCCATGAAAGAGAAGGTGCTTGGCCAGCCAGAGCTCTTTGGGGTTTATTTCCAAACACCGTTAATGGGACTTACATATGATTATGAAGGAGAGAATCAACACAAAGTGAGAGCATACTGTATATGACTGAAAGAAAACTACTCTGTTTAAGCTAATCAGTACTGTTTTTCTTTCCTCCCTCTATGCAGATGCAAAACACCCGTTTACAAAGCCGATAACATCATTTGAAGATTTGGGGAAACCTTAAGTAAATTCTTTGGGGTTCTTAAAGGGCTCCTTTGACCCATTTTACAACAGTGCTGGTTAGCAGAATCCCAGCAAATGCATTGCAGTATTAAAGCCTCATTAACATATTGCAATATTTTAAGACCATCAACCAGACATTTTAAAGATATGATCAGCAGTACCATACATTATTTAGGCATAGAAGGTTCAGGTTTTCAAATCCCACTGAAATCTGGGCACTGAACTTTCTCAAAGTGCTTGGAAAATTCCAGCAAAAATAAAAGCCTCTTTGTTTAAATTAAGTCACAATGGGTTGGCATTTCCTCTTGTGCAGCTAGGGACATGTCTCCACTGCAACAAACATGGCTTTTTTACACCTGTTCACTATCACACAGTAAGACTTGAAATTAGATGAAGGTTTCTAACCATTAGAGGAGTGAAGTTCTGGAACAGCCTTCCAAGAGGAGTAGTGGGGGCAAAAGACATCTGGCTTCAAGACTAAGCTTGATAAGTTTATGGAGGGGATGGTATGATGGGATAGCCTAATTTTGGCAATTAATTTGGCAATTGATCTTTGATTATCAGCAAGTAAGTATGCCCAGTGGTCTGCGATGGGATGTTAGATGGGGTGGGATCTGAGTTACTACAGAGAATTCTTTCCTGGGTGCTGGCTGGTGAGTCCTGCCCACATGCTCAGGGTTTAACTGATCGCCATATTTGGGGTGGGGAAGGAATTTTTCTCCAGGGCAGATTGGCAGAGGCCCTGGAGGTTTTTCGCCTTCCTCTGCAGCATGGGGCACGGGTCACTTGCTGGAGGATTCTCTGCAGCTTGAGGTCTTCAAACCACAATTTGAGGACTTCAATAACTCAGACATAGGTTAGGGGTTTGTTACAGGAGTGGGTAGGTGAGATTCTGTGGCCTGCATTGTGCAGGAGGTCAGACTAGATGATTATAATGGTCCCTTCTGACCTTAAAGTCTATGAATCCTAATGGACACAAAGCATTATTACTGCAAGGTAAATAAGTGAGGTCAACCCCAGAGAGGGCACCGTGTTTATCTCACAATGAACAGGGGCATTTCCAGCAGATCGAGGGATGTGATCATTCCCCTCTACTCAGCACTGGTGAGGCCTCATTTGGAGTACTGTGTCCAGTTTTGGGCCCCACACTACAAGAAGGATGTGAATAAATTGGAGAGAGTCCAGCGGAGGGCAACAAAAATGATTAGGGGGCTGGAGCACATGACTTATGAGGAGAGGCTGAGGGAACTGGGATTGTTTAGTCTGCAGAAGAGAAGAATGAGGGGGGATTTGATAGCTGCTTTCAACTACCTGAAAGGGGGTTCCAAAGAGGATGGATCTAGACTGTTCTCAGTGGTAGAAGATGACAGAACAAAGAGTAATGGTCTCAAGTTGCAGAGGGGGAGGTTTAGGTTGGACATTAGGAAAAACTTTTTCACTAGTAGGATGGTGAAGAACTAGAATGGGTTACCTAGGGAGGTGGTGGAATCTCCTTCCTTAGAGGTTTTTAAGGTCAGGCTTGACAAAGCCATGGCTGGGATGACTTAGTTGGGTTTGGTCCTGCTTTGAGCAGGGGGTTGGACTAGATGACCTCCTGAGGTCCCTTCCAACCCTGAGATTCTATGAACACTACAATGCCATCCCTTCGCTGAGATTTTGCAGTAGGATAGCTAACACGCATTCATTATTCCATGGTAAAAGCACACTGGTTTTGGAGGTGAAGACAAAGCCTAGAAGTTTGATTCCTGCATTTTTTTTTCAATGCTTGTCTTATTGTAATAATCTTCCCACTAGACCTTGGGAAAGTATGGAGGGAATTGTGAATGGTGCTAACTACATATTAGCCATTTGTTATTAGTTAACTGGCCTTATTTTCGTTAAAGGGAATATTACATGCTGTTTCCCTGGGAAAATGGGTCCCTCTAGTCTCCACTCCAAATGCCCCATATTAATAACCTTTATATGTTAGGTTTCAGAGTAGCAGCCGTGTTAGTCTGTATCCGCAAAAAGAACAGGAGTACTTGTGGCACCTTAGAGACTAACAAATTTATTTCAGTATGAGCTTTCGTGAGCTACAAGCTCACTTCTTTGGATGCATAGAATGGAACACACAGACAGGAGATATTTATACATACAGAGAACATGAAAAGGTGGAAGTATGCACACCATCATAGGATCTAATCACATCAGACACGCCATCAGGGGCTCGTTCACCTGCACATCTACCAACGTGATATATGCCATCATGTGCCAGCAATGCCCCTCTGCCATGTACATTGGCCAAACCAGACAGTCTCTATGCAAAAGAATAAATGGACACAAATCTGACATCAGGAATCATAACATTCAAAAACCAGTGGGAGAACACTTCAACCTCTCTAACCACTCAGTGACAGACTTGAAGGTGGCAATTTTGCAACAAAAAAACTTTAAAAACAGACTCCAAAGAGAGACTGCTGAACTCAAATTAATTTGCAAATTAGATACAATTAACTCAGGCCTAAACAGAGACTGGGAATGGTTGGGTCATTACACTAATTGAATCTATTTCCCTATGTTAAGTTCTCCTCACACCTTCTATGGGTCATCTTAATTATCACTTCAAAGGTTTTTTTCTCCTGCTGATGATAGCTCATCTCAATTGATTAGACTCTTCCTGTGGTATGCATACTTCCACCTTTTCATGTTCTCTGTATGTATAAATATCTCCTATCTGTGTGTTCCATTCTATGCATCTGAAGAAGTAATAATTGGAGATATACCAATCTCCTAGAACTGGAAGGGACCTTGAAAGGTCATTGAGTCCAGCCCCCTGCCTTCACTAGCAGGACCAATTTTTTTTGCCCCAGATCCCTAAGTGGCCCCCTGAAGGATTGAACTCACAACCCTGGGTTTAGCAGGCCAATGCTCAAACCACTGAGCTCTCTCTCCCCCTAATTAAGCTGTAGCTCATGAAAGCTCATGCTGAAATAAATTTGTTAGTCTCTAAGGTGCCACAAGTACTCCTGTTCTTTTTGCTTTATATGTTAGCAACTACACTAACAAATACAGGGCCAAAAGTAACTGTTTCGATGCACCCGTGCGACTGATTCACCAAACCAGAGCCTGGCAGAAGAGCACCGTTTGCACCAGTGCCAATGACTCCACAACATACAAGGCAGCAGTAAGGTCTTGTCTACACAGGCGGTGCTGCCATCGCTCTTAGCAGACAGGAGAGCTTCTCCCGCCCGCGTCGGAACTCCACCGCCCCCCCGAGGCCGGACTGTAGCTGTGTGGAGGGGAGAAGCGCGGTCTACAGCAGGAGCTGGGTTGCTCAGGGGTCTATTCCCAGGGGCGGCTCCAGGCCCCAGCACGCCAAGCGTGTACTTGGGACGGCATGCCGGGGGGGGGCGCTCTGCCGGTCGCGCGGCAGGTGGCTCCGGTGGACCTCCTGCAGACGTGCCTGCGGAGGGTCCGCTGGTCCCGCGGCTTCGGTGGAGCATCCGCAGGCGTGCCTGGGGGAGGGCCACCAGAGCCGTGGGGCCGGCGACCGGCAGAGCGCCCCCCGCGTCGTGCCGCCGTGCTTGGGGCGGCCAAATGGCTAGAGCCGCCCCTGTTTATTCCCACACAGCTCTAGCCACAAGTCTGCAGCGCAGACCCAGCTCAACTCCGGCCGGTAAGCGCTGAGCCAGGGCTGCGTCTCACTCCCGCTGGCCAATACCTGCCCGGGAGGAGGCATCAGGAGATCGTGACCAGCGCCCTAGGCTGCGCCTGACCTGTACTGACCAGCGGCTACCGACCCAGGGCGCCTTCTGCCCCACGGCCCGGCCATCACCCGGCAGCAGCGCCCACCATCGCCGCGCAGGGCCAAGCCGGGGGGGGGGGGAGCCAGCCGCTCTGCCCATCAGCGCCCCGTGGGGCTGGTCCGCCCGGGCGGGAGCCGGGCTCCAGACCAACCATCGCCCGGGGAGGAACCGGGCTCCTGACCAACCATCGCCCCGTCCTGCTCTCTCCGCCGGGCGACAAGCGGGGCCCCGCCCCGCACTCACCTGCCCGGCCAGCTCCGCTCCTTGGCGACCAACGCCGGAGCCCGGGGTGGGGCCGCGCCGGGAGCCAGCTCCGCCCCCGGCCCCATGGGACAGCACCGCCCCCCATCCCTCGAGGCCCCGCCTCCAATGCAGCTCCCCGGTACCGCCCCCTGCACGCCTCCCCCTGTCCCGGCTCGCCCCCGCCCCTCAGCCTGCTCAGCATGCGGCAAACACCATGACAAGCCTCTTACGCGCTTTGCTGGAGCTACAGAAACGCGATTTGAAATGTAAAGTATCAGGCCTGGCTTGTGTTTGAACAGCGCCCTTTGTTTCCCTTCCCTTTAGCTGCAGAGAGTTTTAGAAGGAAACCCCCCTGGTTTGGGAGTCTGTTAAAGGGGATCAAAAACAATCATAGCTGCCCTTTCGGGTAAAAAAAAAGGAAAAGTTTGCTGAGCTGGCAAGCGCTGTTGTTTCTGTTGTCAGAAGTCCAACCCTCTCTGCCTGGGGGGTGCGCAGAATCAGATTAAGGGCAGTAGCCACAGTTAGGGTTGCCAACTTTCTAACTGCACAAAATTGAACACCACTACCCTGCCCCTGCCCCTGCCTTGCCTCTTCTCTGAGGCCCTGCCCCCACCCACTCCAGCCCCCTTCCCTCCATCATTCTCTCTCCCTCACCCTCGCTCACTTTCACTTGGCTAGGGCCAGGGGTTGGAGTGCGGGAGGGGCTCAGGGCTGGGGTTGGGATGCAGGACAGGGTTTGGGATGTGGGCTCCAGGAGGGAGTTTGGATGTGAGAGGGAGCTCAGGGCTGGGGCAGGGGTGCGAGAGGTGGGGCAGGGTGCGGGCTCTGGGAGGGAGTTTAGATATGGGAGGGGGTTCCGTCTAGGCGGCGCTTACCTCAGGTGGCTCCCAGTCGGTGTTGCTGCTGGAAGCAGCTAGCATGTCTGCCCCCTAGGCAGAGGCAGGGCCAGATGGCCCTTTATGGTGCACGCTGCCCTCACCCACAGGTGCCACCCCCGCAGCTCCCACTGGCTGTGATTCCTGGCCAATGGGAGCTGTGGAGCCGGTGCTTGGGGTAGGGGCTCCTAGGGGCCACAGAGACATGTCTTGCTTCTCGGAGCTGTGTGGAGCCAGGGCAGGCAGGGAGCCTACCTTAGCCCCACTGTGCCACCAGCTGCACTTTTAAAGGCCTGGTCAGCAGTGCAGACCGGAGCTGCCAGGGTCCCTTTTTAACTGGGTGCTCTGGTTGAAAACCAGATGCCTGGAAACCCTAGCCATGGTGTAAGGTTTGAGGCCTTTTTCTGCAGCCACATTAGGACAGCAGCAGCCATGAGCCAAAAAAACAGAAAGTCACATCTGCACATTCCATCTAAATTACATTAAAACAATGAAATATCAGGCTGTTAAGAATCTGCTCTTGTCCTAACGGTACCAAGCACCACCAACTAAAGAAACAGATCTTAATATGTTTAAAGAAAACTTTGTTTGATAAGTGATTCCTTGCAAGACAAAATACGATCAACAGTTGTGATTGTGAAATCTCTACTTTATTGTTTTGCCTTTCTGGTCCCTACTTCTCTATTGTTTATCTGTATGGTTTCTGTCTCATTCTTTGATTGCCTATGCCTGTTGCATAACTGATTATGCAAGATTTAAATCAACTAAGGCGGTGGGTATGATTGGGTATAATTGTTTTGCAACATGTTAGGATTGGTTAGAGAATTATTTTGTAATATTTTAATAAAATGATTGGTTAAGGTGTTAGGTAAAAAGCAAGTCCTACTCACCTCTCCAGCACCCGAGTTTGTGCGGAGTTGGTATAGGGCTCAGAAATCTGTCAGAGACCAGACAACAATTCGTTGATCAACGGGCTCACACCATCCTTAGCTTAAAAGCAGAGCTTCGGAGTAAGTGTGGCAAGTTTATTAGGGGTGAGCATCAATGTTTATACACAGAAGTAAACAAAGTGATTAACAGATCATAATGGTCATGCATAATCAATCAAGATTCTACGGGATAAAACAGGTTAAAATGCAAATTGGAGAAGACAAAGGAGGAGGTGGCTACTTATGGCTACCTATTGGGAGGGGAAGGGTCATGAGTAGTTCGCAGGTCAAAACTTTTGATTAAAAGTTTCAGACAGAGACATGTAGTCTGAGTTAAGTTTCAGTGCATAAAGAGTTCAGACTCAACATTCCCCCATTTGTAGCTTTGGGATAACTATTTACCAAAGCTACACCCTATTTTAAGGAGCCAAAGGTTGCTTGGCAATTTCAGCCTGGGCCAACTTGAAGAGAGTAAGGCCTTTGGCTGAAGTAGAAAAAGAATAAACTGACCCACATGAGTTTATGAGGGAGGGGACACATTGAATACAGCAACACAGTATTATAAGGATTACTATGGCCCCAACAACACCCACCAAGAGTTTTTAAATAAGCAGAAAATAAAATAAAAAGGCATAATAAAAAACATACAGTTGTCAGAATAAAAGGTCCTTTTATTTTTTTGAGTCAATTTAAGTCTGATGTTTGAAAGAGGTAAGCTGGTCCACTGGTTAGAGGCAGTATTCTCAGTGGTGGCAAGAGCTGCTGGTTTGTTACTGTGGTTCACTACGGCTGGCTTGACGTGGGAGTGGTGGATCCAGGATTTGCGTCCTTTCAGGAACACTGCAGTCTGGGTTGTTAAAAGAACCTGGTGGGGTCCAGTAAACCTCGGCTGGAGGGCGTTTCCACGAACGAACTTTTTGGCCCAGACGAAGTCCCCTGGTTGGAACGGGTGGATCTGTTCTTCTAGTGGCACGGTCTGGGAAAACTGCGAGGCTTTTCAAAGGGTACGGAGGCGAGCCTGTAGGGAGAGAAACTGGCACACGGTTATATGATTCCCTCCCAATAGTGAAACATCAGCACGTGGTAGCGCCCCGCCTTTGAAAGGGGGGTGTCCATAGAGCAGTTCAAAGGGGGATAATCCCAATACACGGGTTGGGCGAGTACGAAGGTGAAACAGGACCAAGGGAAGTACCTGAGGCCAGTTTAACCCTGTTTCCTGACAGTATTTAGCCAATGTAAGCTTAAGCTCCCTATTGTCAGAGGGCAAACCAAAACAAGAAGGTGCTTTTTCCCAAAAGCCTTTGGCATATGTGCAAAGTCAATTTGAAGATGTTGAAATGGAGCAGCAGGCGGAGGTTTTTTACCCTTAATTTTGTTAAGAGGCGGAGCAGGTTCATTACGCTGACATGTGCTGCATGCTTTCACTATTGACAGGCAGTAGGGTTGAATGCCTGGAGCATACCAAAAGCGAGCGATGGTGTCCACAAGGGCGTGCGTGCCGTAGTGACCCCCCTTATCATGGTGCCAGCGAACTGCCACGGGGTATGTGGAGCGAGGGAGGCAGGCTCGGCCATCCGGCATAAGCCAGGTCCCTTTGACCAGAGTGGCTCCGAGGCTTTCCCACGACTGTAGTTCAGCAGCGGGTACCAGTACAGGGTAAAAGCATACTTGCTATCAGTAAAAATGGTAACGGTCTTACCAGCGGCCAACTGGCAAGCTCGGGCCAGGGCATAGAGTTCGGCGGCTTGGGCTCCCCAGTTGCCTGGCAGTGAGGCGGCCTCTTGAATGTCCCATTCAGAGGTGACTGCATAACCGGTGAAACGCTTGTCATCAACATAGAAGGAGCTTCCGTCCGAGAAGAGGATGCAATCAGGGTTGTCCAGTGGCACGTCAAACAGGTTGTTTTTTATTTGTAAGATGCTATGAACTACTTTCACACAGTTGTGCTGATTCTGGAGGACTGGCAGGTCAGGAAGCAAGGTAGCTGGATTAAGGGGCCCACACCTTTTAAAAATTAGGTTAGTGTCTTCTAGGAGTTTGGCCTCTAGCTGCTGCTGACGATGGGCCGAAAAGACTTGGGTCGTGCCCCTACGCAGAAGGGCTGACAAGGCATGAGAGGTCCAGACCGTGGTAAAATGACCCAGGGTCAGGCTCTTTGCCTTTGTGATCAGCAGGGCAGCTGCTGTCAGAGTCCGGGTGCAGGATGGGGTTCCCTGAGCGACAGGGTCGATCTGCTGGGAGTAAAAAGCAAGCGGGAAATGGTGGGGCCCGCTCAGCTGGGTAAGGACGCCACTAGCAATTCCGCCCCTCTCGTGGACAAAAAGGTGAAAGGGTTTGCTGTAATTGGGGGGGCGGAGAGACATGGAGGAGGCCACACTGTCCTTGAGTAACTGAAAGGCTTGGATCGTGTCTGGGGACCACTGCAAAGGGTCAGGAGCAAGGTTAGCAGTGAGTCGGTGGAGCGGTTTGCTCAACTCCCCGCAGGACGGCAACCAAGGGCGACAGAAGCCAATTAATCCTAAGAAACCTCGAAGTTGTTTCTTGGTGTTTGGCAGAGGGCAGTTTTGGATAGTCTTTATGCGGGCTGGGTCCATTTGTCTCCCCTCTGGGGTTAACAGGAAACCCAGATATCGAACCTTTTGTGAGACCCACTGAATCTTGTTAGGGTCTACCTTGTGGCCTCTGGTGTGTAGGTATAATAAAAGTGCCTTACCATTGATGCGGAGGGCGGCTTCTTCACGGTTACCTAGTAGGATGTCATCTACGTATAGGACTAACGTGGATCCCTGCGGACTGGTGAAGCCTTCCAAGTCGTGGCGTAGGCATTGGCTGAAAATCGTGGGGCTGTCTCTGTAGCCTTGAGGAAGTCGTTGCCAGACATAACTTTGTCCCTCCCAGGTGAAACCAAAGAGATATTGAGAGTCTGGGTGCACAGGAATGCTGAAAAAGGCTGATTTTAAGTCAACAACAGTGAACCACTCAGCATCCCAGGGGATTTGGCTGATGATAGTAGCTGGATCAGGAACTACTGCATGAAGAGGGACCACATAGTTATTAATAACCCGTAGATCCTGTACAAAGTGCCAACGAATAGGGTCTCCGTCCTTTTTAGGAGGCTTTTTGACAGGCAGTATAGGGGTATTACAGGGAGTGCGCTGAGGGCGGACTAGCTTTTGTGCAATGAATCCCTCGACAATGGGGCGGATGCCTTTCCGGGCTTCCAGCGACAGGGGGTATTGGGGGACTGACGGGGGGGCTAAGGAGGGCTTCACTTGAATCCTTACTGGCTCTGCCGAAAGGAGCAGGCCAACATCAGTGTCAGAAATTCCCCAGAGGGTTAAAGGCAAGTCAGTGAGGTCAGGGGAGAGAGGGGGGGGGTTTCCCAATTACCCTGAGTTGGGGCTGAATCTCCTAACACTGTCATCAATAATCCTACCCCTTCAGGAGTACAGGTTAAAGTAGCCTCAAGCTTACAGAGTAAATCCCGGCCCATCAAAGGGATCGGACAAGCTGGGGAAAAAAGAAAACGGTGAGAAAAAACATTTATCAGCATAAATAACATTTAGAGGCAAAGTGAGTCCCAGAGACTGTGGGTTGCCTTCCACCCCAGTTGCAGTTTTAACCTCAGAGGATAGCCAGGGAGAGGGGGCATGATTTAAAAGAGAGAAAGTAGCTCCAGTATCAATGAGGAAACAGACAGGCAGTCCCTGGACTGAAAGGGTTAGACGAGGCTCTTTGCTGGGAGGGGAGAAAGTGAGGAAAGATCCGGCTAAAGACATTAAGGAAATAAGACCATCACATTGTTTGCCTTCGCCCCCGGGGTACCGTCATTGAGAAGGCTGAGTTTGCTGCTGCTGCTGCTGTTGCCCGTAGTTGATCCAGGCCTGAGGAACGGGCTGGGCTGGTGGTGCAGCGGTGTATTCGTCCCTGGTGTAAGTATCTGCGGATGCGACCGGACCCTCTGGGCGTCCCCAGGGGCATTCACGTTTAAAGTGACCGGGCTGTCCGCACTGAAAACAATTTCCTGATGGCTGGGGTTGCCAGGACCCTCTTCCCCGAGCACCCTGAAATTCCCTGCCACGGCCACGGCTTCTGCCTCGAATACCACCGCGAAAAGCTAAAGCCATCAACTTACATTCTTCCTTTTTCTCTTTCTTTTTACTACTTTCCCTTTCTTTCTTCCATGCAAAACTCCTTCCGAGGTGTGCCCCTCCAATTCCTCCTTATCCCTCTGCAGAGATTCCAATCTGGAGTCCTGCAGATTCCCCTCTGCGCTCTGGAAAGAGTCCCCTTGCGGAGGAATAGGGGCAGGTGCAGTGGGGACCAACTGACGAGTTAAAACACGCCGTGGTTTACACCCTTCATCGAAATAACATGGAGGGGGTTCACTCCCGGAAGAATACCTGACTGCCATAATTTTTAAAGATTTCCACAGCTCTGCTGCTGTGTCCCAACAAAACCAGTAACATAACTGTCCCGGATGGTCTTTTTCGATCTGGCTCCTTACTCCTCTTAAGGCAGCCTGTTCGAAAGAGCCATACGAAGGCCACCTCATCTCCGGGTCGGCCAATACCGCGGTATACCCAGTCCAATTCCTTACACACAGTGTGTACAACTTCCTCCTAGACATTCCTGTCTGTACTGGGAGTTTCCCTTCAATCCATAACTTATTTACAATCCCCAGCGGACTCTCAAGAGGCACGCTAGTCCCTTGACCCATGGTGTCTGACAGGAGCCCTCCAACTGGCGTTTATCCTGCTGTCCAGTACACGACCCCTCAATATTGAATTGGCTGGGAGAAATCTCCCGTGGCGCCTGCCAATTCGTATATGAGTGGTCTGACCACTGGACAGAGGCACCGCACCAGAAGGAATCCCGGACGAGCCCCCAAATTGTTAGGTAAAAAGCAAGTCCTACTCACCTCTCCAGCACCCGAGTTTGTGCGGAGTTGGTATAGGGCTCAGAAATCTGTCAGAGACCAGACAACAATTCGTTGATCAACGGGCTCACACCATCCTTAGCTTAAAAGCAGAGCTTCGGAGTAAGTGTGGCAAGTTTATTAGGGGTGAGCATCAATGTTTATACACAGAAGTAAACAAAGTGATTAACAGATCATAATGGTCATGCATAATCAATCAAGATTCTACGGGATAAAACAGGTTAAAATGCAAATTGGAGAAGACAAAGGAGGAGGTGGCTACTTATGGCTACCTATTGGGAGGGGAAGGGTCATGAGTAGTTCGCAGGTCAAAACTTTTGATTAAAAGTTTCAGACAGAGACATGTAGTCTGAGTTAAGTTTCAGTGCATAAAGAGTTCAGACTCAACAAAGGTAAGCAGGACTTGAGTTTCACTATATAAACTGGGGTCCGAGGAGGAGACCAACTGGGAAAGAAAGGAAAAGGAAAAACGAAGAATAAGAAGGAAATACATGGAAGAAGAAGAAGAAGAACCCACCTCCAAGACACAGCCCAAGATCAGAGCTGCTAGAATCTTCCACACAACTGTGACATGCAGCAACCAGAACCCAGATGAGATTGACCTTGCTGGGCCAACAGGGAAAGTCCTCCTGCATGATCAGAATTGAGCAGAGCATTGTATGCTTAGGTGTGTAATCTGCTTGGTGATGGTTAAAAAATAGAGGTTAAGGATATTACTGTGTAAGGCACTTTCACCAGGAAGAGGCCCCACAATCCGCAGAAGGTTACACCCTCAGTCCTAGGAACTGGGTACGGGTGGAGGTGCCTAAATTAACCAGTGAGGGTGCCCTAGAGCATGCAGGTAACAACAGAAGGTAAGAGGAAAAAGGAATTAGCTAGTTAACTTGAGGAAGCGAAGGAGGAAGTTAGACAAGTCTTGTAGGGGAATTTGTGCTTCTAGGGCTTATCTACACCAGTGAGTCTCAAACTTTTGTACTGGTGACCCCTTTCACATAGCAAGTCTCTGAGTGACACCCCCCCTTATAAATTAAAAGCACTTTTTAATATATTTAACACCATTATAAATGCTGGAGGCAAAGCGGGCTATGGGGTGGAGACTGACAGCTCGCAAGCTCCCATGTAATAACCTCATGACCCCCTGTGGGGTCCCGATCCCCAGTTTGAGAACTTCTGGTCTACACACAAAAATTGCATCTGTTTAAATGCAATCAGTTTAGTTAAAAACTGGTGCAAACCCCTTGTGACATTGCACTCCATATGTTTTATGGAAATGTGCTAATGAGTGTGAATATAACTGGAATATGCTTTATGCAAAAGGTCTCTTGTAAGGTATCATTACAAAGCTTATAATCTACAGAGTGTGTTCATCCTATTTGTATGAATGTGTCATTTCTTGTATCTGAAGCTAGAAATATGAAGTATTACTCTGAAGTCCTATTGTAATTATACAAAGTGTGGCCATTAATGGTGGTTTAGAATCTTGATGGCTCCCATTGACCAGGACAATTTGTTGTAAATGGCTCTGTTTACTTGTAAGCCTTCCTCTGTTCCTGTGAGTCAGGCGGAAAGAACAGAGACTTTGGGTTGGGCTACACTATAAGATACTCAACTTTAGCTATGCAAATAGCATAGCTAAGGTTGGAGCATCTTAGTTTGACTTACCTGGCCGTCCTCATGGCGGCAAGTCGACCGCAGCTGCTCCCCCATCGACTCCGCTTCCTCCTTTTGCAGAGGTGAAGTTCCGGAGTCGACGGGGAGCACGTTCAGAGATCAATTTAGCACATCTAGACGAGACATGATAAATCAATCCCCAATACATCGAATAGACGTACCCTTGGAGTCTCACAGGACATGTGACCATGTTATCTGGAACTGGAATCCATCTTAAACCTGGTGCTCTTCCATTTAGAAGGAGAGGCGGGGACCCAGAGAGACAAAATATTCCCACCTTGTGCCAAAGTCATAAAAGGGGGTGGAACAGAACAAAGAGGGCTGCCAGTATATTTATATGTATGTAGCACCTCTATATGTACAGAGGTGAGCTGAACCGATGTAAACCAGATTTCAAATGATGTAAGAATGTCCACACCCAAGGCTTCACAGCTTTCACTAACTCAGATTCAAATCACACCTTAGGTAACCTGCTGCAACTCTGTGTGCAGGGCAGGACATGAAGGTGAAACCCCTCCTGCCCATGCCTGTGCCGTAGCTTGCGACTCCATGGCTTATGCCTGCACTGAGGTGTGTGCCCAACACCTGCCCCAGACCCCTATGGAACTGCCAGGCTTCCGGACATTGGAGGCTAAACAAGGATAAAAATTACCCCACTCAGCAGGAGTAAGGTCCCAGGGTAGCCCAAAGGAGAAACAGCACCAACCTTCAGCTCCCACCTGGGAAAGAAAATGCACTACAGAAGCGGTATTTGAACCTGTGCCTATTAAAAGGCCAAGACCCACACCTTAGCTGCTCAGCCCTCCTAGTGATGTCACCAAGCCTTTTGCAGCAAAACAGCAACATCTTGGGACATCTCCAATGGCACAGCTCTGTTTGGGCTTATGCACATCCCGAGGTGACCATTGCAAGAACAGATCACTGCTGGATCCTACTAGAAACACACCCACTCAGTGATGATTCCCCATTGACAATTACATTTTGAGACAGAGTTAACCAGGTTTTAATCCATTTGATGTGTGCCATGTTAATTAAACAGCGTTCTAAGGTTTTTTAATAAAAAATTGTGTAGTACCAAGTCATACACCTTACAGAAGTCTATTACATCAGCAGCATAGGTGGCATGTAATGGAGGCTGCGGGAGGCTAAGTCAAATCTCACACCATCAGGGGTGGGGGGAAGTGGTGGATTTGGGCCCCCAGAAAAATCTCCCCCTCCACAGGCCCAGGGCCACGATAGGGCACAGAGCTTTTCCAGTCCCAGGGCTGGGGTGGGGGAAAGAGGTGGAGTGGGAGTCAAAGGGGGCCGGGGCCGTGGGTGGAACAGGAGAGGGGCCGTGGGGGAAGAGGTGGAATGGGATGGGGCTGTGGGCAGGGCTGCAGGTGGAAGGGGTGGAAGTGGGGAGAGACTCCAGGCTGGGAGCTCCAGCCTGGGCTAAGAGTTCTGCCCGCGGTCCCAGTCGTAGCTGAGAGCTCAACACTGGCCAGGACTGAGCTCTCAGTCCTCCCCTCCCCGCAGCCATGGCTCTGACTGAGCTCTCAGCCCTCCCCTGCCCCTAGCCAAGGATGGCAGGGTGGGTTTGAGAGCAACAAGCGAGGACGTGGCATCGGCCAGAAGAGGTGGGGTATGGGGTTAGCCTCTCCAAGGAGAAGCTTCACCCACCACCCATGATCAACAGTATTATCTACATCAGCTAAACTTCTAATCTTGTTGGGAAAAAAAGATATGACGTTAGTTTGACAGGACCTATTTTCCATGAATCCATGTTAATTTACATTAATTATCCTCCTTTAGCAACTGAGTCCCATATCAGTCACTCTATTATCTCATCTGGGAATAATGTCAGACTGACAGGCCTATAACTACCCGCGTCATCCTATTTACCCTTTTTAATTTGGTTAGAAAGGACTGAAAATTGTTTTCATCAGATGGTGGCTTGTATGAAACAAATCTGGGGGGGTCTCAGTCCAGATCCCAGCAGACAGGTGTCCCCATCACAAAGGCCCCCAACTGGCACTAGTTGGCAGCCTCAGCAGAGAGGTATAAATGGCTGAATGAGCCCAGGAGAGTGAGCCCCACGCTCTGCCCTAGATCAGAGTTATGTACATGCTGGCAGCACAGTATATGAAAAGTTACTCGGACGGCTGCTGTCTGGGCTGTGTATCTGTCATGAAGTGTGGGGGAGTCAGGGCCCTGCACCCCCCACTTGCTGCGATTCACTGTGACTCTCAGCCAGCCAGTAAAACAGAAGGTTTATTAGATGACAGGAACATAGTCTAAAACAGAGCTTGTAGGTACAGAGTACAGGACCCCTCAGTCAGGTCCATCTTAGGGCCGTCCCTAGACCTTGTGGTGCCCTGGGAGCTGGCCCCAGGACTCCCAGTGCCCTATGTGGGGGTGGAGGGCTGCACCCAAGGTCTGTGGGAGGCAGGAGCAGGCTTGGGGGGTAGGGGGGAAATCGCCCCCCAGCACGAGCCAGTGGAGCGAGCAGGCTGGGGCTGGGTCATTCTACTTCCCGCCGCCCAGTGAGTGCAGGGTATGCCTGACCCCTGCTGCAATCCCCTGGGACTTAGCTCAGGGATGGGGCGGGGCTGGGGCAGAGCAGGGGTGGGAAGGGGGTGGGGGCAGAGCAGGGGTGGGGGCTTTGGAGAAGAGGCAGGGTGTGGGGGCAGCTTTCCTGGCTGGCTCAGCCGGCCGGGGGATCAGTCTGGCCACTGGAGCAGCACCCAGCTGCAGAGGGCACCAGGAAAGTTGGGGCAATTTGCATCCCAAGAAATGGGGGGAAAAATTAATAGGCAGGAACTGTAGACCAAGCTGGATGAGCAAGCATCTCAGGGACGTGATTAAGAAAAAGCAGAAAGCCTACAAGGAGTGGAAGATGGGAGGGATCAGCAAGGAAAGCTACTTTCTTATTGAGGTCAGAACATGTAGGGATAAAGTTGAGAAAGGCTAAAAGCCATGTAGAGTTAGCCCTGTTACTAGGAATGCATATCAGCCCCAGATGGGGAAAACAGAAATGACTTAAATTAGCTTCACTGTGGTAAAATCTACCTGGGCCTTGTCTCCATTAGCATGTTTTTGTAGTGAGCTAGCTCCAGTGAGCTATCCAAGTGGAAAATCACAGCTATGTTTTCTATACTGACGTGGCCCAAGTATATTAGTCTGCGTTAGCCAGTATTTTCCCTTAGCCTGTCCTAATGTACTCCACATTTCCTAGTTTAGGCAAACCATTATCATGATGCTAAAACTTTTGCAAATAATGCAACTCAATAATAATGAGACAGCAACAAAGAGTCCTGTTATAGACTAACAGACATATTGGAGCATAAGCTTTCGTGGGTGAATACCCACTTTGTCAGAAGCATGTGGTGGAAATTTCCAGAGGCAGGTATAAATATGCAGGCGAGAATCAGGCTAGAGATAACGAGGTTAGTTCAATCAGGGAGGATGAGGCCCTCTTCTAGCAGTTGAGGTGTGAACACCGAGGGAGGAGAAACTGCTTTTGTAGTTGGCTAGCCATTCACAGTCTTTGTTTAATCCTGAGCCGATGGTGTCAAATTTGCAAATGAACTGAAGTTCAGCAGTTTCTCTTTGAAGTCTGGTCCTGAAGTTTTTTTGCTGTAGGATGGCTACCTTTAAATCTGCTATGGTGTGGCCAGGGAGGTTGAAGTGTTCTCCTACAGGTTTTTGTATATTGCCATTCCTAATATCTGACTTGTGTCCATTTATCCTCTTACGTAGGGATTGTCCAGTTTGGCCGATGTACATAACAGAGGGGCATTGCTGGCACATGATGGTGTATATTACATTGGTGGACGTGCAGGTGAATGAACCGGTGATGTTGTGGCTGATCTGGTTAGGTCCTGTGATGGTGTCGCTGGTCTAAATATGTGAGCAGAGTTGGCATCAAGGTTTGTTGCATGGATTGGTTCCTGAGTTAGAGTTACTATGGTGTGGTGTGTGGTTGCTTGTGAGAATATGCTTCAGGTTGGAGGGTTGTCTGTGTGCAAGGACTGGCCTGCCTCCCAAGGCCTGTGAAAGCCGCTACATCACCGGTTCATTCACCAGCACTTCCACCAATGTAATATACTTCAACCTCCCTGGACACACAGGACTCTTTGTCGCTTTTTACAGATCCAGACTAACACGGCTACCCCTCTGATAAATGAGACAGCAGTGAGTGAAGCAGGTTTCAGTGGATCAGAGGACAATGCAATGGGAAAATCTGTGGTCCTGATTCTGAGTCATCAGATGAAACCTCCTCTAGAATCTCATTCTATCTGAAACGGAAAATGTCTTATATCTCTGGTAGATTTTTCTCTTTCATGAAGGCTGTTTGGTCACACAACTGGATATTAATTTTCTCTGGCAGATTTATCGAGGACTTTGAGACAAATTCCCATTTGCTTCAATGGTAATTTCTTCCCTTATTTTTTGTTTTTCCCCACCCTTCTGTGAAGCAATGGGGAGGTTCAAATGGTATTCAGTCAACTGGAGAGAATTCTCCTAGTTACGGGATATGCAACCAAGGAAACAAGAGTGGTTTGAAATCTCAAGTCTGAAATGGTGAACAACAGCACACCCCAATCTGTGCTACTAACCTAAATAACTGGATATAATCACAGTGTTGTTCAGTTATGTAGGTCAGTATTATCTCACATGTCTGGGGAGAGAGTTCCACAGTACGTTACTTGGAACAAGGCAAAATGCCTATGTATTTGGTTCCCAAAACAGTTGTAAGCCAGGCCCTACAGGAGGTTACCTTGTACTAGCTGAGATAAATGGCAAGTAAATGAGATCAGTCTGGGAACCATTAGAAGCACAGTTTCAGCCTGGTGTGTGCAAAATGTTGTAAGAGCAAAAGGATTATGTAAAAAGGATCATTTTGAGGGAGTTCTGGGGGATGAATCTCAGGAACTGTTTTCTCAAATAACCTTACATTTAAACCACTAACTAACTATACCCTGCATGCCCATAAAGCAGCGGTTCTCAAACTTTTTGTATTGGTGACCCCTTCCAGACAGCAAGCCTGTGAGTGTGACCTCCCCCCTTCTAAATTAAAAACACATTTTTTTATATTTAACACTATTTTAAATGCTAAATTTATTACTGTATTGTTTTAAATTAATGTATCCGTTCTCACTGTTTATAAATTAAGACTAAAACACAGTTGTATAGAAATAATGTTGTAAGTCCAAAAGTTATTTTTTTAGATAGTTACTGTTCAGTAATGCGGTTGCAGGGGAGAAACTTTGTCTATCACCTTTTCACAGTAGACTTAGTGCCCCTCTGCCACCCTTACCTCTGCGCTGCTGCTGGTAGCAGGTGTGGCCTTCAGAGCCGGGGGCCGGAGAGCAGCAGCTACCAGCCAGTCACCCAGCTGTGAAGGCAGCGCTGATGCAAGTAGCAACGCAGAACTGCATATGTAAGGATGGCAATGTCATACCATGCCATCTTTAGTTCTGAGTAATGTTTGACTTTTTCATTGGAAGGGGTGGTTATGGGGAGCTAAGGCAAAATTTGGGGTCACTATAGCCCCTTCAAAAAAAAACCACAGTGCCACCCTTGTCTGTGTGTCTGACTGTTAAATTATTAACTTTTATTTTATTTTAGCCAATCTCTATGTTCTGATTGGTCTGCGGTTTAATGCAGGTCTTCAACTGCTGAACCATCTAATGTTGTCTTAGCCCCACCTTTTTCGTCTCAAGACAACAAACCTGCACATGATACTACAATCCCCAGAGTCCAGTTTCCTTAAACTGGTGATCATATAAATATTTATTTTGTTTAGGAACAACGATTCTGTCTTACATATTTACAGTTCTTTTGGAAGTAAATACACATTGCAACAGAAAGGTGTGTGTAATTTTCTAAAACCCAAGATTTAAATTGTAGCAATTGCTCTCTGTTTCATGCACCTACTCGTGATCCTCACTAAATAACCTCGTGACCCCTTGAGGAGTCGTGACCTGCAGTTTCAGAACCCTGCCAAGGAGAGTAGCAAATGCCAAGATAATCTGAGCGCACGTGGATTTCAGAGCAGTTAGATTAGTCAATTTATAAACAGAAAATGGTGCTGAACTGTAACTGTGTCAGAGCTAGCATTCTGCTATAATCACTTCCCACATGCGTGGAGGGTGTGACCGTCATCTGGGCCCATCCACTGATACAAGACAGTGTGAGGTTCCTATCAGGGGTCCTTGGGAGAAGGGAGAGCAGGGAGCAATGGAGAGGATGAGATGATGGGGATCTGGTGACCCTGCAGTACCACAAAGGAGGGAGGGCTGAGAGCAGTGGGAGGAAAGGGGAATAGGTGTCCTGGTGAGTGACAGGGCTAGTTATATCTTTGTCCCCTTCCCCCCCAAAGGTGTCAGCCTCATGCCTTTCTGGAGTGGATTTCTGCCATTCTCCCTCTCCTAGACCAGGCCATTGGCTTCCATACCCAGCATATCTGCTCTGCTTACCCCGCATGTCAGGCTGAGTGTGGGCACCTTTGGGAGGTCTTATGAAGAAGGCTGTTTTACTTTGCAGCAGAACAAAAAGAAAAGAGTAAAAGGGTTTTAAAATAACAAAGTCTTCATGCATGTGTCTTGCCTAAATACTTTCCCTCTCCCCATGGTCAATGAGGCAAGTCTAAGTTCTTCAGCAGGACCTGCGGGGTCCTGTTGACTCTGTCTCTTCCCCCAAACAATTACCTGAACAGCCATGTCCTTCCTCTTTAGCTGCTCCAGTTTGATGTTCTGGTCCTGTTTGTCTAAGCCAGGTTGGAGCTAGGATGTAGAATATTCAAAGCTAATCATTGTGGCATTGTTTCTTCATAATCCTTCAGGGTTTACCATGTTGTGGCTCATCTTGAGCCATTCTTCTTCCCTTTCTGCTTCTTTTCCTTATAGCCCCCTGTTAAAGTAAACCAAAATATTAGAGCTGTCAAGTGATTTTAAAAATTAATCGTGATTAATTGCGCTGTTAAAGAATAATAGAATACCATTTATTTAATTTTTTTAAATATTTTCTTCATTTTCAAATATATTGATTTCAGTTACAATGCAGAATACAAAGTGTACAGTGCTCACTTTATAACAAATATTTGCATTGTAAAAAACAAAAGAAATAATATTTTTCTATTCACCTAATACAAGTACTGACAAACAAGTTTGTTTAACATTTGCAGAGCTAATGTTGCCTGCTTCTTGTTTTCAGTGTCACGTGAAAGTGAGAACCGGTGTTTGCATGGCACTGTTGTAGCCAGCGTCGTGTTACATGTCAAAGGTGCTAAATATTTATACGCCCCTTGATGCTTCAACCACCTTTCCAGGGGACATGAGTCCATTCTGATGATGGGTTCTGCTCAATAACGATACAAAGCAGTGCGGACTGACATGTTCATTTTCATCATCTGAGAAAGATGCCACCAGAAAGTTGCATTTCTTTTTTGGTTGTTTGGTGTAGACATGTGGACTCACCCCTGCGGCGCCTCCTGCTGGTTGTCCCCGGGAATTAGCTCATTCCAGCTCTGGAGCACCCTCTGTAGGCCAGTGATCTGCCTGTCCTCTGACCCCCGTGTCCCTCCCTGGACCCAGTGCCCTTGTACATGGGGTGCTTCTCCTTGGCAGTAACTCCTTTCTCTCAGGGTCTCCCTTCCCCAGGGAACCCCCACCCTCTATCCCCACCTCGCCTCAGTATCAGGCTACTGCCACTCATTGTCTAGCCCAGGCCTGCACAACTCGTAAAGCGGCGAGGGCCACATTCCTCCAAAGAAAACAGCCGAGGGCCGAAACCTCCCGGCCCCGCAGAAACACCCCGCCCCAGGGCCGCCCAGCCCTGCGGAAACAAACCCTCCTTCCCCAGCGCCGCCCCACCAAAACAGCTGTGGGCCAAAAAGGAAGGTTGGGGGTGGGGAGGTTTTGATTTTAAATCAACCAGGGGCTCCCAGCTGAAGAGATGGCTGGGAGCCCTCAGGGGCAAATTAAAGGGCCCGGGGCTCCGGCGGCTGGGGGAACCCAGCAGGGCCAGCTCTAGGTTTTTTGCTGCCCCAAGCAAAAAAAAAAATTGGCTGCCCCCCATCCCAGCCCTGGGCTCCCCCGTGTACCCTCCTGCTGCCCCAGCGCTGGGCTTCCCCCTTTCCTCCCCACCAGTGCCCTCCCCCCACCCCGCTGCTGCCCCAGCCCTGGGCTCCCCCCACCACTGCCCCCCCCCACACCTCCTGCTGCCCCAGCCCTGGGTCACTGGTAATTTGCTCCCAGGGTGGGTCATTCAGCAGGAATTTTGGATGTGCACAAAACACAGACAGGATTGGTTCCCATATGGTTACAGAGCTGCAGTAAAGTGGAACAATTTTCAGCTTGTGTGATTGGAGGATATCTGGATGCATATTATAAGACTGTCCTCCATAAATGAGGAAAAGTTGAGGTGCCTTTATTCTTCTTTTGTTCCACTCTTTGTTTCTATGGAGAATTTGCCAATGCAATATCACTGTCTTCCTTTTAAACAAATAAAACTTTAAAAAAAGGCAATGGCTGTTGAAAATAGCAATTCCAGTCCTAATAAGCATTTCTTGCTCAATTTTATCCTGCTTTTTCTACAGCAAGTTACAGTGGATCAGTATATTTGATTTGGGAGAAATGAAGTAACAGCTGCCCAAACTGAGCTTGAGCACTCCTGAATTTTGAGGTGTTCAAATCTGGAAGGCCGGTGCTGGGGGGCAGGGAGGGCTGTGGGCTCCGCGGGGGAGCATGGCAGCAATGTGTCTGGAGTTGCATGGAGCCAGACACGCTGGTCTGAGTGGCACGGTAAGGGGGCTGGGGGTTGGAGAAGGGGTAGGGAGTTCCGGGGGGCAGTCAAGGGACAGGGAGCAGGGGGGGTTGGATGGGGCGGAGGTTCAGGGGGGCAGTCAGGGGACAGGCAGCAGTTGGATAGGCATGGGAGTCTCAGGGGTTCATCAGGGGACAGGTAGGGGGTGAGGTCCTGAGGGGAAGTTGGGGGGGATCTCAGGAGGGGGCAGTTGGGGACAAGGAGGCTGGGGTACCAAGGGGCAGTTAGGGGCAGGGGTCTCGGGAGGGGGCAATCGGGGGACAAGGAGCAGCGGCATTTAGATAGAGGGTGGGGTCCTGGGAGAGGGATATCAGGAGACAAGGACCAGCGGTGTTAGAAAGGGGTGAGGGTCCTGGGGGGCAGTTAGGGCAGGGGTCCGTGGAGGGGGCAATCAGCGGCCGCGGGCTGGGATTCAAAGGGCTCTGGGCTGCCCTCTGCTGCGGGCAGCGCAGAGCCCTTTGATTCCGGGCTGCGGCTGTGATTTAAAGGGCTCTGGGCTCCCCGCGGCTGCGGGCAGCCCAGAGCCCTCTGACTCCCGGCCGCGGCTGGGATTTAAAGGGCTCTGGGCTCCCCGCGGCTGCGGGCAGCCCAGAGCCCTCTGATTCCCGGCCGCAGCTGAGATTTAAAGGGCTCTGGGCTGCCCGCAGAGTGCTGTGGGGGGGGGATTCAATATCCCCCCACGGGCCGCACAGTGAGGCTCCGCGGGCCGCATGTTGTGCAGGCCTGGTCTAGCCCCTGCGCCCTGGGGCAGACTGCAGTATCAGCCTACTCATCACTGGCAAGGTTGGGTTTGGACCTGCTGCTTTGGCCTACCCCTGGGCTGCCCTCTGCAACCCCAGTACCTGTTAGCCCAATGCTAGGCCGCAGCCTGGGGCTTTCCAGGCTGGAGCTCCCCAGCTCCTCAGCCTGTCCCCAGCCCTGCTCCCCTCAGGTACTTTGTCTCTAGCTCCCTGCAGCCAGGCCCTTCTCTCTCTACAGGCAGAGGGAGCAGGGCCGGCTCTAGACCCCAGCGCGCCAAGCAGGCGCGTGGGGCGGCCCTTTCCCGGGGGGGCGGCATTTGGCTCCGGTGGACCTGCCGCAGGCATGCCTGCGGGAGGTCCACCGGAGCCCGGGACGAGCGGACCTGCCGCAGGCATGACTGCGGCGGGTCCCCTCTTCCCGCGGCTCCGGTTGAGCTCCCGCAGGCATGCCTGCGGCAGGTCCACCAGAGCCGCGGGACCACAGCACCCGCCGCAGTCATGCCTGCGGCAGGTCCGCTTGTCCCGGGCTCCAGTGGACCTGCCGCAGGCATGCCTGCGGGAGCTCAACCGGAGCCGCGGGGAGAGGGGACCCGCCGCGGGACCAGGAAAGGGCGGCGCAGCGCACCGCGCTGCTTGGGGCAGCCTACTTTCTAGAGCCGCCCCTGAGAGGGAGACCGTTTTCTTCTGGCTTCCCTGGCCTTCTTATAAGGCCCTGTTGCTCAGTTTGGGGCATGGCTCCAGCTGCAGCCACTTCCCCCAATCAGCCAGAGTTTTACCTTGCCCAGCCCCTTTTCCAACCCCTTCCAGGCTGGAGCAGGTGGTCACCCCGCTACATTTGGGTTCTTAGTTTCTACATCAGTGTTGCTCTTTTAAGACTTCTGAAAGCATGCTCCACACCTCATCCTTCTCAGATTTGGGAAGGCACTTCAGATTCTTAAATCTTGTGTCAAGTGCTGTTAGCTTTAGAAATTTCACAATTGTATCTTCTTTGCCTTTTGTCAAATTTGCAGTGAAATTGTTCTTAAAATGAACAACATGTGCTGGGTCATCATCCAAGACTGCTATAACATGAAATATGTGGCAGAACACGGATTTTTTTTTTAATGAGCATCATCAGCATGGAAGCACGTCCTCTGGAATGATGGCTGAAGCATGAAGAGGCATATGAATCTTTAGCGCATCTGGCACGTAAATATCTTGCGACACCAGCTGCAATAGTGCCACGCAAACACCTGTTCTCACTTTCAGGTGACAATGTAATTGGGCAGTATTGTATTCTGTAAATGTAAACAGACTTGTTTGTCTTAGCAATTGGCTGAACAAGAAGTAGGACTGAGTGAATTGTAGGCTCTCAAGTTTTACATTGTTTTGTATTTGAGTGCAGTTATGTGACAAAAAACCCTTCTTTTGTAAGTTGCACTTTCATGATAAAGAGATTGCACTACAGTACTTGTATGAGGTGAACTGAAAAATACTATTTCTTTTGTTTATCATTTTGCAGTGCAAATATTTTGTAATAAAAATAAAATAATGTGAGCACTGTGCACTTTGTATTCTGTGTTGTAATTGAAGTCAATATACTGGAAAATGTAGAAAAACATCCAAAAATATTTAATAAATTTCAGTTGGTATTCTATTGTTTAACAGTCCGATTAATCACAATTAATTTTTTTTGAGTTAATCGCGTGAGTTAACTCCAATTAATCGACAGCCCTACAAAATATTCATACAGTAAATATCCCAGTATCCAGGACACCTGACAGTACTCATCATTATTATAGAACAGCTCCAACTCCACCACAGGGAGATTGGAGAAATAGGACTAAGGGCTTGTCTACTCTTCAAATGCTACAGCAGCACAGCCGCAGCACTCCAGCTGTGCCACATTAGCACTTCAGTGTAGACATTAACTAGAGTAATGGGAGGGATTCTCCCATTGCCGTAATTTATCCATACACACCCCCAGGAAGTGCTAGCTAGGTTGATAGAAGAATTCTTCTGTTTCTGTAACACAGTCTACACTGGGGGTTAGGTCAGCTTAATTATGTCACTCAGGGGTGTGGATTTTTAACCCCCCCAGAGCGATGGACCAGTTTAACATTTGAGTGGCCTAAGGGACACCTGGTAAGTGGAGAAGGTGGGGTTAGTGGGGAAGGGAGGGATAGGTGGTTTGAGGGATCTAGAGCTGCAGGGGATCCCAGCCTGTTATGAGAGAATCTCTGCTCCTTCCCCATTGATGTATAGCCTGCACTCGCTCCCCCTGTAAAATGGGTACAAAACTGGTTGAAAGACTGTACAGTATATTAATGTGCAGCAAGGGTGATTTAGGTTAGATATTAGAAAAATAATTGTGACTACAAGGGTAATTAAACTCTGGAATCAGATTCCAAAGGAGTTTGTGAATCCCCATCTTGGAAGCTTTTACGAACAGTTTAGACAAATACCTCTCAGGGATGGTCTAGGTTTCCTTGTTCCTGCCTCAGTGCATGAGCTGGATTAAATCAACTCTTGGAATCCCTTCCAGCCCCACATTTCTATGATTCTACCATTCTATAACCTTGCCCATACATTATGGGATTTTCAAGCTCCTTTCTATTTCACCTGACTTGCTATATTCCTTAACTTCTCAAAATGTGCTTTTTTAATCCCAACATCCCTGACATGCTGCATTCAGTGATCTCCCCACTCCTTCCCATTCCTTATGTTGTGGATGAATTAACCACGCGTTGTGTTTGGATCAGAACAGCCTGAGGCTCCTTTATTTAATGAGCATGCCCGGGGCCACTATCAAATGGATAGTGCCCCCGAATTACAGACGACAGAGGCTTATAAAGCTTAAAACCACAATTAGTCAAACACTTTTTCTTTTGTAATATGCTCTTAAACAGAAAAAACAATCCCTTATTAGGAATACAGAAGCAACAAGCTTTCCTGTTTATCATCAGGTTGTACTTTTGCGGTTGGGGCTTTTCCTAATTTCTAGCTATCACGGCTATATTTCACAAGACTGGCTATTGCAAAAGTTCTGCTGGCAATTTCCATTCTCTCTTCCCCTTCAGCCCAATGATCATTGACACAGTCATGTCAACCAAAGGTTTTGGGCCTACTAACTTTTCTTCCACACTTACAATGCTGAGCCCTACTGCACTCAGTGATCTCCCCACTCCTCCCCATTCATTACTATGCTGAGACCCGCAAACCCATGCTCACCAGTCTCAGTTCCCCTATGACTTTCTCATTCCCTTGGGGGGGTCTCTGTCAGTAAGAAGCAGTTCCAAGGTGACATGTCCCTTGGCTTCCTGTAATTTGGAGTTACTTCTCAAGGTTACAGGAGCCCCTTTGATGAGGAGTGTCTGGCTGTGTGTGCACCAGCAGAGGTGGGTAGTAAATCCCCTTATAAGCAGAGTGTCTGGTGCCTTTGAACACCTGGAGAGCTGGCTCAAGAATTTCAGTGCTTTAAAATGAGCAGGGATTTTAAAAAGGCCATATTCTTTGTGATCAGGCTCCCATGAATTCACCTGATCTCACTTATTTTCTTTCATCTCAGCAGGGTTTCCAGTCTCCAAACCTGAGGTGATGTCCCAGCTGGAACCAGGGGAAGAGCTGTGGGTCTCAGATCTCCAGGGCTTGGGGGAAAAAGAGATCCTGACAGGAACCTGCACAGGTGAGGAATCATTGGACCAACTCAAATACTATCTGGGCCTGAAGGACACAGCTGGGATTCCCTACCAGGACCTTGAGAGCTCTTTGAGTTCATGATTGTCCCCGAGCTGGTGTCATATTTTCAGAGCAGATATCGCTCATGGCATCCTACCCATCTTGTCTGACACGTGGCAGTAGTTCAGTTCTTAACCTACCTTCATCCTGAGCATTGTAATTGGATCTCAGACAAGAGTTGATCCCCCTCCTCTTTCCCCTCTGGGAAAGAGTTTTGGGGACGTAATTTCCTGATCTTTTCCCCCATGGCTCCAGCACTTCCTTTGGTTTCCTGTCCCCTTTTCCATCTCTTCTTTTGAGGTTTTTCTCTGTCCTTGTAGGTGATCGGATGGTGAGTGAGAACAAAGAGCAGAATCCACAGCAGGAAGATGAGGAGCACATTGAACTGCACAGGGTATTATCACAAGGAATTAAACGAAACGTGTCCCAACCAGGGGAGAAAGTGAGTAAATCCATCAGTTGTGAGGAAAATCACAAGGACCTCAAGGAAACCACAGCCCAGCAGGGAATCCTTATGGGAGAGAGAAAAAGCATATGCCCTGAGTGTGGTAAAACCTTCCCTCGACGCTCACACCTTATTTTACATCAGAAAATCCACACAAGAGAGACAGCCTATGAATGCCGTGAGTGCGGGAAAACCTTCACTCGGCGCTCAGACCTTATCAGACCTCAGAGAACCCACACAAGCCCTAACCCCTATGAATGCTGCCAGTGTGGGAAAATCTTCCCTTGGCACTCACAGCTTATTGTACATCAAAGAATCCACACAGGAGAGAGACCCTATGTGTGCTGTGAGTGCGGGAAAGCCTTCACGCGACGCTCACATCTTATTAGACATCAGAGAACCCACACTCAAGAGCGACCCTTTGAATGCTGTGAATGCGGGAAAACCTTCTCTCAGAGCTCAGCCCTGATTAGACATCAGAGAACCCATGTTTGTGAGAGGCCCTAGGAATGCTGTGAGTATAGAAAAAACTTTTCTGTTCAATCAGCCCTTATTAATCGTCAGAGATTCCAGAAAGGACAGAGACCCTGTGAATGTTGTGTGTGGGAAAATTTTCATTTACTACTCAGACCTTAGGAGATAATAAATGGTCCACACAGGATTGACACCTTATATATGTTCTGAGAGTGGGAAAAAAGCTTCTATCAGAGGTTATGCATTATTTATCTTCAGTGAAGTCACAAAGGAGATAAACACCATAAATACCTTGTCTAGGGCTAACAATAAAATGTATTTTCCCTTTAAAATTTTTGGTATTTAGCCTGTTAACGCCATTTACTTCATTGTGGTCCCTCTGCTCCCCCAGGGGAGTTGTCCAGTTTTGCTTTTTGCAGATTGCGCTTCTTTGGGTGAATCCCCAAAGACCCTTTCTATCATCTGTTTTGTTCTATGAGTCACGGGAATATGAGTCCCTCTTATTAGGAATGCACATCAGCTCCAGGTTGGTGAAATACAAATGAAGTCAGTTAGTCGGATTGTGGTAAATTCTACCTGGGCCTTTTCTCCATTAGCATGTTTTTGTAGTTAGCTAGCTCCAGTGAGCTATCCAGATGTAAAATCATAGCTATGTTTTCTATACTGACACGGCCCAAGTATATTAGTCTGCGTTAGCCAGTATATTTTCCCTTAGCCTGTCCTAATGTACTCCACATTTCCTAGTCTAGACAAACCATTATCATGATGCTAAAACTTTTGCAAATAATGCAATTCAATAATAATGAGATGGCAGTGAGTGAAGCAGGTTTCAGTGGCTCAGAGGACAATGCAATGGGAAAATCTGTGGTCCTGATTCTGAGTCATCAGATGAACCCTGCTATAGAATCTCATTCTATCTGAAATGAAAAATGTCTTGTACCTCTGGTAGATTTTTCTCTTTCCTGAAAGCTGTTTGGTCACACAACTGGATATTAGTTTTCTCTGGCAGATTTATTGGAGACTTTGAGACAAATTCCCATTTGCTTCAATGGTAATTTCTTCCCTTATTTTTTGTTTTTCCCCACCCCTCCGTGAAGAAATGGTTAAGTTCAAATTCAATTCAGTCAACTGGAGAGAATATTCACAGTTATGGGATGTGCTATCAAGGAAATTATTGCTCACATTAATCTTGCAAGGACTCTTCTCCTTGACGTTTTAAATCAAGGTTTTTAGTGGTTTTAAGATATACTCATTCCAGATTCATCTGACTAAGGCTTATCTAGTAGACAACTGCACCTTGGCAACTAAACATCAAATTACATTGGTGCAACCCCCTGATATAGTTACACCAATGGAAATATTCACATAACCTTGAATACTGCTAGGCTGACATTTAATCTCAGAAACCCAAACATCCTTGCCCGACTCCTTCCCCAAGGCCATGCACCTGCCCCACCTCTTCTCTGAGTCCCCTTCCCCCCACTCACTCCATCCCCCTTCCTCCGTTGCTCACTCTCCACCACCCTCATTCACTCTCATGGGGAAGGGGTGTGGTCTCTGGGCTGAGAGTTGGGGCCTAGGGGTTCGGAGTGTGGGAGGGGACTCAGCACTGGGGCAGGGGGTTGGGGTATGGGAGGGGGAGGGGGCTCTTGGAGGGAATTTGGGTGCAGGAGTGGGGGCTCCTGGGGCAGGGGGTTGGGGTGCAGGGTGAGGGCTCTGGAAGGGAGTTTGGGAGCGGGAAAGGGTGTGGGGGGCAGGCTCCCAGAAGCAGCCGACATATCCAGCTCCTAGGTTCAGGGGCGGCCAGGCTGTGACATTATATAATTAATATATGATCATGTAGATCATTGTTTTATTATTATTATGTTGTACTGTTATATAATTGCAACAAATCTTGTACAAAGTGTGTCAAGTTAGGGGTCAATGGAAAAGTTATGATTTGCTGAATATCCTTATGCTATTTCTATGCATGTATCGCCTTGGTATCTGAGGTTACGAATATCAATTATGTACCTGTATTACTACGTTTGTTCCTGTGGTAACACCCACAAGGTATTTAGCCAGCACACTGTGAAGGAACTATTCGAGTTGAATGGCCCATCAAAGAACAGTGAGCTCACAGTGGACCATGGAAAACGCCTGTCCATGCCTGATGGATTTTCCTTGAACGTTCTAACTGAAGTATGGGTAATGGCCTCTGCTATGACTAAGCGAAGCAGGCATTGATATGTGATTTGCCCATGTGACTCCAAACCCTACTTGTTACCTGTAATTTTCCACAAACTAGAACAATGGGTTTCCCCTCACTTGGCAGAAGCTATAAAAGGCCCTGGAAACATTTTCATTTTGCCTCTCCTGCTCAAACTTCTGGAATATGGACTTACACTAATGGGAGCATTCTAATCAATGGACTGAGGACCTTCCAATGATTTGGAAGCAGCCAGAGACTTAACAAGTCATCAGTTTATTCCATCACGGCTAGAAGTCTGATCCAAGAACTTTGCAGTTACTGCATGTATTTGATTCTTTTAACCAAATTTAACGTTCAGCTCTTTCTTTCATTTTATAAATAAACCTTTAGATTTTAGACACGAAAGGACTGGAAACAGCGTGTTTATTGGCAGGGCCGGCTCTGGCTTTTTTGCCGCCACAAGCAAAAAACAAACAAACAAACAAACCTGCGTGGGGGCCGGAGCAGCAAAGGGCGGAGGGGGGTGGGGACAAACCTGCCGCTCGGCCGGGGCGGCGAAGGGGCGGGGGGAACAAACCTGCCAGCCTGAACAGCAAAGTGGGGGGGCAGGAAACCAACCTGCTGGCCGGCCGGAGCGGCAAAGGGGGGAAGGAAACCTGCCGGCCGGTCGGAGCAATGAAGGGGGGGTGGGGCGGGAAACCTGCCTGCCGGAGCAGCAAAGGGTCGGGGCAGGAAACCTGCCAGCCGGTCGTTGCGACGAAGGAGGGAGGGCGTGAAACAAACCTGCCGGCCAGAGCAGCGGAGGGCGGGTGGGTGCGAAACAAACTGCCCGGCTGGCCGGAGCGGCGAAGGGAATTAAAAACAAGGGGCGGTGAGAGCATGGGTGCAGGGGGACTCCCAGCCCTGCAGACCCCGGGCAGCGGAATGCACACCCCAGCTGGGGGGGGCGGGGCGAGAAGGGGGGTGGCCAGGACTTCCTTAAGCGGGGCGCTCGCCATGCGGCCCCTCCTGCCGCGCTGCCTGCTGGGAGGGCTCCACGCCGCTCCGGGGGGCAGGCAGGGAAGGACGTGGGCTGCGTGCTGGGCTTGCTGCAGACCTGGCACTGCTCCCAGCAGCTCCCCTCCTCTGCGCCGCCGCCCCCTACAGGGCGGCAGGAGCAGCAAACGAAAAAGAAAAAAACCTGCAAGGGCAGAGGAAGGAAGCGCAAAAAAAAAAAAAAAAAAGGATTCGGCGGGATGCCGCCCCTTGGAATCTGCCGCCCCAAGCACCGGCTTGTTCGGCTGGTGCCTGGAGCCAGCCCTGTTTATTGGGTAAGATCTGAGTTATGTATTGACCTGGGTGTGTGGCTGGTCCTTTGAGATCAGAAGAACCCTTTGGGTTGATGAAATTGGTTTTAAATAACCACTCATCGTTAAGCTTAGTGTTTTTGGTGGTGATACAAGGACTGGAATACCTAAGGAAACTGCTTTTCTGACTTTTTGTTAGACAGAGTGGTGAAACAAAAGTTTACCTTTGTTGCTAGTCTGGCATATTTTATGGGAGAATAACCACCAGTTTTGGGGTGTGTCTGGCCTATTTCTGAATTTGTCCTGAATTTGGTATTCTCAGTTGTGACTGAGGCACGGTGACAGCCGGCTCTGTGCACTGCCCCTGCCTGCAGGCACTATCCCTGCAGTGCTCATTGGCTGCAGTTCTTGACCAATCGGAGCTGTGGAGTCAACATTCTGGATGGAAGCAGTGCGCAGAGACCCCTGACTGTCCCTGCGCCTAGGAGACAGAGGGACTTTCCGGTCACTTCTGGGAGTCGCTCATAGCCAGGGCAGGCAGGGAGCCTGCCTTAGCCCCACTGCACTGCCCACCAGACTTTTAGCAACCTATTAAAAGCTCACAGATGGCTTGTAATAGCTGCCAGGAGATAGAGGCCAATTCTGGGAGATTCCAAGACAATCCAGGAGGGTTGGCAACCCTAGTTGTTACCCAGGCTCTAGAGGTAACAACTCCTGAAGATATCTCCTAGCTAATCCTAACAGAGAGAAGTGCTGTCTCTAGCAATGCAGATGTGGAGGAAATAGAAGTGTTTTGTTATTGTAGTTGAAGTCACTCTTTGTAATGCTTCCAATGTGTATAAAATGAAAGGAGTGTTTAATGTGAGACAGGTGCAGAAAATTTACTCTTTTTGAATAAAAACACCACATCGTGTACCCTATAGTGATTCTCATCCAGATGTATATTTAGTTTCTAATTTAGACCTGTTCCACCAGATTAAAGAAATAAACTGAGCATGTTTGGGGAAGTCATTATTCACTAGCACTTCTGAGATTTTGGATGGTTTGGAAAAGGATTCTTCTCCAGAGAAATGTAAATTTCCCCTCATCAAGACCAAGGATTTGGCAAGAACTCAGGTAAAAACAGCAGGCACCCAATAGTTGTTTTTCACCATAGAAATGAAAGCTGCTGTGGGCTTTTACAATCCAAGTAAAACTGTGTTTAGAACACAACTCCCTAGTTCAGTGCCATTGATTAGAGTCCCAAAGGATGCAGTGGTTAGATTGAAATTGTCCTTTACCATTTGAATCCAAAGTTTCACAAGGCAAAGTGGAGTATCAACTCTTTTTCTGAGGACAATCCTTCCACATGGATCCCAAACTGGCTGCACTGTTGGACAATAAGGACTTTCCTTCTGTGCAAGTGATGGTAACCCATTAGGGAATGACTGTGTCAAGCTCCAAGTTCAGACTGCAAGATATCTGAATGTTGAGTCCTGATTCTGTGCTTTAGTCTCTTAGTTTTGTTCTTGTGTTTTATGCCTTTGCATCACGTCTCCATCTCCAGCTACTTTGACAGATAAAAAGTATGAAAATAGAATAGAGATGGGTTTACTCATGTTGCAAGCCTTCCCATGTAGTTTGAGACCTCTTCCACCAACAATTATGGCAGAAAAGCCAGAGATAAATTAACTTCCAGAAATGGAAGGCACCTATATAGGTGTAAACTGCAAGTTTACAGAAGGGTTCACTTGGCTGAAATGGAATTAAAGGAAAATACCATATATTATAAGATTTTGTAATCTTGGATTATGTTATTGTTACCAGTGACAATGAAATTAAACATGAAATTCATTATTTGTTAATGAGCAAGAGACTAATTATGTGATAATTTTTATCTTTCCAATATATTTCTGATTATATTTCTCTTTTCATTAGTAATATAGCAAACAGTAGCCAATCCTTGAAAGCTTATTTTACCCCTTCTTACTAAGGAATGCTGAAATAAAACCGTACTCCAAAGGTTGTGGTGATGGAATATGGGAGAATAATAATGTGCATGAGAATACAGATCAGTATTTCAATTATTCAATTATTATTCAATTATTTCTATTTCAAACTGAATTTATTCTGATAAGCTTTAAAGTCAATTTCTGTTAAGAGGATGACTACTTAAGGAGACAGCTATGTAACCTTTTACCCAGTTAGACTGTAAGGGTTACCTAGTTTCCCTAGTTCTTGTTAGCAAAGGAAAGACATGACGTCTGTGATGAGATGTCTATATATATATTTATAAGCAAGCTGATGGATGCATGAGGCCATTACTCATTTTTTTGCTTTTTTCTTTTTGTTAAAAATGTCTGCAACCAGTTATTTTTATGGGTAGTCAGACCGCTTTCCTTTTGAAAAAGCCAGATATTAAAGCATAGCTATTGAACCATTAGGCCAGGCTATGGCACCGTCCTTAAAACGGCCCTTGCTTTTTCTTTCATTTTTATCTTTAGGGTTCACACATCTACATTGAATGTGGTTTTCATGAACAGATACTTTAAGAAAACTGGTGGATTAGGGAAGAATTTTCCAAAACGATGTTAGCTCAAAGTTGTCCTCATTCCAACTGCATTGGGTCATGTTGTCGGTGTCCAACGCATACTTCACCCTGATTTGCCCAGAAATCTCAGGGGACGCACCCTAAAGTGGAGTAAGCTGGAATTGTCAACCATAAAGACTAAGGAATTGTCAACCATAAAGACTGAGAGCAATCAATGGGACACAATCATTCCGGGGTACAAAATATATCGGAAGGACAGGACAGGCCGTGCAGGGGGAGGAGTGGCACTATATGTTAAAGAAAGTGTAGATTCAAATGAAGTAAAAATCTTAAGCGAATCCACAGGTTCCATAGAGTCTCTATGGATAGAAATTTCATGCTCTAGTAAAAATATAACAGTAGGGATCTATTATCGACCACCTGACCAGGACAGTAATAGTGATGATGAAATGCTAAGGGAAATTAGAGAGGCTATCAAAATTAAGAACCCAATAATAGTGGGGGATTTCAATTATCCCCATATTAACTGGGAACATTTCACTTCAGGACGAAATGCAGAGATAAAATTTCTCGATACTTTAAATGACTGCTTCATGGAGCAGCTGGTACGGGAACCCACAAGGGGAGAGGCGACTCTAGATTTAATCCTGAGTGGAGTGCAGGAGCTGGTCCAAGAGGTAACTATAGCGGGACTGCTTGGAAATAGTGACCATAATACAATAGCATTCAACATCCCTGTGGTGGGAAGAACATCTCAACTCCCCAACACTGTGGCCTTTAATTTCAAAAGGGGGAACTATACAAAAATGAGGGGGTTAGTTAGACAAAAGTTAAAAGGTACAGTGACTAAAGTGAAATCCCTGCAAGTTGCGTGGGCCCTTTTTAAAGACACCATAATAGAGGCCCAACTTCAATGTATACCCCAAATTAAGAAAAACAGTAAAAGAACTAAAAAAGAGCCACCGTGGCTTAACAACCATGTAAAAGAAGCAGTGAGAGATAAAAAGACTTCCTTTAAAAAGTGGAAGTCAAATCCTAGTGAGGCAAATAGAAAGGAGCACAAACACTGCCAACTTAAGTGCAAGAGTGTAATAAGAAAAGCCAAAGAGGAGTTTGAAGAACGGCTAGCCAAAAACTCCAAAGGTAATAACAAAATGTTTTTTAAGTACATCAGAAGCAGGAAGCCTGCTAAACAACCAGTGGGGCCCCTTGATGATCAAAATTCAAAAGGAGCGCTTAAAGATGATAAAGTCATTGCGGAGAAACTAAATGGATTCTTTGCTTCAGTCTTCACGGCTGAGGATGTTAGGGAGATTCCCAAACCTGAGCTGGCTTTTGTAGGTGACAAATCTGAGGAACTGTCACAGATTGAAGTGTCACTAGAGGAGGTTTTGGAATTAATTGATAAACTCAACATTAACAAGTCACCGGGACCAGATGGCATTCACCCAAGAGTTCTGAAAGAACTCAAATGTGAAGTTGCGGAACTATTAACTAAGGTTTGTAACCTGTCCTTTAAATCGGATTCGGTACCCAATGACTGGAAGTTAGCTAATGTAACGCCAATATTTAAAAAGGGCTCTAGGGGTGATCCCGGCAATTACAGACCGGTAAGTCTAACGTCGGTACCGGGCAAATTAGTTGAAACAATAGTAAAGAATAAAATTGTCAGACACATAGAAAAACATAAACTCTTGAGCAATAGTCAACATGGTTTCTGTAAAGGGAAATCGTGTCTTACTAATCTATTAGAGTTCTTTGAAGGGGTCAACAAACATGTGGACAAGGGGGATCCGGTGGACATAGTGTACTTAGATTTCCAGAAAGCCTTTGACAAGGTCCCTCACCAAAGGCTCTTACGTAAATTAAGCTGTCATGGGATAAAAGGAAAGGTCCTTTCATGGATTGAGAACTGGTTAAAGGACAGGGAACAAAGGGTAGGAATTAATGGTAAATTCTCAGAATGGAGAGGGGTAACTAGTGGTGTTCCCCAAGGGTCAGTCCTAGGACCAATCCTGTTCAATTTATTCATAAATGATCTGGAGAAAGGGGTAAACAGTGAGGTGGCAAAGTTTGCAGATGATACTAAACTACTCAAGATAGTTAAGACCAAAGCAGATTGTGAAGAACTTCAAAAAGATTTCACATAACTAAGTGATTGGGCAACAAAATGGCAAATGAAATTTAATGTGGATAAATGTAAAGTAATGCACATTGGAAAAAAATAACCCCAACTATACATACAACATGATGGGGGCTAATTTAGCTACAACGAGTCAGGAAAAAGATCTTGGAGTTATCGTGGATAGTTCTCTGAAGATGTCCACGCAGTGTGCAGAGGCGGTCAAAAAAGCAAACAGGATGTTAGGAATCATTAAAAAGGGGATAGAGAATAAGACTGAGAATATATTATTGCCCTTATATAAATCCATGGTACGCCCACATCTCGAATACTGTGTACAGATGTGGTCTCCTCACCTCAAAAAAGATATTCTAGCACTAGAAAAGGTTCAGAAAAGAGCAACTAAAATGATTAGGGGTTTAGAGAGGGTCCCATATGAGGAAAGATTAAAGAGGCTAGGACTCTTCAGTTTGGAAAAGAGAAGACTAAGGGGGGACATGATAGAGGTATATAAAATCATGAGTGATGTTGAGAAAGTGGATAAGGAAAAGTTATTTACTTATTCCCATAATACAAGAACTAGGGGTCACCAAATGAAATTAATAGGCAGCAGGTTTAAAACAAATAAAAGGAAGTTCTTCTTCACGCAGCGCACAGTCAACTTGTGGAACTCCTTACCTGAGGAGGTTGTGAAGGCAAGGACTATAACAATGTTTAAAAGGGGACTGGATAAATTCATGGTGGCTAAGTCCATAAATGGCTATTAGCCAGGATGGGTAAGAATGGTGTCCCTAGCCTCTGTTCGTCAGAGGATGGAGATGAATGGCAGGAGAGAGATCACTTGATCATTGCCTGTTAGGTTCACTCCCTCAGGGGCACCTGGCATTGGCCACTGTCGGTAGACAGATACTGGGCTAGATGGACCTTTGGTCTGACCCTGTACGGCCTTTCTTATGTTCTTATGTTCTTAGGTAAAGGCTGAAATCTTCTACCTTTCCAGTCAACAAGCTCTCTAAGAAAGATTGATCCCCTCTGGGGAAGGAAGTCATGTCATCAATGACAGGCTCTGGCAGCCTTTTCCATCTCCTTATGCTTAAGAAAACTCAGCAGTGTGGAGTGCTGGGCCAGCTGCCCAATCACTTGGTTTCTTGACTACAGCTACGAGGGGCGGCTCCAGACCCCAGCACACCAAGCGTGTGCTTGGGGCGACAAGGTGCGGGGGGGGTGCTCTGCCAGCACTGCGAGGGTGGCAGGCAGGCTGCCTCCGGCGGTTTGCCTGTGGAGGGTCCGCTTTGTATACCCCCTTTGTATAGTTCGGTGGACCTCCCGCAGGCGTGCCAGTGGACCAGTGGACCCTCCTCAGGCAAACCGCCGGAGGCAGCCTGCCTGCCGTGCTTGGGGCGGCAAAATCCCTAGAGTCGCACCTGCCCGCATCAGATCCACCAGACACCTGAGCATGTCCATTTGCTCCCCCATTAGCTTGAGCATCCTGCCTGCTCTCATCATGCTCCTGCCTGCTCTCATCGCGTTCATTGAACACTTTCCGGGACGCTGCCATTATTTGCCTCCACGCATTCATCTGTGCCCTATCAGTGCGGGAGAAAACATCCTCTGAAAACATGTCGTCCCGAGTGGTTTTTTTTCTCCTTCTAAGCTGGGACAGCCTCTGGGATGGAGATGATGGGGGGGCATAGAAACATTTGCACTTGCAGGAGGAGAAAAAGGGAGAGTAAAATTTAAAAAGATAAATTTAGAGAACAAATGGGAGACTGTTTCTCAGTGAAACAAGCAATTCATAGTACATTGCACATGTTCTTTCAGTACAAGGTCGCATTTTGCCTTTTATACTGACTGCCTGCCGGTTTGGTGTGACTGAGGCATCACACGTGGCTGGGCAATAGAATTCAGCTTGCAGGCAGCCATTGTAAGCCCTAAGGGCACACGGGGTTCTGCTTCTTTCACCTTCATTACATGTAGGAATGCTTTCGAACTGCGGCATCCTCCCCCCCACTGCGTGGCTCTGATCAGGGATGAGCCCTTTAAGCCAAACGCAAGCAGTCCAGCGTGAACGGACACCTCTGAATGTCTCCTTAAACAAATTTCCCTATTTCAACCAGGTGCCCATGAATGATATCACTCTCATGAGGCTAACACAGAGAGATAAAGAATGAATGTTGCTTGAATGCACCCAAAACCCAGGAGCTTTTGCTGCCATGCTCTGTGCTGCAATGATTCCAGACTACTTGCTTACTGGCCTGGCAAGTTAAAGTGTTCTACCATGGAGGACGGAATAAGGCAGCCCTACCCAGAAACCTTCTGCAAAGGCTTTCAGAGTACCTCCAGGAGAGCTTCATGGAGATGTCCCTGGAGGATTCCCGCTCCATCCCCAGACATGTTAACAGACTTTTCCAGTAGCTGTACAAGTCTTCAGGGCAAAGGCATCATTAAACACACTTTCTTTTAAACCCTGTATTGTATTTACAAAGGTGCACTCACCAGAAGTGCCTTCTCCGCCATCATGGTCCGGTAGCCCACGTTGGGAGGATGTGGAGGGTATTAGCTCCAGGGTGATGAACAGTTCCTGGCTGCTGGGGAGACAGGGCCAGCTCTACAGTTTTCGCCACCCCAAGCAGCGTGCCGAATTGCCGCCCTGGGGGGCGGACAGTCCATGTGCCCTCTGAGATCCCCGATAAGCGGCTTAAGGTGAAATTACTTTACAAACTGAGCTTGATATTAGCTAAGAAATGAGCCCACTACCTGCTTAGTCTTGAGCCTGCATAAATCAGTTAGGCATGAGGCGGTCCCAAGGTTCTTCACTATCATTCGATAGATTTTTATTGTTAATATGCTTCAGATCTTCTGTGCCTAAGCTCAAGGTTGTGCAGAGCACTTCTGATGGCTTGACACGTCCCATTCGGTAGAGGGCTAGTTTATTCACCAGACTGGCTCAGACTCTGCAACAGAGGGTGACGGGCAGATGGTGGGCAGACAAAGGAGCACTATATAGTGACTAAAACAGAGTCAGGGGCTTCGTAGAGTCCAAGGCCGGAATGGATGATGGCCATCATCAAGTCTGACACTCATTATAACACAGGCCATAGACTTTATCCTTTTAGAAAAACATACTAATCTTGATTTAAAAATTGTCAGAGAGGAGAATCCTCTCCGGCACTTTGTAAAGGATTATCTCACCATAAAAATGTACGCCATACTTCCAGTCTATATGTGTCTACCTTCAGTTGGTAGCAATTGGCTGAAGTTACACCTTTCTCTGCTAGATTGAAAAGCCCATTATAAAATAGGACTCGCTCGTGTATGATATTATAGACTGTAATTAAGCCATCTTATCACAGGATAAGGTCAGGTTGTGGAGGAATCGAAGTAGATCTGGGGTGGCCTAGCCACCACAGCAGTCCTGGTTACTAGGGTAGCATAGTCTAATGGTCGGGATCAGTACAGCCACCCTTCGGTGAGGGGCCACAGCCCAAAACCTGAGTCACTAGGGCTGCCCTTCTAGGTATGGCAGTGCAGCCTATTGGCCAGAGTCAATGTAACCACCCTTGGCAGCAGGGCAATACGGCGTAGTGGCCAGAGTAACTAGATCCACCGTTTGCGGCAGGGAAGTGTTGCCTACTGGCCAGCCCCTCTCCACTGGTTTCCACCTATTCCACAGGGTGACCGCCCAGGGTCTTGTCTTGCCCCAGAGGTTTGTGCCACGAACTCAGTGAAGATCCTTCCAGTTTCAAAATGGGCTGAGTCAAAGCCTGGTACCTCAACTGGCTCAACGCTTAGTCCACCTAGGCTACTTCCCACCTGGTCTTCCGCAGCTGGTAGTCTCCTGGATTCTGTGGGCGCTCCGCCATCTCTGGCATTGGGTGGCTGGGCGTCGGCTGCAGCCACAATCCAGCTGGCCGCTGAATCCTGGCGCTCTGGCAGTCTCTCTCCAGGAGCCTGCAGTGCACCTCTGCTCCCTTCGGCAGCCATCCCAGACTGAACTGAGCAGTTCTCTTTTATATCCTGGTTCCAGCGGAACCATGGCCAGCAGAGATGAGGGGCATGGCCTCCTCGGCCCACAAAGTATGATTAACCCTGCTGAATCAATGCGGGGTAAGTAAACCTTGTGACACACAGTTTTAGTTTCTGTTTGTTAAACTAAACAGTACCACTGGAAGGCATTTTTTCTAATCCTTTAATCACTGTGGCTCTTCTGTCACTGTCCTCTGCAATTTAGCAACACCCTTTTTGAATTGTGGGCGCTAGAACTGGACACTGTAGTCCAACGGTAGTCACACAAGTGCCAGTTTTAGAGGTAAAATGTACTCCTATGTGAGATTCCTCTTTTTATACCTCCGAGCTTTAGCTTTTTTGGCCACAACATGCGTTCATGTTCAGCTAATTCTTCACCATGAACCACAAATAGGCTCAATTCTTTGTGCCAAGAAGCATACATGAACCATGAGAGCTGTTTAACTATCTGATCTTACTGCATCTCCTTATGTAGACGGAGGCTTTGATGATGGTCTGCTTCAACTGCATAGATGAGACACAGAATTTATGTTCCTACTAAGTCATTCAATATCATCCAACGGGCACACCTTTTCTACTCCTAATGAGTGCAACTTTCACAGGGCTACTGTATGAACGGCCCTATCTCAATATTTCCTGGTAAAGAGCCGAGATTTATAGCTTGCTTTCAGGAGTCTATTCTAATGCGCCTCCCAACTAGACCAGGTAAGCTATTTCCCCAGATACTAATGCATTCTAGGCCAACTCATGCCTGCTGTAACTACACTGGGGCAGACTAGACTTATAGCAGTAATTAATTTAGCTCACTATCCCGTGTTCAGCTGCACGTTAGGTGCATTAAAAACTACAATCCATGTACACGCGGTACAGACAGAATTTCCATGATGTCGTAATATTATAAAGCTATGGGTTTTCGATGTTTTACATGATATGCTGTTCCATCCAAAAGTACCAACCATGAAATGTCATCATCACAGAGTGCCAGACACATAGCATTTACCATTACAATTTCTGCTAAAAGTTTAGAAAGCCAGCAAATCTCACCTTTAGCGCCTCACATGTCACCCAGTTGCTAGTCACATGACAGTAGAACGGAAGAATTTTATCACAGAATTGCGAGTCACCCATTGGGTGGTGAAGCACTGGAATGGGTTACCTAGGGAGGTGGTGGAATCTCCTTCCTTAGAGGTTTTTAAGGTCAGGCTTGACAAAGCCCTGGCTGGGATGATTTAGTTGGGTTTGGTCCTGCTTTGAGCAGGGGGTTGGACTAGATGACCTCCTGAGGTCCCTTCCAACCCTGAGATTCTATGATTCTATGATTTATGTCTCCCTTCCGCGTCTTGTGTCACAAAAGGCTTTTTTCTCTTTTATAGCTCTCACTCTTTTTTCAAGTACAATAATTTGAAGATTTTTTTCCTCCATTCCTTGTACCTCTTAATTAGAGCTGTTTGAAAAGGCAGTTTAATTTAAAAATCTTTATTTTTAATTTGTTTACATTGCTAAGTATCAAAATCATTTTTAACTTTCAAAAAAAAAATTCAGCCGCCTCTTTAGCGGCTCAAAAATACTAGCTGCATACTTCCTGTTAAAAATTGTCATTGACATTTTTCAGATTTGTTTTTAATCAAATTTGGGAAAAAATTATGAATATAAATATAATTAAGAAAATATTTCAATCAGCTCTCTTCTGAATGACTCGCGTCCTTTGCAATTGTTCTTTATTTAACCCTAACACTGTATGATTTCCTGTTGAGTGAGATTGTCTCAAAGCTGTTCAGTGTCCCTAACAGCCGTTGGTTTTACTGGGATTTGAAGGTAGTGGGGAACACATGGGGATGGGGTAGTGGGTGTTTGAGTGGCGGTGGAGGGACACGTGGTTGGGGGGGTGCAAGGACCTCTTTGGGGGTAGGAAGACATGGAGACAGGGGCAGATGTGCCTTACTGAATGGGAGAGATTAGGGGATTCTTCTGATTACCACTGATAGTAGAAATTGGTGCTGGCATCTTTAGTTCACTAGCCAGTAAAGATTCTGCAGGCGCCAAACACTGTGAGAAGTAGACCTGGGACTCATGTAAAGCCTCTTCCTTCCGTCCTCCAGGTTTGTTTCTTGAACTACCCAATGTGTTTGGGGGAAATCGTAATGAAGAAAATTTGCTCCTTTCAAGTAGATCCCCCCCCACATAAAATAATCTGCCTCTTTACTATCCATTTATGCGTTTTGACAGCATACAGAATAATAATTGAGGGCCAAAATTTTCAGAACTGCCTAAACTTAAGCTTCTAAATCCATGATAAGGCCCCAACGCCCTGATTCACCATCCTAATCAAATCCTTAACTCTAACCCGACAAATAGACTTGTTTAAGGAATTTGCTTAGTCAAGGCCTCATTTTCAAAAATCCCGAGCACCCAGATGTACCTATTGGCTATGCTCAGAACTTTTGGGGGCTCAGTAGCTCTTGAAAATCAGGCCACTTTCTTACCCCTCAGTATGAATTTAGAAGCCTAACTTTAGGTCCCCTGTTTTGATCTTTCCTGCAGAGGTCATTAAGGAATTTCCTCCCATGCACAATTGGCTAGATGTACGCTGTGAGTATGGTGTAGGGGGCTTCCCCCCAACCTTCATCTGAAGCATTGACCGTAGCAGATGGGACACCTGGTAGGTAATGGGACACCTGCTGTAGTAATAGTGTAGGTTTAGGAGCACGAGTGTTGCTAAGAAATGTGACCGCACGCTTTGTTATCCTGCATTTAAGATATTAGCAGAGCTTCATGCAGCGAGATAGAGGCGAAGTCCTTCTGCATTTTTTGTTCTAATTTCCTCTCGCTGATGGAGTCCACAGCTAGATGTTGGCTCCATGGATGCAGAAAGCACAAAATGAGGACCCAGAATAAACACAAAACAACTGGGAGAAAAGGAAGACCTTCAGCATAACATTAACTAGAAACTCAGGTCCGGAGGCTGTAGACAAACTCCTCAACTGGTGTAACTCAAACACAGCTAGAGTGAAGTCAACAGACAACACTGGTTTACAGCAGCTGAGGTTCTGGGCATATAAGTGGCGAACATTAAAGCTGTGGCAGCAAGAGAAAAGGATCAAGGGAATTTGAACACAGCTATCTTAACTTTTAGGAATAAGAGTAAGAATCCGGCGAACACTACCTTTAATAACGCAAGATTTCTGGTAGTGCTTGAGGCACGTGGAAAGCGAGTAAGAGCTACTGTTTTTTTGACCTTGTGTTACATAAGACTGGAATACAGACTGTAGCAGGAACTGCTGACAAAAGTAAGCTATCAGAAGGAATTTGTATAAACAAGATGCGGTTGTTGATCATTATTGTCTGTAACAAAAGGCATAAATGCTTGCCCTACCTGTTTATCTAACGGAGGACTGCCTGGGACGGGGAACCCCTGTCTGAGTGTACTCTCCCCTTGCAGGTGTCAGGAAAATAAATTGTCTCTGACTTGTTGCAATCAAACTGAGCGTAAAGAGACTGTTTTCTTCCACACAACTAAGCTATAGTTTTTAAATGTGTGTGAATATAGAATGGATATTAGAGAATACAATGGTTTACTTTAGCTCTGTCTGTTACCTCCTGCTCACTCACAAATGTATTCATCTTTAAATCTTTCCTCAAGCCCTCCTGCAGTCCTTTCTCCAAAGAGCTCCAGTTGGCCTCTCAGTCTGTCATGTCCAGGCTAGCCAGTCAAGCCTATGCAAGCACTATGCCAGCCACGTGACTGTGGCCTACCCCCATAAGCTGCTGATGACCAGGTAGGTGCTTTAATTACATGGCTTCTCTCACTTTGCTGGAAAGGAGTATGGTCAAGAGCCTCAAAGGTATTTAGGCTCCTAACTCGCACGGAAATCAACGGGAGCATTTTACAAACTTGTTTTCTAACTCTCTGCTTCAAGTAGCTATTATAAACAGACAATTATATCTTTTTTCATCACATCACAAATAGGCGAGAGAGGAAAACGCAATTTATTAAGGCGATTTTTTAAGCAGGTTCTTATATGGAAAAAAATAAAAATCCAGACCTCTATAGATGACTCTGCTCAGCTGTATGCCTTATGGCTTTAAGCAGAATGCCAAGAATCTTACTTCACTTTTTTTAACCGTTTCTCAATAAATGACTACTCAAAGTATCTGCTTCCACCTAGTGGTGCGGGTTTGTAAAGCCTGTGTACTTTATATTCCCTGTTTTAGATATTTTTGCCTAAGGGATAAAAACACATCAGAATCTACTGAGACAATTCACACTTCTGCATAAAGACACACTTTCCCAAGTCAGCAGAGTTTCTGGACCCCCCCCAAGTGGTTCCTCCTCTAGTCCTGAGTCAACCTCTGCCAAAAGTAACTCTCCATTTTAATAAAGGCTCTTGTAACTGCCTACGTGAACTGTTCCGTTCCTTAGTTGACTACTACGCAGGCTCTTTTCTTCCTGGCAAACTTGAATTTTGATTTTCTACGTCATGGCCAATCTTTATTACCTCTCGATAAAGTGAATATGCCAAGCCCTGAGTGGACATACCGTCTTATTTTTTCTCTCCTGATTCGGCAATCATAGCTCTGCGGATTAAACGCCCATTTACGTTATTTTTAATGATGACCTCCAGTCCTTTATTTCATCTATCAGGAGGTTCAAAGAGAGCAGCTATACTTCACTAAACGCCGATGCTCTGACTTTGGAGTCCCTTGTAGAATGTGTGCAACTGCCGTAGGTGTCTCAGCTGGCTCCTCATTCCAGAGGAAAGAGGCTCTGTCCTGTTAAATTAAGATCAGGAATGGCACATAGATTTGGGCTAAAAAGTACATTTTATTTTGACTCTATATTCTTATTTCTCGAAAGGAACAGTACAACAAAGATAAAAACATTGTGAATAAACAATATAGATATTGATGAATCTTGTATGACATAGGACAGCTACTCTTCTACTATATGGATGGACATGATAAAAAGACAGGCCTAGCTGAGAGACTGTACTCAGTTAGGCCAAATGCTGCTCCTCGATTACATGGGTATGTTCCCTCTGACTAGGGCCCAGATCTGTGTAAAGAAGAGTAAATCTTGTCCCGAGGGAGTAGCTAACAACTTCCAATTGTTTTTATTTTTGCTGTCTTCCAGCAGATGGTGGTACAAGTCAATAGTATTGTTCATGCTGTAGCTATAAAACATTTCCTTCATTTTGGCTGCCTCTATGATAATTTTATATTTATCACCGTCAAACCCTCAGCTAATGTAAGTTATAGCATTTCATTAAAGGCAAAGAGACTGTGCCACTTTACCCCACCTGAGAGCTGATCTTTGCAAATTAACACAAATTAAGCCCCTTCTACATTTATAAGGGAATAGTGTTTTCTCAAATTGTTATAACTCTGATGTCAAATCATTTCAAGTTTAAATGTGTTTTACAACGATTAACTGGTTCACGTTAACACACCTGGAGGCCCAGATATGGGAAAATTGTTTAAGAAGTGGGGTTGATTCTAAATTATAAAGAGAGTTCTAAATAACAACCACAGTCCAGGAAAGCAGCCCTGCTTATCATAGCACATGACTGCTATAAGCAAATTCTTAGCATTTGGCTCGTAGAGCATGGTCATAATTTTAAAAAATTAATTGACACAGCTGGATACCACCCATATTTGAAACATAAAGTAGCTTAAAACAGATCTAGAATGAAGTGCTATGAGACGGCTTCAGGAAACGTTGTCCTCTTAAGAGTAGATACCAGGTTGCAATATGGTAAAGCAATTTATACAGAGTACATGCTGATTTTGATCATGCAAATTTCCTAAGCACTTTACAGAATATCTAATTGCTTATTTTTAAAGCCTAATCAGAGAAGAAATACAATGATTTGGGCTAATAACTGAATTCTTAGTGTTATGTAACAACAAACACTCTTATTGTCTAGATCTACTGATAGCTAGCTGTGCGCAAACAGAACAGAATGTTCAGTGTTTAGGGTTCTTTACTGAAGCGGGTCTACGCTTTACCTAAGAACATGAAAACAAAAGAATTCATAATACTGTCACTTTTGACCTTAGCAAGTCGTGAATATTTGGAGGCTTGTGAGTTGTTTCTAAACTAGGGGGATAAATTGATGATGGAGTCAGGTTTTTTTTATGCAATCCTGTTTATTTACAAAAATGTACACAGAGTTCAATTTCCCTAGTGACAGCAGGAATAGTTTCTTTGCTCACAATTCCAAGCCTCTTTCGATCCAGCAGTCTACCCAAAAATCTCTCTCTCTCGCTCACCTTTTTCTGAGATCTCACTACAACTACTTCTCTGGGCCGCCTTTGTGCTTCTGCGGTGTCACACTCCTCCCCCCCTCCCTTCTATTCCCATTCTCCTGCATTTGCACTCAGATTGCAGTGAAAGCCCCTTTGACTGCATGGCTAAACTCCTATTCCAGCTTGGGTGGTGGCTTCTAATTCCACAAAAGAGATTGATTGTTTTTACATTTCTCCTGAGTGAAGGACAACTAGTACGCCCACCACCTGCAATAAGACTTCCCCTTTCCCCAGCCTAACTACCTGTTTTCATATTGTTTTTATAAATCCGTATCTTGTACACTTCCACAAAACCTACAGCATTCTTTTATTTTTGCTAATCTGAAAGACGATATTGGATTTCAGTTACCCATATGAAAATCTGTGGTAATTCATAAGAATTATTCCATATTTATCCTGGTGGCATAATATGTTAGCAAGTCACTAGCGAAAATATTAAATTTTCTGATAATTATTATAACAGACCTATCGCAAGTCAGAGAATTGAGAAGCTCATTTTTGGTTGGAAAATGTTGATGAAAATTAAACATTTTGTGAATTTTTTCCCTCCATTTTCTAACCAGCCCCAAAAAGAAGCCTAAGGGACAGCTCCAGGAATTTAGGAGCAAGACAATTGTATGGTATTAAAGTGATATGAAGGCTGTTTCTATAGCACTTAATTTCCATCAGATTTGTAGTCAACAAGTTAAATAGAGCATGCTTGCAGATATTAGTAAACCCATTGCTAAATGGATATCTTCCAAAGCAATTGACTAGTCCATTAAATAGTTATTCCCCACCCTTGTGTCAATCAGTGGTTCGAGGCTATAAATTGAAGAATAATATCTGTCTCTCTCTCTCTCTCTCTGACTACACTTCAGAGAGTTCAGAAGAGAGCAGGATTTGTTGTACAGTTATTCGAGCCTATCTCTTTAGTACCCAGATTTTGAGGTTGGATAATAATCCATGGTCATGAACATATACATGCAAACACAATGGACATCAGGTGACAACCCAGCAAAATGAACCTCAGGAAAATAACTCATGACCTTTGCCTCCAAAAACACCGAGTACATCAAATGAGTACCTGCACCACTTGCCCTTACTGAGCAAAACACCAGCATCTCTTATGCAACCATTAATTTGAAACCCATGCTTAAGTCCATCCCTCTTCAGCACTGAATGGCACGTAAGCAGGTGCTCAATTGCTTTGCTGAATTGGTGCTATTGTCAGGAGATGGAAATTGCATACATACAAGCAGGTCTGAAGATCAGTATTCGATTCAGTATAGGAGAGTAGAACAGATACAAAGTGGTCAATCTGTTACAAAACTTCTGGGAACAGGAGGCTGGCAGAGCCTTCCTGGACGGAGTGGTCAGAACGGAAATTTGACAATACTTAAGTAATTGCAAGCCTGAAGCTGTTAATAATTACAGGCCTGATTCTGCCTTGCTCATTTACATCAGTTAGTACTTTATTTCATGAAGAGTGAAATTATATCTTAGCATACTAAGTCCATATAAGCTAATTCCATGTAAGTGTGATGGCCACCATCTTGGCTGATGTACTGGGGCCCTCCAGAGTTAAGAGCATGAGATGCTACAGCTTAAGCTAAAGAAACAAAATGCTGTAGCTGGACCCTGTCACAGCTCATCTGCTTTGTGGCTCGGTGAAGACTAGGACCTGTAACACACACTCACCGCTGGATTACAGAAGGCTGGGAAAATCAGGCCCCATGACCGGCTATTTACTGGTATTGCCCAAGAAGGATCATCACATTAGGTCTCAGTCTTAATGACCTCTTGTAAAACAACAGATAATGAAAAGATAGTAGCATCCTGCATTGTATTGTGAACATGTCAGATCTCAGAAACCATAACTGGGTCAATGAATACTTAGCTAGGACATCTCCAAGCGCTGTAGACAATGGCAGTGCTATGATGAATTCTACCCATCTGAGTCACTATGGGATTGGTGACCAACAATGTGTCTGTCAGGGGCAGTGTGCTGCTAAATGTGTCATCTTCAAATGAAAGGTAAATTTCACACCTGTGTGATCAGTAAGGGTCCCATGCTGAATTTTGTAAGTGTGTGTGTTTTTTTACTCCAGTGATTTGGCCAGGGGCCAGATCAGCTAATTACATTTTAATCTAAGTTCAATTAGATAATGTATTCTTCATCATTTCCTACCCAAACGGTTGTGCTACAAAACAGTTGCTGTTCCCATCTCCAAACTGGGCAAGTGACCCCCCTTATCTACATCACAAGGGTGTTGTCAGATTTAAGCTTTCTATATATGATAGGGTTTTTATGTTGCTTTCCCCCTTCCATTTCCCCCCACCCTCCGCATCACCAGAGCATCTACACATGATCATCAACAGAGTCCATAGTGGGCTTAACATTTCTAAAGTGTTTTGCTGTGTGGATTAAATTGCTACATAGGTACAAAGGGTTATATATTTAAAATACCAAAACAAGAGACCATCACAGTGACCTGGCTAGCTCTAGTGACTGGTTTTATGGAGCCTTTCACCAACAAGTGCTGGATCTAGGGGTGCTGCCAGATCCCCTAGCTTGAAGTGTTTTTCCTCATATACACGGTTTACAGTTTGGTTCAATTGCTCAAACAGCTCCTCCACTATACAAATTGTTCCAACACCCCAGCTTTCACCTCTAAGTTAGTGAGTCATATTGTTACCCGAAATTGGGCCAGCTAGTAATCTTAGGGGGACTAATGACTCACCGGGATTTGGCAGAAAGCAGCACATTTATTATACTGAGAGCTAATCTCAAAAGAAGGTGCGGCGTCACACTCTCACTCGCATACTCATGCTCCCGGGACAGGCACGGCACTGGATATGTCAGTCTCCTTCAAGGTCAGTGTCCCACAGTGCAGCGATAGATGGTGCGATAAAGGTAAGTCTTCCTGACGGATTATGGAATGCAACCCAGCGAACCACTGGCCAGGCGGTCCGGGTGAAGGGCCTTCACAGGCGGTACAAGCTGTGAGTGCACTCCTGAGCACATGGCTCCTTCCCCTTTTAAGGATCTGCTCCTCATGGAGATGACTAGAGATGGCCTCATCTGGTTGGTCACACTCCACCTTGGACAGTGTCCATGCACTGAGTGGCTGACCGCTGCCTAATTAGAGTCCCAGACACCTTGCCTAGCTGGGAGCTCTTCTGATCTTCCAGCTGTTTAAGCAGCCCATTCATCGCACAAGCATTCCAGCAGGGAGGGGGAAAGCCACGTCACAGGTATTCAAAGAGGAAGAGGAGATAAAAGGCGGCGTTGTTCTAGTTTTTGTATCAGAATTGCTAAGGCATAAAACCTCCTTTTCATCCTTAAGCATCTTTACAGAAAGAAGGAGCAATTCAGCATTGTTATTCATTCATGGCTTTGTTCCTTCATTAAGCCCAGCCTGGTCATGTCTTTGCATATGCTGTCCTAACATCTAGCTGATGGTCAGCTCTAGCTTGGCTTGACCTTGGCTGTGTGCACTTTCTTTGGCATCCTATCATCTGTTTGTCTTCTGCAGTATCCCGAGGTGTAGCAGAGCCGGAACAGCATTCCAGCACTTTTGGTGCACAGAGGATGCTATTTCTCTTTCAAAATGGCACCCTCCTCACAGCATCATCTCACACTTCCCATACGTGCAAGATCATGCCACAGGGAAGACACCATTTTGTAGAGCCAAATGGCATCCTCCACACGTTTGTGCGAGGTCACACTAGGGGGGGCGTTCCAGTAGTCTATAGCCATTCAGGACTATACCACCAGCCCATTCAGGACTTCCTCCAGCCTTCCGATGTCTCTTTCATTTAACACAGTTGCTCCCAGGCCATAGACTAATGTTGTTAGTACACTGCTTTGACAAATTTTCACTTTGTTACTAAACAATATTTTTATCAGTCCATAATGTCATCAGTTTCTGTGCAACACTCATAGTTAAGACACACCTCCTTTTAACTTCCATTGGCACTAATCAAACTTCCTGGGGCCATACAAAATTTTACTGATTCTATGACTCTGTTTCAGTACTATCTGGTGTTCCTTTTCCAACATGCAACCACTTATCTTCTTGGAATTTATTGTAAAACCAAGTTGACTACACCAATTCTCCATGACAGAGAAGAGAATATCTTACATCATTTGACTTGAGCCAGCTGCTTAAATTTTCTACCAATGAATTTTAGTACATAGCTTATATAATTGCAGTTATCGTATCTGGAACTCCATATAACTTTGCTACTTTCCATAATTCATTCCCTCCAAACTGAATCAAATGCTTGTAAAGTCAACAAAACTGCAAATATCTTTAATCCCCATTCTCATTTCCCCCCACCATTAACTATCTGAGCATGAATGTCTGATTAATGCAACTTTGGCCTGGTCTAAACCACGCTGTTCCTTGTCTACTACTGCCTCTAAAATTGGCCTTAATCTGCTAATAACTGCTTTCATCGTGATTTTTCCCAGTACTCACAATAAGCTTACAACACTATAATTAACTCGTTTCTTCCTGATTGTCTACAAGAGTAGTTGTATCATTCAGCTAGTAGCTCTTGCTCCCGTACCTTCTTGGATATTTTTTCTAATGCTAATAGCATTCGTCCCACTGGCTTTTATTAGCTCAGCAGTTATATTGTATACTCCTGCAGCTCTCATTTTCTAATGGCTTCACTGCGCTTCCTATTTACTCTTTTGATTTCAGTTCAGTGCTGATATCCACTTAGCCTTGCTTTGCAAGGTGCCCTGTTTTCTAGGATGTCTAAAATGCTTGCATCTGGATGAATAAGGTTCAGCACTTTGTCAAAATGCTCCTTCCATACTCTCAGCACCTATTTGACATTTGTTCTCAATGCTTTCATCGTTGGCCTGATTGTGTTTCCATTCAATTTAACCTTTTTGTATATTGTTTTCTTGATGCCTCCTCTAGTTGTTGAGCCCCTGCCTTCCAAAATTTTTGCTTGTCCAATAGTTGTGATTTATTCACTGCTTTGTGCAATGCTTTTGGAAGGCAAGCAGATGAGGGTGGAACTGCTAATGCCTGTCCCTAGCAGGCCAGTTGGTAATCCCATTTGAAACGCACTTGTTATAGAAACAGTGCTGCAAACCAAACTGATTTATATGGATTCTGATCAGCTAACAAATAGAAATGGTCATAGATTTCAGAGAACATTACAGTTGGAATGATAGAACTCTGTGTCAGGCCAGGCTCAGCTAGTAACAGAGGAGTTAAGGAAGTTACAACTCTCCCTTGCTGCAACACAGGAAAGCTGACACTCAGAAATTACATTGTCCTTTACTCTGTACAGTCAAGTGGACAAGTGAAGCATAGCGATAAGATTGCTATAGCAGTGGACAAGAGAACAGTTACTTCATTGAACAGCTGGAAAACGATGTGTGAGCAGATTGTTATAGCAAGGTTTACTATTAACTACAATAAATTATGCATAACTGGGAGCTGCTGCTACATACACAAACAGAAGCAGGAGAAGAGGACAGCTTTATCAACAGCAAGATAGCATTGTAGATGAGAGGTCTGATCAAGCTATGATCCTGATAATGGGAGATATGACTGAAAAGATTTGTGGCAGATATGGTAAGCCAATTAACAGAGCTGGACTACATGGCATTAGGACAGCAAACGATAGTAAAGAAAGATAAGAACTTGCTATAACAAGTTCAAGTCTGAAACTTCATTGCACCATGACCCCCTTATGACAACAAAAATTACTATGTGAGCCAGGAGGGGGAATCGAAACCTGAACCCACACGAGCCCTAACTCCCGTGGGCCAGAAGGGGTCAAAGTCGAAACCCAAGGGCTTCAGGCCCAGGTTGGGGGTGGGGGGCTGTAACCTGATCCCAGGGCTTCAGCCCTGGGCCCAAGCAAGTCTAACACCAGTCCTGACGACCATATTAAAAAGAAGTCCCGACCCACAGTTTGAGAAGCGCTGTGCTATAACATGCACTGATTATTGGTGATACTTGGTTTACTCACAAAGACATGCACAAGGTTACACGGAACTTAGCATATGGTTAAACCACAAACCAGCCAGAACACGTCAGGAGACCAGACATAGTGGTCAGAGTGAGAATCATGCTTAGTGGTGAGAATCCAAATGCCAAAACCAGGCACCTCCCTAGGTAACCCATTCCAGGGCTTCACCACCTTCCCAGTGAATTTTTTTTCCTAATAGCCAACCTAACCCTTTCCGACCCCCACTGAAACTTGAGACCATTACTACTTGTTCTGTCATCAGGTACCACTGAGAACAGTCTAGATCCATCCTCTTTGGAACCCCCTTTCAGGTACTTGAAAGCAGCTATCAAATCCCCCCTCATTCTGCTCTTCTGCAGACTAAACAATCCCAGTTCCCTCAGCCTCTCCTCATAAGTCATGTGCTCCAACCCCCTAATCATTTTTGTTGCCCTTCGCTGGACTCTTTCCAATTTTTCCACATCCTTCTTGTAGTGTGGGGCCCAAAACTGGACACAGTACTCCAATGCCAAAGAGAGGGGAATGATCATGTCCCTCAGTATGCTGGCAATGCCCCTACTTATACTGCCCAAAATGCCGTTAGCCTTCTTGGCAATAAGAGCACACTGTTGACTCATATCCAGCTTCTCATACACCATAACGCCTAGGTCCTTTGCAACAGCAGTGCTGCCTAGCCACTCGGTCCCTAGTTTGTAGCAATGCATGGGATTCTTCTTTCCTAAGTACAGGACTCTACACTTGTCCTTGTACCTCTGATTTCTTTTGGCCCAATCCTCTAATTTTTCAAGGTCCCTCTGTATCCTATCTATCTATCTACCCTCCAGCGTATCTACCACTCCTCCCTGTTTAGTGTCACCTGGAAAGTTGCTGAGGGTGAAATTCACGCCATCCTCCAGATCATTAATAAAGATATTGAACAAAACCAGCCCCAGGACCGACCCTTGGGGCACTCCACTTGATACCGGCTGCCAACTAGACATGGAGCCATTAATTGCTACCTGTTGAGACCAACGATCTAGCCAGCTTTCTATCCACCTTATAGTCCATCCATCCATCCAACCCATACTTCTTTAACTTGTTGGCAAGACTAGCCAAAGTCAGATTGGAAATAATACACAAGCGTTTATTAATGAAGGCAGTTACTCACTGCAATACTTTACCGAGTCATGGAGGATTCTCCATTAGTCGCAATTTCTAAATCAATACTGGATGTTTTTCTAAAAGATCTGCTCTAGAATAAACAGGAAGTAGTTAAGGGATCCTGTGGCCTGTGCATTATGATCACCCCTGTCCCTTCTGGCCTTGGAATAGCTCCGTCTAGGTAGGGAATGTCACCTGTTCAGAGGAGACAGACACCAGGACATCCACTCTCCAAGGTCACAAGGGTGAGAAGGCTGGGATTTTTAATCAAGTTAGCTAATAACTCACAACAACACAGCACTGCCTGCACAGGTAGTTAAAGGGGTGGTTCAAAACCAGGTTAGCACATTGACTATAAAAATAAAAGCCCAAGGCTAAAAGGGGACGTGACAAATCTCAGGAATGGCAGGGCTTGGCACCATCTGGGCATCTCCTGAAAGGAACATTCTGATGGTCCTGGTGGAGACAATTTAGCAAACAGCCTCTGCTGGTGATCAGGACTCTCATTAGCTATTGCTATTCATTAAGTTGCTGCCCTGTTCTTTAACTAGTGACACAATGAGCTCTTAGGGCCAATGCCAGGGGCTGCTGTCTGCTGACTCAGCATGCTAGAAAGTAATAGTTGGAGAAAGACCTGTACTGATAAAATGCCTCTTGCTCTGCCTTTGGGACAGGACCCAAACTGGACCAAATGTCCTTGGAGAGAAGAACATCCCAGCAATTCCAATGCAGGCAGGCATTTGTACGCCTTGTTGTTAACAGTGGGACTGGAGACAGTTATCGGGGATGTGGGAAACTCTTCCTTCCAGCCATGGGTCTCTAACCATACCACACATTTTATTACATTTATTTGGTCAGCACTTTCTTCTGGAGCGCTGCTGGGCCATGGTCTGCTCCCATCCCCAGGAGTCGTGGCAGACTATGGCCCCTGCTAAGGAGGGGAGGCACCAAACATGAGAGGTCCTGCTCTTAGCAGATCATCAATTAGTGATTAAAGTTCAGCCAGGGTGTAGCCTGGCTAAGCAAGTGACCAGCCATTCCCGTTCCCAGCCTTTATCTCAGTGCAAACAGTACCCAGCAGTGTGGAACTCCCCAGACTGAGTGCTGGCCTGTTATTCAGTGACTACAGTGCAGCCGGCCAGGAGGTTGAAGGCTACATAAGTAGACTGCTCCTGCTGGGCTCAGAAAGCACCTTGGCTTCTCCAGGCAGGTCTCTCCATTGCAGGGCACCGCTGGCTCCCCAGGGCTGTTGCCAGCACAGGTGGGTCATAGCGAGGAGCTGAGGCAGCCACGCCGTTCCTGCTTCTGCTGCCTGTGTGGGCTTTGGCTCACCTTGGGGACTTTGCGCTCCCTGCAGCTAGGGGCTGGCTCAGGGCAGGATCCGAGGACCCAGACAGCCAGTAGGACAGCCAGGACTCTTTTACTGGCTGATTTCATCCCTGGGGGCAACTTTCCTCAGCACCCAGCTCCTCTGGTGTGGGATCCAAGGCCAGTCCAGCTCCTGCAGCCCTGGGGATGGGCCCTCAGTAACGGCCTGAGCCAGCAAGCTCAGCGAGAACCCTGCTGTTCCCCAGGCCAGGTCCCAAGGCAGCAGGTCCCTGCCCAGGCCTCATGGCGCTGGCTCCTGCTGACATCCTGCTTGACGTGTGTGCCAGGGAGTGTGGGATTTGCTACGAGGCCTACAAAGCGGCTTCCAAGTGGCGGGTGCCGAAGCTGCTGCTGTGCCACCACTCGCTGTGCCTCTCCTGCCTCAGGAAGCTGGTCTGCCAGGCCCGGGCCATCTCCTTTGTGGTCTGCCCCTTCTGCAGGACGGTGACCCTGGTGCCCGAGCAGGGGTTGCAGGCCCTGCAGAACGACGAGGACATTCTGCGGGAGGCATCGGCCCCGTGCAGCCTGCGCAGCCCTGGGGTCCTGGCGGGGGCCAGCTCAGCCCCAGGGGTGGAGGAGAGGGAGGAGAAGGAGGAGGACGAGGCGGCCCCCAGCACCTCGGAGTACTCCACAAGCGCTTCCTCTCTCTCCCTGGACATGGAGTTTAACTACGTGACCCATTCGTCCATCTTCACCATAAGCAGCGTGGTCTCCCCGTACGGCTTGGCGGTGCCGGGCAGCCCCAGGGCCTGGAGCGGGCTCCACATGCAGGAGGTGCAGAATGCTTTCATGGTGGGGCTCCCGGGCCAAGCAGCGTCCGTGGATGCTCAACCACCCATCTCCTCGGTGGAGAATCTGCGCCTGTGCTTTGCCATGGGCATCCTCATCCTCATCATCTCCGTCTTCTTTCTGCTGGTGTTCCTGAAGTAGGCCAGGACCTGGGGGTGCAGCAGGAGGGGCAGCTGGAACCAGCCCAGACAGAACTGACCCGGTAGCCATGGTGGCAGGAAGCCAGGCTGCTGATGGAGCAATGGGGAGAGGCCTTTTCAGATGGATCAGCTGAGCTCTGACCTGAGACCCCTGCAGTAGCCCAAACGTGGTGGCCTCCACCCAGAGCCTCGCTGAACCACGTGTGTGGTGTCCTCGGTTCTGGGCACGCAAGGTGGGTTCAGCGTGGGTGCCAGAGGATTTGCCTACAGCCATCCAGCACAAGCCCTAATATGAATATTTGTGTTTCGAACAGAAGTGACAGTGGCTGGCCCGGGCTGTGTGTGTGGTTGGGGGTGGGGGGCCAGGCATTGTGGGGAGGCTCCCCGGGCCTGGGACCATCTGGAGAGACCCCTTTGGTGGTTGTTGAGAGCAAGATGGTAAGAAGAAATAAAGGCAGCTTCTCACTCACCTCCACCCTGGCGTGCTGGGTCTCTGTGAGCGCCACATGGGGCAGAACAGTAGCCACTAGAGCCACGAGAGCCCGGGCCACCCCTGCAAACAGGGAAAGGGAACCCGGAGCAGCCAAGCCTCCAGCCCAGGCAGAAAACTGCCATTACCAGACCTGCAACCCTGCCCACTTCCCCTTCAGGCTGCAGTGTCTGTGCCATGGGCTTATCCCCCGTCCCTCTCCACTTGCGGCTAAGTCTCAAGGGAAGGCCCTGCCTGTATCTGCTGGGACAGAGCAGTTCTGGTCATTGTGGGCAGTGGCAGTTAAGACACCTGGAATGCTTTGAGGCTCTGGCCCAGCTGCTTGGGCAGGCGTTCTCTTACTATGTGTGGTGAGGATGAGTATGTCTTGTACTGAGGAGCCTGAGGCTTTGCTGCCTGCCAGGCCCTGAGTACAGAGCCCCCTGCCAGCTCCTTCTCTGACCAGGGTGGCCTGCCCTGTTTTTGTTCCTAGGACTGGGTGGTGGTTCATTTAGATTTCTGTGCAGCCCAACTTCATTCCTGTTTTGTTGGTCCCTGGCATGCAGAGTGTACAGTTTGCTGGGAACATGAACGATAACGTTCCCCCCAGCAGACGTTAAATGCATGAACTACAGAGATGTGTCTGGATTCCTGTTAGCAATCAGCAGACATGGCTTAGCTGTAAAGTCAGCCCATTGACACAGAACACTATATAAGCCTGCTGCAGCTCTGCCATATGGAGCAGAGCACAGGGTAACACCATGGATTACAGCCACTAGTCAAGGAGTCTGTCAGCTGTCTGTTTTAGGCAGTAGGTGAGAAGTATGAGCTATCTATGCAAGTCTCTTACCCTGGCTGTAAAATGGGGACCTCTGCCAGCCTTTAGAAAATCATTCAGCACCCCAGCCCTAAGGGCTTGGTCATACATGGCGCTACTCAGGAACAGCAGTGACTCAGGGCAGGTCTACACTAAGAATGGGGGTCGAACTAGGGTACGCAAATTCAGCTACGTGAATAGCGTAGCTGAATTCGAACTACCCTAGTTCGAACTACGTACCCGTCCAGACGCCGCGGAACCGAACTCCGCGGCTCCAAGGTCGACTCTGCTAACTCCAGCTGCCGAGGTGGAGTACCGGAGTTCGAACTAGCGCTTCCGGAGTTCGAACTATCGCGTCTAGATCAGACGCGATAGTTCGAACTCCGGAAAGTCGAACTCACCGCGTCGACCCGCGCGGTAAGTGTAGACTAGCCCTCAGTGTGGACGTCTTCCAGAAGCAGGTTCCCACTGTGGGTTAAGATAAACAGCCCTTTGATTCTGGGCTAGGCATGTCCAGGGAGTGACTCAGGAACGGCTAAGTGCCCTGTGCCAAGTATCAGGGTCAGGTGTCCAAAACTTTAAGGCTGAGCAGACATAGTGCTCATCTTTTGGAAATGCCTGAACAGATCACCAAGTTTAAAAATTAAACTACTATTAACCTTCCCCTATAGTCCCTCCCACCTCTGGATGCCTGCCTTGCAAGATGAGGTCTCACTCTCTTGCTTGAATTTGTAGACTTTTCCTCAATGTGTTTTCATAGTTCTGGGTGCAGGTTCCTAGGGATGTGAGAACTGTTACAGCAGGGGTGGGCAATCTTTTTGGCAAGAGGACCACATCTGGGTATAGAAATTGTATAGTGGGCCATGAATGCTCATGAAATTGGGGTTGGAGTGTGGGAGGGGGTGAGGGCTCTGGGTCGGGCTGTGGGCTCTGGGGTGGGGTCAGAAATGAGGAGTTATGGGAGCCAGAGGGGGCTTCTGGCTGGAGCAGGGAGGGTGAGATGCAAGGGGTTTGGAGGGGGATCAAGACTGGGGCAGGGACGCGGGGAGGTAGCTCAGGGATGCAGGGTCGGGGCAGTGCTTACCTCAAGTGGCTCCTGAAAGCAGCAGCATGTTCCCCCTCTGGCTTCTATATGGCGGCAAGGCCAGGTGGGTCTGCAGCATGCTGCCCTGTCCGCAGGTGCCACCCCTGCAGCTCCCATTGGTCACTCCCCAGCGATTGGTCACTCCCCAAGCTCAAGGGGTGATTAAAACAGATTAAAACCCTAACCATAACCCACCCCTCTGTTAGAGGCAGTTACCTCAAACTTTTCATAGCTCTGTGATGGAGAGAATGTTTTGCATTTTGCAAGCAAGTAGCAGCCCTATGGCAATTCCATACATGGCAGTGACACAAGGACAGTGTTCACTTTTTACGTGTCTGTAAAACAAGAAGTGTTTTTTCCCTTCTGGAAAGAAGTTACTCACAGCATCGCCTACTGATCCGCCATCTCCCTTTCCCTGACAGGCCAGGCCCCTCACCACTTGCCACCTGCCCCTTTGCTGTTATAGAGGATTTTTTTTCTAGTTGGACTTAGTCCCCTTTTTTGGTGCTTTATCCTGTGTTAAGAGAGCCTGAAAGGAGGGTTGGTTGGTTTGTGTGTTTAACTGCATCTCTTTCGCCGTAGAACAATCAGGCATGTCTACTCCACCCTGCTTTTGTGGGAGAACCCTGGTGAGCTCAGGGAGATTTGCTTTGCCAGCCATTCAGCAGAGGCAAGGGTGCTGGATATTTACCAAGGGTTCCTTATCCCAACCGTACGTTAGTCACTGACAGGCAGTAAGTGGTAACGGAGCAGAGCACTGTCCAAGAGTTTAAAAGCTGGAGAAAAAAAAATCCCTCCATAGTGCAGTTTTCCCACTCGGCTCCTTTGATGCTGTCATTTCCCCAGTGCCCAGCTCCCCACAGCACGACCCAGGCTTGCCCCACAGGCATTCATGGTGTGAAAAACACACCAAATTTAAATAGAAAAGAAAAAAATGTTCTGCCCCTGGTGGAGAGGGAAATACAGGCATCAGGCTACTTTGCTCCAGAGCAGTTTTTTAAATAGCCTTTACACTAGCCTGCTACTGCTGGCAGTGCCACCATCCATGCTGCTAGCTGGTTGAGCCCTTGTTACAGAACCAGAGCCCAGCTAACGGGAATCCCTCAGGGGATTTTACAAACATGAGCGGAACCAGGGCTTGAGGTCACAGTAATTGGATCAAATTTCTTGAGAGCCCAATTCAGGCACAGACAGATTTTTGTATTACATTAAAGGTGCCTAATAGCCCAGATGCACAGAGGTATTTAGGTGCTTAGTGTAAGCTGATTTCAACAGGCGTTAGGAGCCTAAATTCCTTTATAGACAGATGCCCAGGCCCACCTCTGCATCTGGCTGACAACAGTATCAGTGCTGACTGTTGTAGGAGCAGCAGTGGTCTGTATGCTCTGTATAACCAGTATGCTCAAAAGGGCTCTGTTACCCCCCACCCCGCCCCTGCTTTTGTCTCCTCTCTCTTTTTGTATACCTGTGACGTGGCTTTCCCCCTCCCTGCTGGAATGCTTGTGCGATGAATGGGCTGCTTAAACAGCTGGAAGAGCAGAAGAGCTCCCAGCTAGGCAAGGTGTCTGGGACTCTAATTAGGCAGCACTCAGACACCCAGTGCATGGACACTGCCCGAGGTGGAGTGTGACCAGCCAGTTGCAGCCAAGTCATCTCTAGTCGCAGGCCATGAGGAGCAGATCCTTAAAAGGGGAAGGGGCCATGTGCTCAGGAGTGCACTCACAGCTTGTACCGCCTGTGAAGGCCCTTCACCCGGACCGCCTGGCCAGTGGTTCGCTGCATTGCATTCCATAATGCCTCAGGAAGACTTACCTCATCGCACCATCTATCGCTGCACTGTGGGACACTTACTTTAAAGGATCCTGACATCTCCTGTGCTGTGCCTGTCCTGGGAGCATGAGTATTTGAGTGTGACGCCGCACCTTCTTTTGAGCTTAGCTTTCAGTAAAATAAACATGGTGGGTCATTAGTCCTCCCTAAGCTTACTGGCTGGCCCAATTTTGGGTAACAGTGACATAATCTACTTTGATCTCTGTAAGACGTTTGCCTTACTACTGCCTGACATTTTTATTAAAAAAAATAGAATTATATAAAATCAACATGGTACCCATTACACGTATTAAAAAGTGGCTAACTGATAGGTCTCAAAATGGCATTGTAAATGGGGAATTGCCATCAAGTGTGTGTGTTTCTGGGGGCGGGGGGGGGGGGGGTCGTCCGTCAAGGATCAGTTGTTGGCCCTACCCCATTTAACATCTTTATTAGTGACCTGGAATACAACATAACATCATGATTGATAAAGTTTGCAGATGACACACAAATTGGGGGAGTGGTAAATAATGAAGGGGACGGGTCATTGACACAGCGAGAGCTGGATTGCTTGGTAAACTGGGCTAAACAAACAATACACATTTTAATACGGCTGTATGTAAACATCTAGGAACAAACGTAGGCCCTACTGACTCACTGGGATTTTATAATGGGCTCTTCAATCTAGCTGAGCAATGTATAATAATTAAAAGGCTGGCGGTTGAAGTTAGTCAAATTAAGACTGGAAATAAGGTGTACATTTTTTAGGGTAAATAAGCATTGGGACAATTTACCATGGCTCCATTGCTGACAATTTGTAAATCGAGACTGGATGTTTTTCTAAAAGCTCTACTTGAGGCATTGGTTTGGGGCAGGTCCCTGGCCTGTGCTGTACAGGGGGTCAGACCAGATGATCACCAGGGTCCACACTGGCCTTGGAATCTCTGAATCTTTAGGCACCTAAATACATTTAAAAATCTGGCCCAGAGTCCCTTGCTAGCCACCTTGGGCTCCTGGCCAACTTGCCATGAAGGGCTTATCTAGTTTCTCTGGAGTTAATTGATTGCCCATTAACTCCAGGTAATTAACATGTTTTTAAAGGTGGCCGGGACTCTGTACCCTGGATAACATTTGGGGAGAGTCCACACCACCTTTACAATGGTTAATTAGGTGCAGTTAATGCCCCATCAGGTAACTCCAGGTAAATTCTGCATCATGGATATACCCTTAGGGCTTGTCTACACTTACATTTTATAGCGCTCTAACTTGCTGGCTTGGGGGGGCGCTCCCCCCCACCCTCAGTTCCTTCTTGCCAGACAATTCCGACAGAGGGGAAGGAGGGCAGGATGTGGAATAGATGTGAGCAACACATCTTGAAGAACACCAGTTATCAACAAGGTAACTGTCTTTTCTTCTTCGGGTGATTGCTCATGTGTATTCCACAAGAGGTGACTCCAAGCTATATCTGTGGGAGGTGGGTAGGAGTTCACAGACACTTGGGATGGAGCACTGCCCTGCCAAACCCTGTGTCTTCCCTGGTCTGGGAGACGATCGCATAATGTGAGGTGAATGTGTGAACTGAAAGCCATGTGGCAGCCCTGCAAATGACCTGAATGGGGACACGGGCTAAAAAGGCAGCCGATGAGGCCTGCGCCCTAGTCGAGTGCACCCTCACAATTGGCGGTGAGGGGATTCCTACCAGGTCGTAACAGGTGTGGATGAACGAGGTGATCCAGTTGGAGCGCCGCTGAGTGGAGATTGGCTGACCCTTCATGCACTTGGCTGAGGAGATGAACAGCTGCAAGGACTTCCTGAATGGTTTAGTCCACTCCAGGTAAAAAGCCAGAGCCTGTCTCACATCCAGCATGTGCAGGCGTCGCTCCTCACTGGACCCATGGAGCTTGGGGCAGATGACTGGCAGGAAAATGGCCTGACCCATGTGGTAGGCAGAGACCACCTTCGGGAGGAACGAAGGATGGACCTTCTCCTTATGGACCACCATGTACGGGGGCTCGGAGGTCAGGGCCCTGAGCTCCAAGACCCACCTAGCCAACCTGATCACCACCAGGAAGGCTACCTTCCACAAGAGGTGCAACCAGGAGCACATAGCTAGCGGCTCAAACAGGGGGGCCTGTGAGGCAGGCCAATACCAGATTCAGGTCGCACTGTGGGACTGGGGGACTAACGTGCAGGAAGAGACGATTCAAGCCCTTAAAGAATAGGCCAGTCATAGCATGGGAGAATACCAGGTGGCCCCACACCAGTGGATGGAAAGCAGATATGGCCTCCAAGTGCACCTTGATGGATGAGGGTGCCAGGCCCTCGACCCTAAGGTGAAGGAGGTAGTCCAAAATTAGCTGGATTGGGGCAGGCATGGGAGAAACACCCTGCTCATCTGCCCATCGGGAAAACTGAGACCACTTTGCCAACTAGGCTCAGCACATGGAAGATTGCCTGCTTTCCAAGAGGATGTGCTGAACCCCTTCCGAGCATGTACTTTCTTCCAGCATTCTCCACCAAGCATTCTCAAGACTACAGTACCCACACAAGGAAATAAGGAAACAGATCAGCAGAGCCAGACGTGTACCCAGAAGCCTCCTACTGCAAGACAAACCCAAGAAAGAAACCAACAGGACTCCACTGGCCATCACATACAGTCCCCAGCTCAAACCCCTCCAACGCATCATCAGGGATCTACAACCCATCCTGGACAATGATCCCACACTTTCACAGACCTTGGGTGGCAGGCCAGTCCTCGCCCACAGACAACCTGCCAACCTGAAGCATATTCTCACCAGCACACCATAGTAACTCTAGCTCAGGAACCCAACTCTGCCCACATATCTACACCAGCAACACCATCACAGGACCTAACCAGATCAGCCACACCATCACTGGTTCATTCATCGGCCAAACTGGACAGTCTCTAAGGAAAAGGATAAATGGACACAAATCAGACATTAGGAATGGCAATATACAAAAACCTGTAGGAGAACACTTCAACCTCCCTGGCCACACAATAGCAGATCTTAAGGTGGCCATCCTGCAGCAAAAAAACTTTAGGACCAGACTTCAAAGAGAAACTGCTGAGCTCCAGTTCATCTGCAAATTTGACACCATCAGCTCAGGATTAAATAAAGACTGTGAATGGCTTGCCAATTACAGAACCAGTTTCTCCTCCCTTGGTTTTCACACCTCAACTGCTAGAACAGGGCCTCATCCTCCCTGATTGATCTAACCTCGTTATCTCTAGCTTGCTTCTTGCTTGCTTATATATACCTGCCCCTGGAAATTTCCACTACTTGCATCCGAAGAAGTGGGTATTCACCCACGAAAGCTCATGCTGCAAAACGTCTGTTAGTCTATAAGGTGCCACAGGATTCTTTGTTGCTTTCCTCCAGACCTAACCATTGAGCAGCCATGCTGTGAGGTGGAGTGCCGCTAGGCTGGGGTGGAGAAGGTGGTCCTGGTTCTGGGAGACGAGGTCCGGGTGGGACAGCAATGCCCATGGCGGGGTGACTGCCAGGCCTGTGAGGGTCCTGTACCAATGCTGCCTGGGCCATGCCGGGGCAATCAGGAGGACCTGGGCCCTGTCTGTCTTTATCTTTTCCAGGACCTTGCCTATCAGTGGGAATGGGTGCGGGGAGGCATAGAGAAACCAGCCCAACCAGGACAGGAGTGAGGCATCAGAGATAGTGCCCATTCCCAACCCCCTCTGGAACAGAACCGGGGAGACCGGCTGTTCTGCCAAGTCGCAAACAAGTCCACCTGGAGAGTTCCTCACTCTTGGAAAAGTCTGAACACCACCTCTTGGTGTAGAGACCACTCGTGCTGAGAGGAGAAGTCCCTGCTCAAGCGATCCACCCATGAGTTTCAGGCACCCGGTAGGAGGTAAGCTTGTAGGGAAATGTCGTGGGCTATACAGAAGTCCCACAGCCTGAGAGCTTCCTGATAGAGGGCAGAGGATCAGGCCCTGCCTTGCCTGTTGATGTAAAATATCGAGGCCGTGTTGTCCATGAGAATCCTGACCACCCTACCCTCAGGTGCAAGAAAAAGGCCATGCACGCCAGTCGGACTGCCCTGAGCTCCTTGACGTTTATGTGGCAGGCCAGGTCCTGTGCAGACCAAAGACCTTGGGTCTGAATGTGTCCCACATGGGCTCCCCACCCCAGATCTGAGGCGTCGGACACCAGTTCCAGAGATGGGGGCCTGCCTCTGAATGGGACCCTGTGGAGGACCACCACCGTAGGGAGGCGATCACTGGGTCAGGCACTGTGAGGACTTTGTCCATCCTGTCTCTGGCCTGGGAGACCACCGAGGCCAACCAGAACTGGAAGGGGCCTCATTCCTGAGTCTGGCATGACAGACCACATATGTACACGCTGACATGTGACCCAAGAGCTAGAGGCATGCTCTGGACATTGTCACTGGAAACCTTGTGATTATGTCAATAAGCCCTTTCAGGGTCCTGAACCTGTACGGTGGGATGGAGGCTCTGGACGACATGGCATCCAGGATCGCCCCGATAAACTATGCATTGTACTGGGACTAACGTGGACTTGGTGTTGTTTACCAACAGGCCCAGAGGGGCGCACATGGACAGGAGGAGAGCCACATGATCCCGCACCTGCGGCCGGGAGCTGCCATTGACTAGCCAGTCATCCAGATAGGGGAAGATTTGGACCCTACGGCGCCTGAGGTAGGCCGCCACCACAGACATACACTTTGCAAATACCCTGGGGGCAATGGACAGGCCAAATGGGAGGACCGTAAATTGGTAGTGCTCCTGCCCAACCGTGAAATGGAGGAAGCATCTGTGCCGCTCGAATATATGGATGTGGAAATACGTATCCTGCAGATCGAGGGCGGCGTACCAGTCCCTGGGATCCAGGGAGGGGATGATGGAGGCCAGGGAGACCATGCGGAACTTGAGCTTCACAATGGTTCAGGATCAGCCTGAGCCCCCCCTTTGGCCTTCAGGATAAGGAAACAGCTGGAGTAGTACCCCTTGCATTTGAACTCCACTGGCACCACTTCCACCCCTCCTAGGTCAAGGAGCCGCCCCACCTCCTGCTCGAGCGGAGTCTCGTGAAAGGGGTCCCCCAGGAGGGCTGGAGGTGGAGGGTGTTTGGGCGGGGTAGAGGTAAACTGAAGGGTGTAACCCCGAGAGAAGGTGTTGAGGACCCATCAGTCCAAGGTCAGCTGTGACCACTCCAGGAGGAAGCACACAACCGATTGGAGAAGGGAAGCTTAATTGTGGGTGGATCCCTGATGAGAACTGGCAGCGTGCCCCCAGGCATTATGTCAAAAATTCCATTTCCCTGCTTGTTTGCCCTTGGAGGACCCAGGCTTGGGGGCAGGTCGAGACTGCCTCTGCGGGCACTTCTTATAGTCCCGCAACTTTTTATAAGCAGGCTCATATTTAGAGTGGGTGGCCTGGGCGGGAGCCTGCTGCTTGAACTTAGGTCTAGCTGGAGCCGGAACATAGAGACCCAGAGTCTTGAGCATCGTGCAGAAATCTTTCAGGTCATGCAGTTTTTATATCCATTTGTTATGCAAACAGAGCTTTGCTGTCAAATGGGAGGTCCTGCAGGGAGGTCTGCACCTTGCTGGACAGTCCCGAGAGCAGGAGCCACGAAGTCCTTCTCATGGACACTGAGGAGGCCATGGACCGTGTGGCCATGTCTGCCGCATCAGATGCTATCTTCAGGGTTGCTCAGGCAGCCTCTGTACCCTCCTCCACCAGCGCTTTGAACTCCTTCCTGTCAAGCTCCTGGAGGGAGTCCTCAAACTTGGGCAAAGAGCCTCACAGATTGAACTCAGGGGAGCCTGTGGTTTGCCACTCATAACTGGAAGCTTGAGGACAAACACATTTTCCTTCCAAATGAATCCTCCTTGAATCTTTATTTTTGAAGTAGGGGCTGGTTGGCCCTGCTGCTCCCTGTGGTTGGTGGCACAGGGTGGGTGTATAGATATTCATGCCCTCTGACAGGCAGAAAATACTTGCATTCCGCTCTCTTAGAGATGAGGCTGGGGTTTGCCACAAGGCATTTGAAATTCTCATCACCCCTTTGTGTGCCCGGTACTGAGGCAGACAGGATGTGAAACAGGGAGCCCGAGGGTTCCTCACCTCCTCTGCCTGGAGGTTGAGGTTTGATGCCACCCTTTTCACTAGCTCTTGGTGGGCCCTAGAGTCCTCCTGAGGGACGGAGGGAGGAGAAGCTGTAATCACCTACTCTGGGGAGGGCGAGGTGGCTGGTGCAGTACTTTGCATGTACACCAGCACCGGAGGATCCACCGCCTGGTCGGTCTCTGGGCACGGTGCCGAGGATGAACTTCCCACCAACTCCTTCCTCAGAGGCCAGGAGAGGGAGGCTGATGGCCCTTCTAAGGCTCCGGGCACCGAGCGAGCCCCCACCAGGGGCTGCGTCGGGGGCCATGGTGCCCACTGGTACCACTGTGCCAGTGCTGGCCACGGGGCCCGGCAGCACTGCACCTGCTGTGGCACCAGGGGACCCGGCTGATTGGCCTGGCTGGCCTGACCCATCGATGGGCAGCTATGACGGGACACCGGACTGATGTACGACCAGCTGCTGTCCCTGGACTGGGAGGACCGGTGGCACCGGGAGCAGTGCTAACAGTGAGACTGCGACCTCAACGTGGAGGACCAGTACTGTCGGTAACAGCTGCTCCGCGATCGGCTCCAGTGGCTGGATCCACGATGGCGACTTGCTGGCGATTGATGTCCGGGGGCTGCGGGAGCAGTGCCGTGGTGAGGTCCTGGAGCGAGAGGACGAATGGGAACGGCCTCGACATTCATGTCATGACCGGCTACGATAGCCCCTCTGAGATGAGGACCTTTGGACGGGGAGTGGTGCCGACCAGTAGATGGCGCTGAGGGGTCACTGTGCACCAACACCGCAGTGTCCAGTGCCGACTCGGAGCGGCACGTCAGAGTCAGGGTCAACGCTGACTCCATCAGGATGACCCGGAGCCTAATGTCTCTCTCTCTCGGTCCCAGGCTTAAACAACTTGCAAATCTTGCAGTGATAGTTGAGATGGGTTCCCCCAAACAGCCCTCATGCATATCATTGACTGGCATAGGTCACCTACAAGTGTTGCACGACTTAAAACCCGGTGCGTGGGGCATGCCCTGGCCCAGGCGCGCTAGCTAAACTAATCAAACTAACGAACTACGAATATCATACGCTGAACAAACAAGCAGTTCTGGGGACAAGCTGCAGCTTGCAGTTCTGAAGCACCTTCACTGGTGGCAAGAAGGAACTGAGGGTGGGGGGGAGCGCGCAGCGCCCCTTATACCGCGCCATGGAGGTGCCACTCCAGGGATTGCTAGGGGCGCTCCCCTATGGATACTGCCAAGGAAAAAGTTTCCAACACTGGTGCAGCACACACACCTATTGTGGAATACACATGAGCAATCACTCGAAGAAGAAATATCAGAGTTCAGGCTTCTGCGCCTGGGGCCTGACCCTTGACCACTAGGGGCTGGCAATGTTGACACTGTTCAGAGGGAAGCAATTCCAGGTGTAGGGGTTGGAAGGTGAGGGGGGTTCTCACCCCACAAGTGCACCCAAACGAGCGTGATCATGCTCAGGCAGTAAAGCCCAGACCCTCAAAGTTATTTAGGCTCCTAATGCTCACTGACTTCAATGGACATTGGGAGGCAGCCCCAGTACCTTTCAGCATAGAAGCCTTAGCATTTAAGGAGGGTGAGGTGCAGCTGCTGCTGCTGAGGTGAGCTCTAGCCAGTAACTCAGTCAAGCTAAAGCGGGGACCAGTTCAATCCCTGCCTGTTAAACGAGGCCATATCCAAAATGGGCCTGTAATTCTGAGTGCCTTTGTCCCTGGAGGCCAGCTGGGCCAGCTTTTGCTGAGTTGTGCGCACTCACAACGCCCGCACCCAGCAGAGAGCTCCGGCTAAACCCCCATGCCACCCCCATCACCAACTGTTCTAGTGCCCACTCCACTCAGCCACAGACAAATCTGCAGCCAATTCAGTCACGCAGCGCGCTGCCTCCTGCCCAGAGACGCTAAGTTCCACCACCCCATGCGTGGGGCCCAGTGTTCACCCCAACTCTCATGCTGCCACTAGGTGGCTGTAGAGGATTCAGCTCAGCTCACTCTGTGTTCCCAGCACCCAGGACACCACACACGTGGCTCAGCGAGGCTCTGGGTGGAGGCCGCCGCATTTGGGCTCCTGCAGGGGTCTCAGGTCAGAGCTCAGCTGATCCATCTGAAAAGGCCTCTCCCCATTGCTCCATCAGCAGCCTGGCTTCCTGCCACCATGGCTACCGGGTCAGTTCTGTCTGGGCTGGTTCCAGCTGCCCCTCCTGCTGCACCCCCAGGTCCTGGCCTACTTCAGGAACACCAGCAGAAAGAAGACGGAGATGATGAGGATGAGGATGCCCATGGCGAAGCACAGGCGCAGATTCTCCACCGAGGAGATGGGTGGTTGAGCATCCACGGACGCTGCTTGGCCCGGGAGCCCCACCATGAAAGCATTCTGCACCTCCTGCATGTGGAGCCCGCTCCAGGCCCTGGGGCTGCCCGGCACCGCCAAGCCGTACGGGGAGACCACGCTGCTTATGGTGAAGATGGACGAATGGGTCACGTAGTTAAACTCCATGTCCAGGGAGAGAGAGGAAGCGCTTGTGGAGTGCTCCGAGGTGCTGGGGGCCGCCTCGTCCTCCTCCTTCTCCTCCCCCTCCTCCACCCCTGGGGCTGAGCTGGCCCCCGCCAGGACCCCAGGGCTGCGCAGGCTGCACGGGGCCGATGCCTCCCGCAGAATGTCCTCGTCGTTCTGCAGGGCCTGCAACCCCTGCTCAGGCACCAGGGTCACCGTCCTGCAGAAGGGGCAGACCACAAAGGAGATGGCCCGGGCCTGGCAGACCAGCTTCCTGAGGCAGGAGAGGCACAGCGAATGGTGGCACAGCAGCAGCTTCGGCACCCGCCACTTGGAAGCCGCTTTGTAGGCCTCGTAGCAAATCCCACACTCCCTGGCACACACGTCAAGCAGGATGTCAGCAGGAGCCAGCGCCATGAGGCCTGGGCTGGAGTGGGACCTGCTGCAGGGGGAGGGATAGCTCAGTGGTTTGAGCATTGGCCTGCTAAACCCAGGGTTGTGAATTCAATCCTTGAGGGGGCCATTTAAGGATTTGGGGATTGAGTTGGGGATTGGTCCTGCTCTGAGCAGGGGGTTGGACTAGATGACCTCCTGAGGTCCCTTCCAACCCTGATATTCTATGATTCTATGACCTGTCCTGGGGAAGCAGTAGGGTGCTCGCTGGCTTAGGCTGTTACTGAGGGCCCAGGGCTGCAGGAGCTGGATTGGCCTTGGCTCCCACACCAGAGGAGCTGGGTGCTGAGGAAAGTTGACCCCAGGGATGAAATCAGCCAGTAAGAGAGTCCTGGCTGTCTGGGTCCTCGGATCCTGCCCTGAGCCAGCCCCTGGCCTGTGGCTTTGCCGCTGCAGGGAGCGCAAAGTCCCCGAGGCGAGCCAAAGCCCACACAGGCAGCGGAAGCAGGAATGGCGTGGCTGCCTCAGCTCCTTACTGTGACCTACCCATGCTGGCAACAACCCTGGGCAGCCAGCGGTGCCCTGCAATGGAGAGACCTGCCTGGAGAAGCCAAGGAGCTTTCTGAGCCCAGCAGGAGCGTTTCAGTGTAGACGTCACCTTTGCTGACCAGAGGGTTTCTCCCATCAGCATAGGCAATCCACCTCCCTGAGAGGCGGTTGCTAGGGCAATGGGAGAATTCTTCTGTTGACCTAGCGCTGTCTACACCATGGGTTAGGTTGGTTTAACTGAGTGGTTTTGTATTGGTGACCCCTTTCACACAGCAAGCCTCTGAATTAAATTAAATTAAAAACACTTTTTTACATTTAACATTATTATAAATGCTAGAGGTGAAGCGCAGTTTGGGAGTGGAAGTGGACAGCTTGTGACCCCCCCATGCAATAATCTTGTGACCCCCTGAGGGGTCACGACCCCCAGTTTGAGAACCTCTGGCTTAACTACTCTACTCAGGGGTCTAGATTTTTCATACCCCTGAGCGACATATTTAGGCCAACTTAATTTTCTAGTGTAGACGAGGCCTGAGGCTGCCATGCTGTAGCTGTGCCACTCAAGTGTAGACACTTCCTATGTCAAGGGAAGGGGATTTTCCAGTGCAGTGGTAGACCCACTTCCTCCTAAGGTGGTAGCTAGGTTTAAGGTGGAAGAATTCTTTCATCCACCCCAGGCTAGCTCAGTCTAATTTCAGGACTCAGAGCGTAACATTTCTGACTGTTCTGACCGATGTCATTTCTAAGCGTAGTCCAAGCCAGGGCTGGGGAATCACGCACCACAGGGCACTGTTTTCACAGGGCCAAAGGCTGGAAACAGGACTGGCTGGTCACTGACTTAGCCAGGCTATGCCCTGGCTGTGATGAGCTGTTAACAGCAGTCAATTATATGTTCAGCTTCATCACCCTTCCTTAGCAGGGGCCATGGTGTATCCACACCAATCTGCACCCTCGCAACTGTGACTCCTTGCGGGCAGGAGCAGCGCTTAAGAGGAAAATGTTGGACAAACACAACCAGCAAAGTGTGGAGGCTGAGCTGGATGGGGTACCCCTCCCCATTGTCAGCCGTGTGTGTGTGTGTGTTCGTGTTCATGTTTGTTCTCACAGCCGGTATTCCCCGCAGTTAGCCTGGAACAGATGATGCCTGGCTGGTGTGGCTTATTGTTATTATTTATTGTATGTCTTACCATTGCTCCTGTGAGTCTCTGCCATGGGCCAGGGTGCTAGGTGCCATCCAAGTACAGGACAAAAAGCCCCTGCCCCAAAGCGCTGATGCTTCAAGCAGCCCAGACAGACACTAGGTGGGGCAGGGAGAGCAGAGAGCACCCCAGCAGGGACAGTGGCAAATCGCATGGCAGTGCCATGGTTGTTTTTTTTTGAGGTGTAGGGTGGTTTGGAGGGAATAAGCTAAGAGGAGCCCTGAGGGGAAAAGGGTGAGTGGTTGGGGGGCGGGGACAGAAAAGGGTAAGGGGAGTGATGCTGAAGTGAAGTGGCTGTGAGGGATGGAGCAAACAGGTAGTCAATCAACTGAGGGCAGAGAAATCATAGAACATCAGGGTTGGAAGGGACTTCAAGATCAGGATGTCATCTCATCCAACCCCCTGCTCAAAGCAGGACCAATCCCCAATGTTTTGCCCCAGATCCCTAAATGGCCCCCTCAGGGACTGAACTCTCAACCTTGGGATTAGCAGGCCAATGCTCAGATTAGTAGTGTAGTGAGCTCAAGGCTGTGGCATTAGGCCAAGTCCCATACTGCACTAGACAGCTGTGCACAGTGAGGGGGGAAAGGAAGCAGACTAGTGGGAAATGTGGCAGGGAGTCCCCCCCACCCACAGCCCAGGGGGACTGTTTACCGTGTGCGTGACAACAGCCTTGGAACAGGGAACATTCAGGGAAAGGGGAAAACCCTGGGCCATTTCTGCCATCCTCTCATCAGCTCCCATATTGAGCCCAGCCCTGCCCCCATGCCAGGCAGGTGATAGCACTTTGGGGCTCAGCGGTAAACCCCCATGTGTGCTGCATGCTGCAGTGCAGACTAGAGGGGGCCTGCAATGAGAGGTTTCTGGGCTGCCCGTAAGGCTGCAGTGGGCTCAGGAAGGGCCCCCTCCCCCACCATGGCTGGAGTCAGAGCACTTACCCCAGCTCTGCTCCCAGGGCTTTGCTTTGACCCCTCTACTGCCCAGGCATGGGGTGGAATCCTCCCGCCCTTTCCTCTCCCTCAAGTGCCTAGCTGGTTATCTGCAGAAGGCAAATACAGAGACTGGCTGAGATGGCTCAGGCCTGACCCCACTATTTATCTCTCTCCCTTCCCCCCCGCACCCCAACTATTGACATGAGGATGTTGAAATCCAATTTCTCCTCCCCAGGGATCCTGGAGTTGCAGGACAAAGCGTTGCAACAGTGACCCTCTATGTGCTGCAGCACATGCAGGGCTCAGGCCCGGGGGGTTGGGGGCAGCATAGCACTCCCAGGCCTCAGCTTGCCCTAGAGTTTATGGCTGCTCTGAACCTCCAGCCCTCCCCCATCAGGCATTTCAAGCAAGCGCCCAGAGGTGCTGGGTTGGCACAGCAGCTCTCTGCCAGGGGACTCAGTCTCCATCCAACAACTGCCTCCAAAGAGCATCCTGAAGGTGCAGAATCAAGCCATCAGAATCAGAAATCAGTTGCCCGGGCTACCTTGACTCACCCCCTTGTGTGTATGCACCAAGATTCAGCCATCACAGGCTCACAGGCTCTGTTCTCCACAGGCAGCTCCTTATTTCTTTTATCCATTGTGATCAGCAGGAAGCCCCGGGCATTATTTTGCACTGAACACAAGAGTAGTTGCTTCCTCTGGTGCTTTGCTCTGTTGCTTTCGCCACAGCACCTGTCCATCACAGCTATTCATGAATTCAGCTTCACACCACCCCGTGCAAGTAGGTGGTAGTGTCATCCTCCTCATCCAGCTGGTGAACACAGCACAGACCAGGAAAGGCCAAAACCGTCAACAGTGGATACTCGCTTTGGTGGCCCAACTTGTGACACAGTTCCTGCTTTTCCAGGCCAGTTAGTGTTTTTATAGCCCGTTCTGTGCTCGAAGCAGACTGCCAATCGACCTCAGCTGCAGAGGTTGCAGCTCCAGCCCCAGGGTACAGGTGGCGGGTGGATATGGCTAACGGGGGCTCCCCCCCAATCTATCAGCCCAACTCCCCAACTGCCACTCACATGCATGTCCAGCTTGAGGGGAAGCCCTGACCCAAACTGTGGTGAAAAAGAGCCAAAAGGCTGGGGGTGGGGGGAAGCTGGGCTCAGGCCAGCCCCCTCCATGGGACAGGACATAGCAGGGTGGCCTTGCTCTGCAGCGCCCCCTGCGGCCACGGGACAGGAGCCAGCGCTGCCCCAGATGAGTGCACAGCTGGGCTAGCTCGCTCTCTGACAGCCCCCGTGAGTGCAGGGTCCAGGGGGACTCACTGTCCTACCCCCACCTCCAGGTAGCTGTTAAGTGTTCGTTTCCCCAACCACAGTCACCCTCTCTCCACCTATGGGCCAGGGGCATGCTCTGGGCACCCAGAAAATGAGGAACTGTGAAAAGATTTGGTGTAAGTGACATGCCCATCACCACACACGAACTCTGTGGCAGAGATAGGGATAGAATTGAGTCCTCCAGGGCAGCATTCAGCTGCCATAACCACGAGACTCTTTTCTCTTCCCACAGCCCTGCCTCATGCACGGCATAGCGCCCAGCTTCTGCACTGAATGTGATCACGAGAACACTGCATATGCACAAGGAGGCTGAATCCCCCCACACCCCCAATCATTCCCCTTCCAACCTCCGTTCTGCAGTTCAATCAGGCTGTAGGAGCGACAGTCTCTGCTCTCAGTACTCATGCCTGGCCCCACAGCAGCCCCCTGACAGCTGGGAGCAGCAATTGCAGGAGAAGTCCTGCTCAGCCCTGATAGCTCTGCACTCAGGTGCTCGCGCTCGTGTGAGTGAGAGAGAGAGAGAGAGAGAAAGGTGGTTGCAAATGCCCAGTTTGGCCAAATTTGTGTGAATTTCCCCAGGAGTAGGGGGGAGGGATAGCTCAGTGGTTTGAGCATTGGCCTGCTAAACCCAGCATTGTGAGTTCAATCCTTGAGGGGGCCACTTAGGGATCTGGGGCAAATATTGGTCCTGCTAGTGAAGGCAGGGGGCTGGACTCAATGACCTTTCAAGGTCCTTTCCAGTTCTAGGAGATTGGTATATCTCCAGTTATTAAAAAAAGGAGTAGCAAAAGGCACATCACTGACACCAAGGCCACCCCCTGCCACATTTCACATCCCTGCTCCAGAGTGAAATGGGTCAGAGTTTTTGATTGACATGGGCACAAGAAAAGATGGTTACTCACCATTGTAACTGTTGTTCTTCGAGATGTGTTGCTCCTATCCATTCCAGTTAGGTGTGCGCGCCGCGCGTGCACGGCTCTTCGGAAGATTTTTACCCTAGCAACTCTGGCGGGTCGGCTGGGCGCCCCCTGGAGTGGCGCCGCTACAGCGCTAGATATATACCCCAGCCGACCCGTCCGCTCCTCAGTTCCTTCTTGCCGGCTACTCCGACAGTGGGGAAGGAGGGCGGGTCTGGAATGGATAGGAGCAACACATCTCGAAGAACAACAGTTACAACGGTGAGTAACCGTCTTTTCTTCTTCGAGTGATTGCTCCTATGCATTCCAGTTAGGTGATTCCCAAGCCTTACCTAGGCGGTGGGGTCGGAGTGAGACGTGGCAGAGTGTAAGACTGCGGAGCCGAAGGCTGCATCGTCTCTGGATTGTTGCACCAACGCGTAGTGGGAAGCAAAGGTGTGGACAGAAGACCAGGTGGCCGCTCTACAGATGTCCTGGATGGGGACATGGGCCAGGAAGGCGGCAGACGAGGCCTGCGCTCTCGTCGAGTGAGCAGTGAGGCGGCATGCAGGCACGCGAGCAAGCTCGTAGCATGTCCGGATACATGCCGTCACCCAGGAGGAAATCCGCTGCGAGGAGACCGGCTTGCCTTTCATGCGATCAGCAACCACTACGAATAGCTGGGGCGAACGCCGGAAGGGCTTCGTCCGCTCTATGTAAAACGCGAGGGCCCTACGGACGTCCAGGGTGTGAAGCTGTTGTTCACGACTTGAGGTGTGCGGCTTCGGGAAAAAGACCAGGAGGAAAATGTCCTGGTTTAAGTGGAAGGCCGACACCACCTTAGGGAGGAAGGCCGGGTGTGGTCGAAGCTGGACCTTGTCTCCGTGGAAGATGGTATACGGTGGACCAACCGTTAGGGCACGAAGCTCGGAAACTTGTCTCGCTGAAGTTATAGCAACGAGGAAAGCCATCTTCCATGACAGGTAGAGCAGGGAGCACCTGGCCAAGGGCTCGAAGGGGGCTCCCATAAGCTTGGCTAGAACTAGGTTCAAATCCCAGGACGAGGTAGGACGCCGTATCGGCGGGTACAAGCGGTCTAGACCCTTAAGGAAGCGGGAAACCATTGGGTTGGAAAAGATGGACCGTTCTCCTACGGCCAGTCGAAAGGCGGACACGGCGGCCAGGTGTACCTTCAAGGAGGAGACCGCGAGCCCTTGCTCCTTAAGGGACCAGAGGTAGTCCAGGATCGTAGGAATAGGGACCATGAAAGGATTAAGGCCTCTCTGATCGCACCAGAGTGCGAAACGCTTCCATTTCGCGAGGTAGGTTGAGCGAGTGGAAGGCTTCCTGCTTTCCATCAGGACTTGCTGCACCGCCGCCGAACAGTCACGCTCCGCGTGGGTCAACCACACAGGTACCAAGCTGTAAGATGGAGGGACTGTAGGTCCGGGTGGCGGAGCCTGCCGAAGTCCTGCGTTATCAGGTCCGGCCATAATGGGAGGGGAATGGGATCCCGTACGGAGAGCTCGAGCAGCAGAGTGTACCAGTGCTGCCTCAGCCAGGCCGGAGCGACGAGTATGCCGGCGGGCCCTGTCCCTCCGAAGCTTGAGTAGCACCCGATGTACGAGTGGGAACGGAGGGAAGGCATATAGTAGGTGATCCGTCCAGGAGCAGAGGAATGCGTCCGACAGGGAGCCTCGGGAGCGACCCTGGTAAGAACAAAACTGATGGCACGTCCTGTTCTCTTTGGAGGCAAACAGGTCTATCTGGGGAAACCCCCACCTTCGGAAAATTGTGTGCACCACATCTGGACGAAGGGACCACTCGTGGGAGAGGAACGACCGGCTGAGATCGTCGGCCAGCGTGTTCTGCACTCCTGGAAGAAAGGACGCTACTAGGTGAATCGAGTGGGGAATGCAGAAGTCCCAAAGGAGCATCGCTTCCGTGCAAAGCAGGGAGGAGCGGGCCCCGCCCTGCTTGTTGACATAAAACATCGCCGTCGTGTTGTCCGTGAACACTGCCACACAGTGCCCTTGAAGATGGGCGTGGAAGGTTTGACACGCGAGGCGGATCGCCCGCAGCTCCCTGACATTGATATGTAGGGAGAGCTCTCGGGGCGACCAGAGACCCTGGGTGTGTAGGTCGCCGAGGTGTGCCCCCCACCCCAACTCCGAGGCATCCGTGGTCAGGGTGACGGACGGGCAAGGAGGGCGGAATGGGACTCCGGCACACACGACCTCTGGGTCCAGCCACCAGTTGAGTGAATCGAGGGTCGGTTTCGTGACTGTGACTACCACGCGGTGCGGCCGGTACACCGACGCAAGCCAAGTTTGAAATGGGCGAAGGCGCAGCCTTGCGTACGTAGTCACGAACGTGCATGACGCCATGTGGCCCAGGAGGCGGCGGCAGGATCGCACCGTTGTTGTGGGAAAGGATTGTAGGTCCCGGACGAAGGAGACCATCGCCTGGTGCCGAGGGAGGCAGTCCCTGGCCAAATTGGAATCCAGGACCGCTCCGATAAATTCCACTCTCTGTGATGGAGCTAAAGTGGACTTCTCGGCGTTTATCAGAAGTCCTAGGCGCTGAAACAGGGCTAGGATCTTGGCCATTTGACTTGCTACCAGTTGGCGGGATGGCCCGCGGATGAGCCAGTCGTCGAGATACGGATACACGTGCATGCGACGACGGCGGAGGGCTGCGGCAACCACTGCCATGCACTTGGTGAAGACCCGCGGTGCCGTGGAGAGGCCGAAGGGTAGCACCGCAAACTGGTAGTGCACGTTGCTGACTACGAACCGCAGGTAGCGTCGATGGGGAGGGTAAATCGCGATATGGAAGTATGCGTCCTTCATATCGAGGGCGGCAAACCAGTCTCCCGGATCCAGGGAGGGAATGATGGTCCCCAGGGTTACCATGCGAAACTTGAGCTTGAGGAGGTATCTGTTGAGCTCTCGGAGGTCTAGTATAGGTCGTAGACCTCCCTTCGCCTTGGGGATTAGGAAATATCGGGAATAAAATCCCCGGCCTCGCATGTCGGTTGGCACCTCCTCTATGGCACCCAAATTCAGCAGAGTCTCGACCTCTTGCAAGAGGAATTGCTCGTGAGAGGGGTCCCTGAAGAGGGACGGGGAGGGTGGGTGGGAGGGAGGGGGCGAAACAAACTGAAGGCGGTAACCAGACTCTACCGTGCGCAGTACCCAGTTGTCCGTTGTTATCTGGGACCATGCTGGGAGGAAGTGGGAAAGACGGTTGAAAAATAACGGGGAAGGATCCGGTGGAGAGACTGATGGGCTGTCCTTGGGCGTCCCATCAAAAGGCAGACTTAGGCCCCTGAGGGGCTTTGGAGGGCGCTTGGGACTGATTTCCCCGGTTGCCCGACGGTCTCCAGCGGTTCACCCTGCCTCTGCACGGATTATCAGGCCGTGGCCTGGCCTGATTAAACCGGCGGTACGACTGCTGCCGGAAGGACCTCCGCTGGGTAGCTGGTGTGTGCATGCCCAGGGTGCGGATGGCGACTCGGCCATCTTTAAGAGTCTGAAACCTCGAGTCTGTTTTCTCTGAGAAGAGGCCCTTGGTGTCGAAGGGCAGGTCCTGCAGAGTGTGCTGGACCTCGGGCGGCAAGGTGGAAGACTGCAGCCAGGAGATTCTTCTCATAGTCACTCCCGAGGCCAAAGTTCTGGCTCCTGAGTCTGCCGAGTCCAGAGAGGCCTGGAGGGAGGACCGGGAGGCTTTCTTGCCCTCCTCAATAAGGGCTGAGAATTCCGGTCTGGAGGCTGCTGGTATCAGCTCCGTAAATTTAGAAAGGGACATAAGAACATAAGAAAGGCCGTACCGGGTCAGACCAAAGGTCCATCTAGCCCAGTATCTGTCTACCGACAGTGGCCAATGCCAGGTGCCCCTGAGGGAGTGAACCTAAAAGGCAATGATCAAGTGATCTCTCTCCTGCCATCCATCTCCATCCTCTGACGAACAGAGGCTAGGGACACCATTCTTACCCATCCTGGCTAATAGCCATTTATGGACTTAGCCACCATGAATTTATCCAGTCCCCTTTTAAACATTGTTATAGTCCTAGCCTTCACAACCTCCTCAGGTAAGGAGTTCCACAAGTTGACTGTGCGCTGCGTGAAGAAGAACTTCCTTTTATTTGTTTTAAACCTGCTGCCTATTAATTTCATTTGGCGACCCCTAGTTCTTGTATTATGGGAATAAGTAAATAACTTTTCCTTATCCACTTTCTCAACATCACTCATGATTTTATATACCTCTATCATGTCCCCCCTTAGTCTTCTCTTTTCCAAACTGAAGAGTCCTAGCCTCTTTAATCTTTCCTCATATGGGACCCTCTCTAAACCCCTAATCATTTTAGGTGCTCTTTTCTGAACCTTTTCTAGTGCTAGAATATCTTTTTTGAGGTGAGGAGACCACATCTGTACACAGTATTCGAGATGTGGGCGTACCATGGATTTATATAAGGGCAATAATATATTCTCAGTCTTATTCTCTATCCCCTTTTTAATGATTCCTAACATCCTGTTTGCTTTTTTGACCGCCTCTGCACACTGCGTGGACATCTGTGTAGCGATCAAGGAGAGCCAGCTGATTGGCAATCCATAGCTGGAGGCCACCGGCCGAATAGACCTTCCGGCCCAACAGGTCCATCCTTCGCGCGTCCTTGAATTTTGGCGCCGGAGCGGGTTGCCCATGTCGCTCCCGGTCATTCACAGACTGTACTACCAGGGAGTCTGGAGTTGGATGTGAGTACAAATACTCGTACCCGCTAGGGGGAACCGAGTATTTCCGTTCCACCCCTCGAGCGGTGGGAGGGATGGACGCCGGCGACTGCCAGATCGTATTGGCATTCTTTTGAATGGTCCGGATAAAGGGCAGGGCCACTTGCAGCGGAGCCTCAGCTCCAAGGACTCTGGTCACCGGGTCATCGTCCTCAGCGACTTCCTTGACAGGGAGGTCAATGGCCTGTGCCACCCGTCGAAGCAGGTCTTGGTGGGCCCGCAGGTCAATCGGTGGGGGGTCCGATGTCGATGCCCCCGCCACCGCCTCATCCGGTGAGGAAGACGAGGATAGGCCCTGGCCCATGGCTTCTGGAGGTGGTTCGTCCATGGGGTGCGAAGCCTCCGCGTCTACGGGATGCTCTGCCACTACAGGTGGCGGTGGAGCCTCAACCAGCGGTGATGGAGGAGGCCTGCTGACCGTGGCATCCGGCACCCTGTGGTCGGAGGTCCTGGGTCGCTGAAGGAAGGGGACCCCTTGAGTCTCGTGATAGGCCCAGGGGGTCCAGAAGCCCCACTGCTGCGGACCGTGGTCCTGCCCTTGGGGGTCGGCCCGGAGATCACCACCGCTGCCCGCTTGAGAGGCGACCGAAGGCTGGCGGGAAGGCCACGGGGGGGCAGAGGCACTCAGGGACTGCACCGTCGATGCCGCCGGTCTGTCCCTGGACGGTGCCGGGGATCGGTGCCGGTCGTCGCGGTGCCGGGAGCGAGAGCGGGACCATCGACCGTGCGGGTACCGGGAGGTCGACCGCGATCTCGACCGATGTCGGCGGGAGTGGCTGCGTGATGACCGGTACTGGGAGCGGTACCGGGATCCGGACCTTCTTCGGTACCGATGGTCGGGAGACTGGGACCGGGATCGTCTCCGGGAGTGCGACCGGTACCGTGATGTGGAGCGGTACCGGGACTGCGATCGGCGCCGAGATGGAGAACGGTACCGGGAACGTGACTGGTGCCGGGATCTGGATCGGCGAGAAGGCGACCGTCTCCGTGATCGGGATCGGGACCGGGAGTGGAACGCCTTCTGTCTCGTCCATCAGGGGAAGGAGGCCTCATGATGGCCGGTTTGCCCACTGACTTCACAGCCCGCACCGGCGGCCCCGGGGGCTGGAGACACGTGCCTCTGTGAGCTCTATCAGCTCTCTCGCCGTCGAGAATGTCTCTGGTGTCGACGGGAGAGGCAGTTCAACCGCGGTTTGCACCAGGGAGCAGGGCGGTACCGGACTCGATGGCTCTTGTGGCGCCGGAATCGACGGTACTGTGCACGGTCTGTGCAGCACCACAGTCGGTGCCGGAGGTGCCGGCAGTGGCTGGGTGAGCGGTCCCGGTGCAGGAGGCTTGGTGGCCGTCTGCGCCGTCTTGCGCTTCCTCGCCGGATAAAGGGACCGGTGCCGGGGCGCTGGTACCGGCTGTAGCTTTTTAAGAGTCTCGGTACCGGACCGGCTCGGGACCGCTGGTGCGCTTCGCACTGAGGAGGACTGTTGAGCCGCTGGGGTCGGCACCGTAGGGCTAAGTGCCGATTCCATTAAGAGCTGCTTTAGCCTAAAGTCTCTCTCTTTTTTAGTCCGCGGCTTAAATGACTTGCAAATCGGGCACTTATCTGCTCGATGGGACTCTCCGAGGCAGCGCAGGCAGGAGTCGTGAGGGTCACCAATCGGCATGTGCCACTGGCAAGCCAAACAGGGCTTGAATCCCGGTGCCTTGGGCATGAGCCCACACTGTTTCGGGAAAAAAGGGGCTAGCCCCCCTAATTCCCCTTAATACACTGACTAACTAACTTATTTAACTATTTTAACTAACTATATACAATAGAACCAGAGATACGCTAGGGATGTGGAGGTCAAAGGAGCACTCCACTGTTCCAACGGCCGTCACGGGCGGGAAGAAGGAACTGAGGAGCGGATGGGTCGGCTGGGGTATATATCTAGCGCTATAGTGGCACCACTCCAGGGGGCGCCCAGCCGACCCGCCGGAGTTACTAGGGTAAAAATCTTCCGAAGAGCCGTGCACGCACGGCGCGCACACCTAACTGGAATGCATAGGAGCAATCACTCGAAGAAGAACATATTTTACCTGATCTCATTCTGAGAAGTGGCTGAATGGTTTTGGCTGAAGCTTCCCAAAACAATTCAGCCTGCGGCAGACACTGGGCCTGGGAAATATCAGCCCAAATGCATAACGTTTGGCAAAGTTATAAGCACTGAAAACAGGGTCTTGTAAAGCAGGGGTCCCCAACCCCCGGTCCGCGGCCCGGTACCGGTCCGCGGCCTCTTACAAACCGGGCCGCGAACCGACCCAGTGGACCTCCCGCAGGCGTGCCTGCGGGAGGTCTACCCGAGCCGCGGGACGAGCACTCCCTCCGCAGTCATGCCTGCGGGAGGTCCGCTGCTCCCGGGGCTCCGGTGGACCTCCCGCAGGCATGACTGCGGACGGTTCGCTGGTCGCGCGGCTCAGCTGAACCGCCCGCCGCCACGCCGGCGGGGGGTCCACCGGCTCCGGTTGAGCTGCCGCAGGCATGCCTGCGGGCGGTCCAGCTGAGCCGCGCGACCAGCGAACCGTCCGCAGTCATGCCTGCGGCAGCTCAACCGGAGCCGGTGGACCTCCCGCAGGCACGCCTGCGGGAGGTTTACCCAAGCCGCGGGACGAGCGCTCCCTCTGCAGGCATGACCGGTCCCTGGTCCTGAAAAGGTTGGGGACCCCTGTTGTAAAGGGAAGCATCAGGTCACCTTAACAATGGGCACTGGCAACTCTGTACAGCATTGCAGGGAGGGGTCATGTGGAAGAGCATGGGTACTGACTTACTCCAGAGTAAATCTGCTTCGTTTGAAAGTAAAGAAGTCTCTTTGCTAGCCCCAACCCCTAGGATCCACGAACCAAGCCAGGCTCCATCAGCTCAGGCACGAGGCACAGACAAATCCAAACCCTTACTGATACAGGTACACCCATGCTGCAGTCACACCTTGAATTGCCCCCGAGTGCAGTACAGCTACAGCAGCCTTAGCAGCATCAGCTCTGCACGGCTAGCAGGAGAGAAATGCAGGAACAATGTAGCATAGCCAGTAAAATCTGTACATCTGGGAAGGATGAAGGGCCAAGGTGGATAACCAACTGAACATGCACTCCTAGTGCAAGGCCGTTGGCTAACACAGTATGGAAGGGAATAGTTAGGAGGAGGGAGGTGGTATTACCTCTGCACATGGCCCTAGTGAGACCATCCAGTTCTGCTGTCCACACATTAAAGAAAGGTTTAAGATTTGGAAATGGTTCAGCAAAGAGCTACAAGAATTGCCTGGGGCCTGGAAACCACCCCGTGAGAGCTCAGTGAGAGACTGAAGGAGCTCAATCTATTTAGTTTATCCAACAGAAGGGGCAGAGGTAATTTTGTCATGGTTTTTTGGTACCTACACCGAGGTCTTGCTGATACTACAGGGCTCTTTAATTGAGCAGAATGACAAAAGCAAAATAAGCTGCAATGGCCAGAACTTGAAGTCAGCAAAATTTAAACTGAAAACAAGATGCAAAATTTAAAGGAAGTGTAATGAGCCCAGGCTGCTTCTCCATCACTTGGCATCTAAAATCAAGACTGGCTGGCTTTCCAAAAGCTGCACTCAGGAATTGAGCTAGATACACAAACCACTGGGTTAGGTTCTCCAAGAGCTCTGACTAGAAACAGTGAAAAGGTACTATTTTTACATCAACTCTTCCAACAGTAGCTGCACTCAGAGGGTCTTTGGGGAAATTCTCTCCAGTATCTGTCCAAGGCTGGCAGCAGAAGGTTGGCCATCAAGGGTTGGGGATGGCAAGCAGGGCACCATGGAACCAACAGGGAAAGGAGGGAAGCTAGCAAAGAAGTAGGCAGCCTGCTGGTAGGGGAGGCAAGGTGAGGTGGGTAGGAGGGAGGCTGCTGAGAGGGAAGATCCGTCCATTGTCTGCAGGACCCACCTTCCTCTCTAACTTACAAGGTGACCAGAACACCCAGGGTGCAAGGGAGGCCCCAGGTGGGGACATGAGGCTTGACCTGTGTTACCAGCATAGGCCCCTCCTCAATGGCATTGCCATAGGCTGGGCAACAGCAGGGGACTCAGCCCAAGATGCAGAGCCTTAGCTGTTGCGGCTGCCAGGGGCTGTGGAGGGAGCGCTAGCCCTTAGCAGGGCGATTGGTTTGTTATTGTTCAGTTTCATGCCTCTTTCTTTTCTTTTGCCAGAAACAAGACACAAATAGGTCTGCACAACCAGCAGCCAGCAATTCCCAGCAGCGACAGGCGACACATTCCCACAGCCCAATCCCAGCTACCACATGGGGGAGGGCCAAGAAACACTTCTCCTAGCTCTGCATTATCCAAGGACCTTTGGCTTGAGGTTGTTTATTGGCAAGCTGTGGACCTTGCTTCTTGGCTTGGTCATTCATTACCTCTGCCTTACCTTTGGCACAGGTGGCTGGGCAGTGTTACAGAAACACCTGTGATGCTGCATTCACACATGCCAGGCCTTGCCCCCAGAGCAGCAGCTGGAGGATCTAACCTGACAGTCCCAGGGAAGACACACAACAATGGGACACAGGCCTTTCCCTACAGACACTGCCACCTCTCCAGCAAACAGCTGCATGTAAGGGCTTGAGTCTTGTCTTTGCTGGAGCCTCCCTCCCTGCTCCCACTCTGTCCCCCAACACACCCCGGTTCACAACCCACCTGAGCTCTGAACCTGCCAGAGCCAGAGGGGCACTCTCCTCCCCGTGCCCCTCTGAGACACTTGCAGTCCGTGAGGCATGGGAGCCCGGGGCAGGAAATTCAATCCAGGCCTCGCCAGGACCCACCCTTTGAAGGCATTTATTCACATACAGGCTCAGTAGTGAAATACATACATGTGATGGCCATACTATGGTCTTAGCCTTCCCCAAGGGCTTCAGGGGTGCTGTGGAAAGGCCTGGCTCGCAGGCTGGGGGCAAGCACGGCAGGGGAGGGAGCCTTTCCAGAGTGGGTGGGTGAGGTGGGAGCTAGTAAACAGGTGCTGGGCAGCTCTGGCTACTGAACTCGCAAGGCCCATAGCACCCTTGCCTACAGATCGGCCCTAAGGGTCAGTGGGGAGATGGCACTGCAGGAAGGGGGAGTTGTGGGACATAGCTTCCAGCTCATTGGGAACTCAGACCCCAAACTCACTTGCCAGGGTCAGTGCCAAGTTGGGCTGGATGAGAAGTGGGGATAAGGTGTTGTGCATGCTGCTGCCATTGCCATAAGCCCATGCCGCCGTCTGACTCCCCTGCCATACGCTGGGGACACAGCAACTGTTCTGTGAGCAGGGGCTCTGGAGAGCGGTCAAAGCTGCTTTCCTAGACTGAGCCAGGGACCAGCCTGCTCTCTGAGGCAAAGGCAGAGGGGCCTTTGGGGTTTTTTTGCCTAGACCCAATGCTGACTTTGGATCCCCAGAGATGTGCCAAGATGCACCTCCTCAGAGTCCTCAGCCTGGAACAGCCCCCACACAGGGTCCTGGAGCCTAGAGAGAGCGGGACAGCTGGGGAAGATGCCAAAGGAAGCTCCAGCATGAACCTTCTGCTCCAGCACTGGGCCCTGTATCAGGGAGGAAGGGCCTGATCCTGCCTCTCCCCCCACAGAAGGCCCTGGGAGCGAAGGGGACTCAGCCACCCACAGGATCAGGACCCAGCAATAAAAGGCCCTGGGGATGGGGTGAGAGAGACCCCTCTGTGGGGCCCCTACCCCATTTCAATCCGAGTTCATTTAGGCAGCTCCTCCATGTCATTGGTGGGTAGTGCCCCCTGCCGTGCTGAGAAACCGGCCCTGGGACCCCACTGACATGGCCCTTCTTGCAGCCCTCCTGGGTCCCTCAGATGGGAAGTGACCCCCCCGACCAAGGATGCTCATAATGCCACCTGACCATGGCGCAGAGAGAGCATGCAGCTCCCCCAAGGCACGTCTTGTAGCCTCGGGCCCATCAGCCTTCCACTGTTTTGCCATCACCAGTCATGGGGCCGGGGCCAGAGAAGCAGCCAGTGGGTCCCACGTTCTGGAGCCTTCCTCCCAGAGCTCAGCCGCTGAGATCAGTGAGGGAACTGCCTAGTGCTGCTCTGCAGAGCCAGGCTTGGCACCAGCAGGTCTAGCTCCACCTACACTTTAGTCCTACTGCCTCCTAGCCCAGTCCTATGCTGTGGCCTTCCCACCTCCCAGCTCTGCCGCCGCCCTGCAGTGCCCCCCGCTGGTCTCTGGGAGGGAGAGGAGCCAACACCACCAGCTCTGAGGAGCTAGGCTTCGCTGATGCAGACAGAGGAGGATAACCAGTGAGATCCCAGCAGTCCCATTGCTATTGGGGATCCAGGACCGGCTTTGAACCTCGGCCCATGGAGGTAAAAGGCCAGTACTCAACACTGAGTCGCCCTTCAACTGCCCTCGCACTTCTCAAGAAAACGTGAGTAAACAGCCACCAGCACAAACCAGCTGCGCCTGGGGGAATGAGACAGGCTGGTTCAGCTTGTAGGTCAAGGTCTAGAAAGCGGGAACTTACTGAAATCGTTACTTATTAATTAAAATGGAGAAGCAATTAACCAAATGTCCTGCTCCCAATGCAAAGCTGCCAACAGCTCCATCAAGAACATCACCCTCCCCCCATGCATGACTACCTCCCGCCTGTAGCTTTGGCAAGAGTGCCCTGCTCTCCCCCACAGACAGTGCTGGCTCAGGGCGGCAGCAGCGCCCCGAGGAAATCAGAGCCTTAGCTCAGAGATGCACATTTATTTTCACCCAGGACCTGGCAGGGCTGGACAAATGGCCCCACAATTCCAGCGGGACTATCTGTGCACAGCAACTGTGGGCCCCATCCTGCAGGGTCAGCTGCAAGTTCTCCAGTCACATTGCTGACGGATGCTACTTGGTTTGTCCCTCCCCAAACCCAGTGACGGGAATGGGCCCTCCCAGTCCATGCCTGACCTGCGCTATCAGCCTGCAGTCCAAGATGCAAGACTGGAGCAGCCACTTACATTCAGAACCAGCCCCCCCTATGTCTAGCTAGCAGATCCAACCTGACAGACAGCTCCTTGCCAGCAGACCCACGGGCCCTCCCCCTGCAATGGGAGATGGGTTAAAGTGTGTGTGTCAGGGGGAGGGGGGCAATCATGGTTCTCCCAGCATGGGCAGTTGCTAAGGGTCAGATCCCTCCGGTGCAGGAGTGTGAGGGCTTGGAGCAGTCTGGGTGTGAGGGCCTGACAGGGTTCCCAGAGAATCCCATGCTTGCTACCAAGTGCTTGTCCTTTCCCAGCAACAGCACCCCATGGAGGAGCTCTGGTCTCCCAGGTGCCCAGGGCCATGCACAAAGGGAGCTACTCAGAGCACAAAAGGAAGCTACTGACTGAACCAGTCTCCTCTGGCTTGGAGGAAACAGTGTAGTGTGATCATGTTGCTGAAGGCAAATAAATACATTAGACAGGGAAGGGACGGGCTTGCAGCCCCCCAGGCATCTTGGGAGCACACAGACAGGCAAGGCAAGGGAGGCAGAAATCCACCGACACTCATGGGGACTTGAGACAGCCCATAAGTCACTCAGCAGCGTCTGCTTCCATCTGCATAGCACAGGGGGCGACTGCAGGGGTTACTGTGGGGGAAGAGGGGTGTGGCTAAACATGCCTACAGGAGCATATGAGAACATTCAGCCCTGGACATGAGGTGACAGTGCACATTCCAGTCCTCCCCAAAGCAGCCTCACAGTCACAGGCTCTGAGCAGTGCAAAGTGTACACGTGACATTGGGAGGGGTGGTTGATACGCTGCGGCATGGAGATGAGCAGATCTGACACCCACCCAGGCCTCCGAGGAGCCTTGGGCAGTGGCCTTCCCAGCTGATGGCACCTCCAGCCCCAAGAGCCCAGCAGCTGCTCCCTGGCTAGCTGCTGTGGAAGATGCGGACACGCTGCACGATGTCTTTGCGGCAGAGGGGGCAGATGCGCAGGGTCTCGCAGCATGTTTGGCAGCAGCACACGTGGCCACAGTTCAGGAAGATCATCTGGGCCTGCAGGAAGGAGGCAGAGTGGAGAGGGGGGTCATACTGCTCAGGCTCCATCCACTGCACAGCAGAAAGCCTGGTGCACACAATCACCAGCTAGGCCTTGCAGCACCCTCCAGGTAGAAGAGCAGTGTCACTCCTCTTTTACAGAGGAGAAACTGAGGTACAGAGCGGGGCTGTGAATTGCCCAAGCTCACCCAGTGAGTCCATGGCAGAGCTGGAACTAGAATCCAGGTGTCCTGATCTTTGGTCCCTTCCTCTAAGCACTGCATATTTCTATTGAAGCAGATCCAGTGTCGGGCCCAGCTTTCACTCTCCTATGTTCCTGAATATACTGAGCAAAGCAGGGCTTGCGAAGCAGAGAGCTCAGGCACTGCCACTCTGGACAGCTGGGGTTGGACAGAGCCAGTCTGCGAGGATCAGGGCTGTCAGCAACCCCCACCTGACCCTGTACCTTGCCCTGCTCCATTTTCAGGGATAAACCCAGGTGAAAACTCAAATCTCTCCCCCACCTGCCAGGTGACTGATCCTACTCCCCCATCCCACTTGTGAGCACCCCTTGGAAGGACACCAAGGTGAGCAGGGTCGGCATCTCCACTCGCTGCTCTTCTCGGCCATCTGTCTGGCAGCCCAGGGCTGGGCTCGCAGATGTGAAGGGGACGCACTGGGCTCTTGGCAAGTGCTGAGGATCAGAAGCAGCTCCCAGCAGCCAGCTGTTGAGGCGGGAGGTGAGAGATGGGTGTCATGTGCCTTCCAGCCTCCACAGAGGGAGAGATGAGAGGGCCCTGCCCCAGGCCAGGCTGCTGAGCCCACCTAGTAGGTCAGCCTCCGGGAGCTCTCTGCTGTACACTGCTGCACAGCTGCAGTATTCCAGCCATCAGTCCCTTCGCCAGCTCCAGGATCTCACCTCCTGCTCCATGCAGACCACGCACTCAGACTTCCTCTCGTCCAGCTCCAGCTGGGGTGCAGAAGGGAGGATTTCTTCAGGGGGGGCACTCGGCTCTGGGGCAGCAGGGCCCTTGGTCTCAGTGCTCTTCAGCAGCTCTGTAGTCAGCAGGAGAAAGCATGAATGCCAGCACTAGCCTCCTCTTAATACCAGCCCCCAGGCCAAGCAGCATATCACGGAGCCCTGCCATCTGAACGGTGGGAGGCTGCAGCAACAACAGGTTCTGCAGCTTCTCCCTGGCCTGCCTCTTCTCCGGATCTCACTCAGCCCTGCACATTCCCCACTCCCCACTTGGGCTGTCCAGTGCCTGCACAGAGCTGCAGACCTTCAGCACAGAGGACTAGGAGGCTGCTCCGGGCTGAAGGGGACCTGGATGCTTATAGAACATGGACATCCAGCAATGAGGCAGAGGAATAAGCTGGTGGTACCTGGGATTGTTTTAGCCACAGCCAGGATCTCCTGGGCTCGCCTGAGGATCGCGTGCTGCAGGCCAGTTTCTGTGATTCCAATCTGCAGCACAAGGAGAGGCCAGTTAGCTCTGAGAGGCTAGGGCTGAGAACAGAGCTCCTGGGGAGGCAAAGCGAGAGGGAGGCCATGTTTCCCGAAGCAGGATACACAGCCTGGGCAAGGCTCGTTGGCTTCATGCTGCAATGCCTTGGGAAGCAGGCGATGCCTTCCTGTATCTCCACTAGGCCCTGGACCCAGAACCAAAGCATTTCTCGGCATGAGCTAGCAAGGTCCGGAGAGCACTCAAGGGAGGAGGAAGGTGCTAAGCCAGCTGCACAGATTCCTTCCCAGCAGACGCTGCAGCGGGTGGCTTCTGCACAGCAGCAGCCGTTTTGGTAAGGCCCCTGTGTCGGGAGACAGGCCCTTGGAAGAGCACCCAACTGGATCTGGCACATGGGGCTGCATGAGGCCCTCCATCCAGCCCCCCCTCCCGTATACACAGCAGTAAGCACAAAACCCAACAGGGCTTCCCTAGGCTGCCCAGGCCCAGGGCCATGGCAGGATCAGCCCCTGGAGTGCAGGGCAGAGGCAGGGAATGGCATTACAGGGGCGTTTGCCATTGTACCTTTGCCAGGTCGCTGAGGGTCATGGTGCTGAGCATTTCCAGCGACAGCCGGTGATGGGCAAAGATTGGTACGTACTGTTCAGCCGACAGCTCGATTAGCAGGTTTATCAGCTGCCTCTCCAAGCCCTCCTCCTGCAAAAGACAAGGTAAATCCCAGCCATCCCCCGGCCAGGAAGGGCGCAGGGTCAGCCCCCGGTCAGGAAGCGCGCGAGATCAGCCCCGGGTCAGGGTGAGACCCTGTTCCAAAGCCGCGTAAGAGGAACAAGCACTGCTCCCAAACCATCTCTCTAGGCCAAACCCCTGCTCTAGGTAATCACTGGTTAGAAGCCTTCCTCAGAGGTAAGTTGCTCCCCAAGAGATGCTGGATCCCTGGAAGCACTGCTGCATCTGAGCAGTGTTTGCACCTTTCTAGTTTACCAGCCATGCCCCAAATGTTCCATTTCTGGAAGAGTAAAACCAAGGGTTTGACAGTTCCCATTCTGGCAGGTACCTGCCCTCCCAAAGTGCTTTACAAACTCCAGTCGATATGCAAGCCAACAGGGATCAATTCAGCCATTGCTGAAATCAGCCACCTGAGCCACCACTCCAGCAGCTATATAACAGTGCGCAACACAGGGCAAAAGTTACGGGCAGAAAGTGAAAAGACTCCTGCATTCAACTGAAATTGCAGGGGGATTTGGGGAAGCTGAATGCAGCTACCTGAGCTGAAGTTTGGCTAAGACCAAAAGTCCTATTCTTAAAACAGCTATCAGTGTAATCACCACCAGGAGCTAAAAATTCAGGCTGAGGCCCATACCTCTGGCAGCCCAGCGCCCCCCAATGCCATGCTGAGCTATTGGCTCACTGCAGGCTCAAAGGGAAGAGCATCTCCTCCTGACAGCTGCACTGGGATTTCTGTGGATATGCTCAGCAGCCACAACCTTGCGTAGGGCAGGGAGGTCTAGCAAGGCACCTCACAAGGGGATCAGAGGAAAGCAGATCTGGTAGTGTTTCAGCCGTTGTGGTGACACTGCTAATGGAACTGCTCTCCAGCCGAGCAGGTGGGCAGGGCAATGGAAAGCGCTTGTTACCGGCTTAGATTTGGGGCAGCACCTAGTACCATGGCCCCCAGCACTACCGCAATCCCAGCACTACCCCGCAGTGACCTGGAGTTTCAGTGAGAGAGGCTTCTGGTTCAGCAGGCGCTGATACTGGATCAGCCAGTAGTTCTCCTGCTTCGTTTCACTTTTTGCCTCCATCTCCAGCTGCAAGAAAAAGAAGGTGAATTAGAACCCAGGCTCTAGGGAGTTTGAACTGCAGCACCAAAGGAGAAGCCAACAGCATGTCAGTGTGGAGCAAGCTCAGAACCACCGATGGTAGCTCACATTGCCATGGAGCGCCAGGGCTGGGACCTTAATGGCCTCTTGGGGCTGGCTCTCCTTTGATCCCTACATCCCTTCTCTTGCTCACCCCCAAGATTCTCCATCTCCCTCTGCCCTCCAGGCACCCTTGTCCCATGCACTGGGACCAAACTGTGCTAAGGGGCTGCCAGTGGCTATGGCTCGAGAAGACGAAGCACGTTGGCAGGCTATGATACCGCATAGGGTCTCTGTGTCCTGCTTCCCTCCTCCCCTAGAAACAACCACTGCAATGGTCACCATTGCTCTGGCAGGGAGGGAGTATGCATGACGACCTCTGCCAAACACAGTGCCCACACTGGTCCAGGGACACTGAGAGCCTGATTCAAGGCTCTCTAAAGTCACCGGCAAGGCTCCCATTGACACTAATGGGCCCTATGAACACAGAATATCACATCCCTCGTCTTGGTCCCCTTTTCTCCCCCATGGCCAAGCGTGCCCATGGTCACTCCCCACATAGCACTGTGTGCTGCTCCTGCTCTATGCAGAGTCATTAACAAGTCCCATCACATACCAGGATTTGTTGCAGTTCCTCTTCCCTTTGCTTCTTCTCCTTGAGCAGCTGCTGCAGCATGTAGCTCAGGGCTCGGCGTTGCTCTGTGATCACCTCCTGCAGCAGAAGCAGAGGCAGCCCTGTCTCCCGATCACATGAAGGCTACGGCAGGGGTGCAGCTGCAGAGCTTTGTCTCTCAACCATAACCTCCAGTGGGCAGAGCATTAATTTTGCTCAAATACTCAGCCCAAGTTTTTGAGCCGTGCTGAGCAAAGCTGAGCAGATGCCCAATCCCACTCTCAGGGAGATCTCTGCTGGGGGCCAGGGGTCGCTGCCAAGCCCATTAGACCAAGTAATGGCAGTTCCCCAGTTCTCAACGTACCGCCCTGCACTTGTCCATTACCCCAGTCCCACCACACGCTGTGCAGAGTGACCAGACTCACTGAGGCAGCCCTTCGCCCATAACCCACCCTCACACTCCAGCTGGAGACTCTGCCTCAATCTATAGCAACAGGAACATCTGTATTCCCCTTCCTTATCTGCAGCAAGGCCACAGAGGCTGAGATCTGCAAGCCTGCCAGGTACCCAGGTGGGTGGGGACAGGCCTAGGCAACAGCATCTCCATGGCCTTGGAGATGGCTGGACTCCTCGAGATCTCATGAGTATCAGATAGAATCAGGCTCCATGGGAGGGGGTTTGTTTGATTTGATGGAGCTGTATGTCACGGGGCTGGGATTTGATCTTCATTCTGTTGTATGCTGCCCTGAGCTTGTGGCTGTGGGGGGGAGGGGAGGATGCTGTAGAGGTGCAGTCATCATTGTAAACCATTGTCATCAAGGACAGTGATGACAGCAGAACAGCTGGAATACCCCTGGTACATTACAAATCACAGCGCCTCCCGCTGGTCAATACAGGGGTGCGGCTGCAGAGGTTTATCCCACTTAGCTCTGTGTTAGTTTGGAGGAACATAGGGTATGGTGAAACCAACAGAACACTGGATCTGGAAATTTTAGATGGCTGGGACCAAGGTGCCAGCAACATTATTTGGAGCCAACCCCCCAGAAGAGGCCTGGGGAGCAGAGAGAAGCACTCATCAAGCATGGCCTTGACAGGGCTCAGACACTGTCAGGAATTTCCTCTAACAGGAACAGGGGCGGGTTCTGATCGCTGCTGTTGCATAACTCGAGGGGGTTATGACTCAGCAGAGGATTTAATGAGAGCCCCCTAACCCTGGGTGGTGCAGCAGGAGACTGCAGACAAAATACGGGCAGCAGCTTCCAGGAATGTGGTGGGTGTCTGAGGTCTGTGAAATACTTGCTGACTTCCTCTCTGTCCCAAAGGGTGAGCATGGGACACCAGCCACACAACCCCTCTGTCTTGTGCTGATCTCATTTGGAGAAGACATTTCCCTCGACACAGAATGTTGTGTTCATGTTTGTTTGTAATTGTTGATTTCTTTCATTTCCACAGAGACACAGATCCTGGCACATGGATTCTGTGAGCAAGAAAGGGCTGGTTTGGAGCACAGAACTGATCAGCTTCCCTGAAGGTCATAAGACAATTTCCAGGTGGCTTTCTCCAGGGTAAGCTCTGCTGGAAACATACCTCTGGGAGCAATCAGCTCCTATCCCCACCATGCTGTCCCACTCCAAGGTGCTTGACCCTCTCCCCATTTGCTCAGGACAGGGTAAGTAATAGCTCTGGAGGCTTTAGCCACTGATGCACGGCTCAGAAGCAGCAGCTTAGCTCTGGTGCTCCCCTCCCCACATGGCCAGCTTTCCTTGGCCAGCTATTCAGGCCTTCTCTTAGGTTCCCCACAGTCCCCAGGCATGCCCAGTGTACCCACTTCACGGAGCCCCAAGCTCAAGCTGCTGCCAGGGGAGAACATTCACACGCAGTACCGATTCAGGGGGTTAGCCCCCTGGAGCATGTGTGGCTGGAGTGCAACCACAGAGGTCTCCAATGCTGCTCTCCAGCTACCCTGGTCGGTTGTGGCCTGCACAGACTGCAGCTTGCAGCAGCTGGAAGGGTGCTCAGGCCAGTCATTGTATAATGGGACCTAGCGTCTCTACAGGCAGCACTTTGGTACTAAAGAGGGTGGCAGCTGCAGTCTGGTCCACTTGGTGCACATCTAGTGCAATGCTTGGGCTTCAGGTGAGTTCCTGCTGCACCCCATTTTGGGCATTGATCCTGCATTAAGGGTTCAAGACATGCATGAAACTACTGTAGAATCATAGAATATTAGGGTCGGAAGGGACCTCAGGAGGTCATCTAGTCCAACCCCCTGCTCAAAGCAGGACCAATTCCCAACTAAATCATCCCAGTCAGGGCTTTGTCAAACCTGACCTTAAAAACCTCTAAGGAAGGATATTCCACCACCTCCCTAGGTAACCCATTCCAGTGCTTCACCACCCTCCTAGTGAAAATGATTTTCCTAATATCCAACCTAAACCTCCCCCACTGCAACCTGAGACCACTTCTCCTTGTTCTGTCATCTGCTACCACTGAGAACAGTCTAGATCCATCCTCTTTGGAACCCCCTTTCAGGTAGCTGAAAGCAACTATCAAATCCCACCTCATTCTTTTCTTCTGCAGACTAAACAATCCCAGTTCTCTCGGCCTCTCTTCATAAGTCATGTGCTCCAGCCCCCTAATCATTTTTGTTGCCCTTCGCTGGACTCTTTCCAATTTTTCCACATCCTTCTTGTAGTGTGGGACCCAAAACTGGACACAGTACTCCAGATGAGGCCTTACCAATATCGAAAAGAGGGGAATGATCACGTCCCTCGATCTGCTGGCAATGCTCCTATTTATACAGCCCAAAATGCTGTTGGCCTTCTTGGCAACAAGGGCACACCGTTGACTCATATCCAGCTTCTCGTCCACTGTAACCCCTAGGTCCTTTTCTGCAGAACTGCTGCCTAGACATTCGGTCCCTAGTCTGTAGCAGTGAATGGGATTCTTCTGTCCTAAGTTCAAGACTCTGCACTTGTCCTTGTTGAACCTCATCAGGTTTCTTTTGGCCCAATCCTCTAATTTGTCTAGGTCCCTCTGTATCCTAGCCCTACCCTCCAGCATATCTACCAGTCCTCCCAGTTTAGTGTCATCTGCAAACTTGCTGAGAGTGCAGTCCATGCCGTCCTCCAAATCATTAATGAAGATATTGAACAAAACCAGCCCCAGGACTGACCCTTGGGGCACTCCGCTTGATACCGGCTGCCAACTAGACATGGAGCCATTAATCACTACCCGCTGAGCCCGACGATCTAGCCAGCTTTCTATCCACCGTATAGTCCACTCGTCCAGCCCATACTTCTTTAACTTGCTGGCAAGAATACTGTGGGAGACCATATCAAAAGCTTTGCTAAAGTCAAGGAATAACACATCCACTGCTTTCCCCTCATCCACAGAGCCAGTTATCTCCTCATAGAAGACAATTAGGTTAGTCAGGCATGACTTGCCCTTGGTGAATCCATGCTGACTGTGCTATGGGCTTGTATATAACCATGCTGGCTAATGCGTTACCAGGGGGAATGTGGCTCAGTTGTAGTTTCTAAGTGGTCGGTGCTGAGAGTAGCTGACAGATTAGAGTCAAAACACCATTCCTGACACTTTACCGCCATCCCTGGCACTGCCACAGTTTGCCTACACCTTTGCCCCGTCTCATTCGCTTGACCACAGGACTTCCCACTCTTTCCCCTTGTAGCGGCTGCTTTGCAACTACCTGTGCCATGATCCTTGGGCCGTGTATCAGGTATGTAGGGATGTGCCCAGCTCTTAACAATCTACAGTGAGCTACTTGGCAGCCTCCCAGAAGAGAGGAAATTGTGACTGTCTTGCTTCCCCCAGGTATAATGAGCCTGGAGGGTTCCCTGCCACCAGAGGTCAGTTATTGGGGTGTTTTATGACTAATAGCATTTACAGTCACACACGCTGAGTAAGTGGCAATCGAATCTCATGCTTCAGGGTGTCAACTGATCAGTGCAGGGTGTACTAGGCAAACTATATTCCTTTGACACATCAGCTATTGGCTACAGATACCAGACTTACTGGACCAGTGACCTGAACTGGCAAATCCTATGGGGTAATTCACATTGCAAGACAATTCCTGCAAAGGCACATGAAAGAAAACTAAAGCTAAGCTGCTTTAACCCAACTTGAGCTCCCTTTACAGCTGGATGAAAACTGCCCTTGGGATGGGAGGCTGTCTGGCAGAGGGGATGCTGTGATGACCTTGGAGATATGACTTAGAAAGGAGGACGAGAGAGGTGTGGGTCATTTTTGGCAGATATTTAAACAAATTAAAATAGAAAAAAAAAAAACAATGCAAGAAAACATGAGATGCTTGGAAGATGTGTGCTAGGAGAAGCTCCTGCCCCGCCCAATGAGCCTGCTTCTACCAAGTTTTCAAACTGAAAATTACTCAAGATCTCCAGGAGCAGCAGCAATGTTTTCAGAAAGCAGCAGGAGAGGGGGAATTTGGGGAACATCCCCTTCTGACTAAGCATGAAGCCACCTAGAAACTGCAAAGAGCACAGGAAGGGAGCAGAGCTTCTGAGACCCCAGAGCGAAGGTACAGGGTAGAAGAGGGGGCAGCCCCGGAGCCCTACATACCTGCAGTGTCTCTGTGTCCAGTTCTTGCCTCTTTAACTCCAGCTGTGTCAGCTGCAATAACTCTGTTTCTATTAACTTAATCTAAACAGAAGATGAAACAGTTTTTTACTGACATTTGAAATGACTTTTATTTAGCTGCTTTAGCGCCAGCCTTAACTGCACAGCTGCCCTTTGGGAGACAGGGGGCTGGACTGCGCTTTGGGAAGCCTGTCCTCTCCCTTTGTTCTGTCAATTCTCCAGGGCCAAGTAAACAACTCACAAGCTGCCTTGCACTGCCTGCATGACTGCACTGCCAGCTGCTCATGGTTAGTCTCTGCCTGATGCTAACTAGCTGTGTTCCACCCCCACACAACAAAAGGCGCTTTATATGCCTGTCTCTAAGCACCTTCTATCCTATGGCCCTGAAGTGCTTTGCAGTCAGTTGGTTCATTCAAGCCTCTCAGCCAGCCTGGAAAGTAGGGACACATTAACTCTGTGTTAATGCAGCTCCTTAGACTGTAAGCTCTGTGGGGCAGGGCCCATCTCTTTGCTAGGTGTTTGTACAGGGCACACAACATTTGGCTTCTAGGTACTACTACAATACCAATAACGTATACTATTGATAGGGAAACTGAGGCACAGAGAGGCAAAGTGACTTGTCCACAATCCCACAGTAAATAAGTGGCAAAGCCAAGAACAGAGCCCAGATCGCCTGTCACCCAGGCTTGTACTTGAACCATTATTTTATCTGCTGCCATACATCCCACAACCATCCAGGAAGAACACCCTTGGCATGCAGCTGACTGCTCCAGGGGCATCCTACCACTCCATTAGGTGCACAGCATGCCAATGGAATGCAGGGGAAGTGAAGACCCAGGAGCAAAGTGTTTAACAGAGAGGTGCCCAGCAGTGAGGCCTGAGGGCCAGACATGACCCAAAGACACCCTAGGACTGTAGAGCAAGGATAAGTAGGCTGATCATCCACAAGGTTCTTGTTACTGGTGAACTCCAGTGATGGAACCTTGCAAGGAAGGTACAAATTCAAGCAAAAAGCACATTTGTGTGATCTGATCACTGACAAGACCTGTGGGCATCCCACAAGTTGCAAAGACTGGCCCTGTTTAGCTCATTATAGCAAAGCAAAGCCATTCAACTTCTCCTCCCCATCTCCTACACCGAGCTCCTTTCTTAGGGTCAGAGAGGGGAAAGCCTGGAGCACTCCGCTGAGAAACTGGCCAGGTCCTCTCTGTCGTTTAACCATAGGGGCACCCTGGTGCCGTGCTCCCCAGAACTGTCTCCACCACCCACCCCCAGTAACATGCTTCATCTTTAACAAAATGGAGATCAAACAGTAGGTTGGCAACAGAAACAGATAATAATGAGCTCATGCCGCAATGTGCAAATCTAATGGTCTGGATGGAGATGCAATGAATTCTTATGGAGACAGCAGCCCCGCTCACTATGCAGCCTGTCACATGGCAGAGGCCTGGCTCCCTCTGACTCATCCCTAGAAGCCAGTGCAGGATTGCTCTCTATAACCCATTCTCATGTGCTTTGGCCAGTCGAGTTTCTGATGACTCAAGTAATGGGGATTCCATCATTTCCCTTGGATCTATTAGACCTCACCGTCACTCCTCCATGGTGGAAAGAAGTATTATTAAATCAAATCAGTGCTGCCTGACACTGTGTGTTACAGAGCCCTACAGAAACAGAAGGGTCCTTGGTTTTCCTCAGAACCTGCTCTGAATAGGCAGCACGGCAACTTTCCTTGCAGTGGTCTCACCACCCAGATGAACGAGCTGAATCTTTGGTTGCTTCTGCTCTGCCAGCGCCAACTCACCTGGTTCCTGATCTGCCGGTGCAAGAGATCCTTCTTCACCTGAAGGGCTTCAAAGGCCGCTTTCTGCATTTCACTCTATGAAACATTACATTCTGCTTAACCCAGGAACGAGGCCCAATCATGGGGATGCAAACACACCAGTGACCCTCACTACACTGAAATGATCTGATTTACAAACACTTCCCTGGTGCTCACCCCTGCAAAATTTGGGTGCCTCCTCACAATCCCAAGAAATAAAACACAATTGCCCCATTTTACAGCTGGTAAACTGAGGCACAGAGAAATTAAGGCCAAACATTTTCAAAGCAGGTATTAACAGCTGGGGTCTGATTTTCCAACTGCTATCAGCAATCTGCAATCAGTGAGAGCTGAGGGGGCTTGGCACCTCTGAAAGTCAGGCCCACAGCATCTCCCCTGGGAACCCAGAGTTAGTGATTGACTTGAAAACATTGGCCTGTGACTTGCTGTAGGTCACCCAGCCCCAAAACCAGGTCGTCTGCCTCAGTCACCTGACTGTCTTTGCTTCCCATGATCTCTACCCCCTGCCCTCCTCTCACAGATGCCTCAAAGCTTCCTGCTGGCTCTCTGGGTAGAGAACAAGTCATTACATAGTTTCCCTTTAGCCACTGCAACCAATTATCCAGATTGCCAGAGATTTCTGCACCTAACTAACTAGTTTTAACAAGGCTTTAAAGCAGCCAATGTGCTTGTCATGCCAGCTCTGTTCCCCACTGCCATTACAACATGCACTTAGCTTCCCTGATCACAAGCCTACCTCCTGCAGGATCTGACTAGTGGCCTTATTCTGATCCAGCTGTTGCCAAGCCAGGATTTGTTGGAACTTCTGATCCATCTCTGCCAGGCTGTAAGAGATACATCACCAGGGGATTACTACAGGGTCTCAGACTGCAATGCAAATAAGAGGTCAAGCTGGCCATGGAAATGAACTCAGAGAAGTCAGGGGACTTCCTAAAACAGGCGAGTTTATTACTGAGCATGAGTGGACAGCCAGAGCTCTCACACGCACTTGGCAGGTGTGTAAACTCCTTCCCACCAACCAACCCTGGCTGATAAATGAAACAAAAACAGAGGCACAACTTACTGGTACACCCGCTGAGAGTGACTCAGTGTCCATGCCCAACAGCTCATAAAACATCAAAGTGTGGCCTCTGCTCCAAGAGAGGACTTTGTATCATTAGTCCCATGAAGTGCATTGCCACAGTGACTGCAGAGGAAATGGTCTCAGTTCTCAAGTAAAAAGACACCCCAGTGGGCCATTTCTACTGTCACTGTCAGAGCAGAACTGCGCTGTAAGTGCAGTTGATTGACGCTCAATAAGAGAACTGCTCTGGCTGCTTTCAAGGGATAAGAACCAACATTCTGATGCTTTTCCTCTCCCCAAAGCGCCCTATGAATTCCAGGCCACACAGAGGCCCCCAAAGAGCACTGTGCGACTGCATGGCAGTGAAAGTGACTAATCAAAAATGAAATGACTGGTTTCATTTTCACCCTCCAAACTGAGTGAAATGTAAGAAATAAAATAAATCAGGCTTATACCATTCTTTCAGTTCTTACTAATCCAGAGCATTAGTAACACTAATATTATTCGTGTTTAAATGTAAGAGCTCTATCTTGGTGTCCCTTTTGTTTTTCAATTTTTAATACTGCTGTGTGCTGTTAAATAGCTGTCATGCTCCGCTCCAGAAGTGGCTGCAGAGATCCCTGTGTGTATGTCTCAGAATTGTGCTGGGGCCCTTTGCCGTGAAAGGAGTTCTATAAGATTGCTATCAGTCACACTGCTCTCTCAAAGTACCTGGAGCATGCCTGGTTGACGAGGTCTTGCCTTCGAGATTCAGAGGTCATGTGGATGAGCTTGTTCTTGTAGCTCTCAGCCAGCATTTGTTGCATGGCAGCTGGGAGACACAAAGTGGAGTGATTAGTGCTCGAAGCAGGTTAACTCTGTGTCCAGCATTGTTCCTGCTCCCCACTCAGCTACAAGAACATGCTAAAATTGGGGTCCCCCCCTCCAATTTTTATTCCATCCCTGTTTCCATGTAAAGCTGTTCAGAGTGGAAAGCCAGATAGCTGCACCCTCCCAATGGGCAACCACTAATCAGGGCTTGATGAGAGGCCAGCCAGGAGAGCATCCTGTGGAGTCTGCTCTACACAGACGACACGCTCTCAGCCTCTGCAGGGCACCACCCCAGTTTCAGCTCCCCAGCAGCTGCTTGCAGGAGCAGAGTCACTAACTAGTGGTCCCACTGGGCTGCAGATCTGATCTCCCCGCTGCAGCCTGGGGCCTCCACCAAGCTGCTGAAGGAAAGAGAACTAGAGAGATGGGTAAAAACTTCACCATCCCATGAAGGCAGGTTTAAGTCACTGCTTCGAGGGTTGAAATACCCACAAATAGGGGCTGAGGCAGGAGACTGGCTCTGAGATAGCTTCAGCACAGATGTCTCTGTCGCAGCAGGGCACGCGCTTGCTCCTGCACACACACATTTTAATCCCAACAGCAAATGCTGGCAGCATAGGTGAGACGCGTGTCTCTGTGTAACGAGTGCACACACTGGGCTGCTTTCCAAACCTCAAAATCAGTTTCTTCCCGCTCCTATACAGCAGAGTTGGCTCAGCTGGATCCAGGCAGCACCCCAAGCCCCACCCCCACAGGGTACAGTATTTACCCATGGTAACATTTATGCAGGTCTGAGCCCTGCCTCATTCACCTGGCTGGTTGCCAGTTGTAGCTGGTTTGAATGTACAACGCGCTGTGTGCGCGCTGGGGATTGATCCCTTGCCGGATCTCTCACTGCTCCAGCCATAGCAGTGGCCAGAGGGATGTGACTCCCTTGGGATTAGTGGTGCAGTGCAGGAGGGTAATGGATGAGCTGCCATCCAGGGACCCAGTGCTAGCTACACACCTGCTCACACCACTATTTCAGGCAAGCTATAGCAGTAAGAGTCATGTGTAGCCAGGAGCCACTCCTAGGAGGATATGGCCTCCCTCTCCCGTTCCCTCAGAGAATATGGCCCTCACAGCCCTCCCCTGATCTCCCCAGAGAATACGGCCCTCTCAGCCCCTCCACCCCCAGAGAATACAGTCCTCTCAGTCCCCCTCCACCCATCAGAGGATACGGCCCTCTCGCACCCCTGCCCAATCCCCCAGATGACCACCACAACCCCCTTCCCTTGGACTTACAGGCCACTTCCCTTCTGCGTAGCTGCTCTGTCTCCTCCTGCGTTATTGCCATCAGCTGGTCCATCCTTATTCTAAGAAAGAAGCAGGTCCATTCAACCACTGCTTCTGCCAGAGCCACATTTCACCCTTGCCAGCCAGCCACACCCTCTCCACCCACCTCAAAGCTGCACCCTGGGCTTGAATGGCTGAGTGATTCCATCTGGTCACTCATCCGTGTGAGCGAGAGATGTCAGGAGGAGGCCTGCAGAGGCTCAGGAATCTCCAGCCGCAGACAGGACACTGCCTGTCCACTGGGGAGGGTGCCTATGTTGTTCCCAGCAGGGCCAAATCAGAGGGCATTGCCAGAAGGCTGGCTGCCCTTGGGAAAACCCAAGGGAGTAAGAAATAAGTGAAATAAAATAACTTCTATGAAACCTCTATTCCTCTGCCTAAATGGTGACCCCCTCCTTTTGCTTCCTGTTCTCTGGGGTCCCCCCATATACACATCCCCAGCCTCTAGAGTGCCAAGGACTCTGTATCTCTGCCTTGCTATGCACATCAATGGCACTGCATAAACAACAAAGATGGTGGTGATCGATGTCCCCAAAGTGCTCAACCCAACAGCGCGGCACCCTCCCAAAAACCCTCTGCCCTACAACAGCCAGCAGATGTATCTGGGTCCTCTGATCCACATTTTAGGGCTTCAGGAGATTGCAGGGACCTCCTCTTTGTTGGGGAGAGGAGAGGTCAATTTTCTCACTGGAATTACAGACTGGATCAGACTGGGGCCATCTAGCTTGGCATCAGGTCTCTGACAGCACCTAAAGCACATGCCTCAGAGGGAGGTGCAAGGAACTTGCAGCAGGCAAACAAGGGATAATCTGCCCCTACATTACGTCTCATCCTGATCTCGAAGAGTGAGACACCGTTTCCTCGCCCTTCCCATACTGTTAGCTGTAACAACCGTGGGTATTCTGGTTATCCTCAGCAACGTTCACCGCCTGGTTAGTCCCTGACCTCTCTGCTGAGCCTGCCAGCACCCGGGCCAATTATTGCCAACTGTGGATCTGGTTCTTGTGGTGTGGACTCCTGCTTCACCAGGAACCAGGTCGAATAACAGCAAACTCATTGTACACAGGCCACCCAATGGCTGCCAGATGCAAACAACTTTCTATCCCTGCTGACTTGAGCTGGATTCAGAATCATGGCCTAGAGGTGAACGAGTCCATCCCTCCATCCCAGCCACTCACCCTTGCCCAGAGGAGCCTATCCTAGGCAGGGCACTTACCTCTCGTTCTCCAGGGATTTCAAAATTTCTGAACTTTGTTTCTGCCTAGAAAAATAAAGCAGAAGGTTTTTACTGCAGAGTAGGGCACCCTTCTCCCCAGGGAGCGGAGTCCTCTCTGAGCAAGCCACATGCCGCTACCACCAGCCCACTGACTTGGCCACTGTCCCTGCCTCTGTGCTGCTGGAGCTGTCAGCTGCAGCCAGGGTGCAGTTCTGCTACATGGGGGCAGGAGCTATGTGAGCTCCCCCCCCCAGGGCACAGGCATCAGTGGAAAAGGCAAGAGGCTGGGGGACACTGCCTTTGGGTAGATCTTCCCATCCTCACCCTCATGGGGGAGCCACTGGGAGGCCAACCCCATGATGGGAGGAGTGGGGGTGGAGCAGGACTCCTTCTTTGTACCTATTTTCCCAGGGCTTGGGCTAGGCGCTGGCCAGAGGATTTACCCCTTGGAGCATGGAGGAGCTTGGCAGCCTTCCTTGCTGTTGGCAGCTTCATCATATAACTCCATCCACCACACACACTAGCTGGCATTCCCCTCTCCTGCAAAGCAAGAGGACACACAGTTCCTGGGGTACAGCGCCTCTGCAACATTTCCCTCCCCTCGGTATCTGGGCTCAGGTCAGCACCTATCCCTCCGCAGCTCTGTGCCGAACAGATTCAGGCCAGGCAGTGGGAGCTGGGACACCCAGGGTGCAGCTGCTTCCACCACGGCCCAAACTCTTCTGTTCACAGTTATTTGCACCAGGAATTCTGGGCTGAAAGTTTAGGTTTGTCCCCGTTGGCTAAACACATGTGATCATGCCCGCCTCAGTGACAACAACAGCCTGTGGCTGATTTGCACCTAACAAATTTCAGAGTTCAGACTTGGGGCGGCAGGACCATTTTGGTCATTCAGTCGGACCTCCAAAGACTTTGCTAAAGCCAGAGAAGAAGCAGAGACTAGTAGGGCTGGGAAGTGAAACTAAAGCTCAGGTCTCAGTGAGGTGTCTTAAGCCCAAGGCCAGCTCTCTGGGTACAAGGCATAGAGACACCGTGTAACTGTGTCCACACTAGAGACTTATATCCATAGAAAGTAGGACATCTTTGATGTATGGACAAGGCCTTAAGCACGTTGGCTAGTTTTGCCCACAGTCTGTACCAGGAAGGCTGTGATAGAATGTGCCTCCAAACAAGGATTTGCAGCACGGAGGGTTTCCCTTGGTGTTGTTCTCCAGCCTCACCCCTGCCCCACCACAGCATCACAGGGATTCACCCTCACTGCTCAGTCATTTCTGTGCTGCTTGGGGAGTTTGACTATGGAAAAACCTCAGAGAAATGGACAGGTCACAAGCAGCCGGTCAGCGCAAAATGGGACAAAGAAATAAATGTGCAGAGGGGCAGCGCTGACTGCAAGGTGTCCAGGGAGGAGGCCAACCTCTGATTCTCCTCCAGAAGCTTCTGGATTCGGCTGGCAATGCCCTGCTCTGTTTGCTTCAGCTGCTCCAGCAGCTTCAGGTGCTCTCCCTCCAGGTTGCGCTGATGCTTCGTCAGACCTTTCTCCAGCCTCACCTGCTCCTGTGGCAAGGGGAAAAGGGAAACTAGCTGAAGGGAGAAGTGACAACTCTGCTGAGCTGTGCCCACAGCCCATGCGAATCACTGAGGATGGTGTTTTATTACAAGGAGCTGAAAGGTTCCAAGAGAGTGGACAAGGAGCCTATCCAGAGCTTACACGGACACTGATGGCATCACGTGAAAGCCAGAGACACTGGAGAGAGCAGAGACATGCTAGGTCACCTCTAGGCCAGCGTGAGGGGCCAGTGCAGGACTGTCGCTGCAGTCCCTGAAAAGCCCTCTGGAGAGTCAAAAGGAGAGGAGAAACTGGGAATAAAAATGACAGAGAGCTGAGAGGAGAGCCCTGTGAGTGCTGCCTCTGGGGGGCCCCTCAGCATGGGTGGGGCCCACATGTCGATACATGAAATGCCTGTTCTGAAAGGGAGCAGGTGGGCAAGGGTCAAGTCTGTCCAGAGCAGAACAGATGGACAGTCCAGATCAAATGTACTCCTCAGCCACAGGCCAGGTGCCAGAGCCTTGGGCCCCAGCTGATGTACCTTCTTCACAGTCTGCAGAATCTCCTCCTTCTGACTGCTGCTCTGCTGAAGAAGCTGAGCATGCTCCCTCTGCCCCATGTCCAGGCGACGCTCGAACTCCAGCTTCTCCAGCATCTTCTCTTCCTGGCAGAGGAGCGAGAAGCAGAGTGAGGGTTGGGATCGGCAGCCTGCAGGCTATTCCACTATTCAAACCAAGACCCAGGCTGATGAAAACAGTATCAGGGCAATGAGATCCCAACTGTATGTCCAGGCTAAACCAGCCGGGGAGCTGGAGTGCTCTAGAAAAATCCAGTGATTCCTACACAGGAATCCAAACAGCATCAAGAGGAAACTGCTGTTCCAGCTGCCTTGCTACCGACATTTCAGCATGGTCAGAAAGTCATTTCACTCAGTGAGCTCACCCTCTCCCCCAGCCCCACAACATGCTGTACGGAGGAGAGAGATGCAGTACTGTTAGCCTCTGGAAGGCCAGGGAAATCCCCAGGAGCTTCAGAACGCCAGCAGAGAAGGCCGTCAGCAACAGAATGAGCCAGCCAGAAAGCCTGAGCTGAGGGAGGGGGACTGGGTGAACACAGAGTGAGTGACTAACGGAGGTCGGCAGTGCTGATGCAGTACATTCATGGCCTTGGCCTAGCAGCGAGCACAGGTAGAGGTTAGAGAGGGGGGCAGGAAATAAAGTGAGATTTCACTGGGAAAAATGCAGCCAGTCAATGCATCGGGGGAAAGAATCCCAGCGCCAGAGGCGCAATGAGAGGTGGAAGCCAGATGAGCAGTAATGTCAGTTCTGGGGTGACAACTGACAGCAAATCAGCACTCTGGCTGCAGAAAAGATCACTGACATTTTAGCTGCATGTGCAAAGGAGTGGAGCAGCAACAAGGGCTCTCATTACGACTGCAGGTCTGGCTTGGAGGTGCACTGGAAGAGCTATATGGTAGGAGGGAGGGGGTCAGGAACAGTAGCTGCCGTGGGGCAGTACTGAGGTACCTCGGCAGAATGGGGCCCAGGGCTGGAGTAGCAGGGGGCTGCAGGTCAGGACGTGGGTGCTCTGGCACAGCTGAGTGTGGATAAGTTTACACACAGTGTCTGGATCTAGCCAGGCACTTAAACTCCTGAAGCTTAGAGAGTAGAAAAGAAGTGATGAAAGGGTTGGGATGGCTCCAGAAAGCATAAGCACTAGAAGCAGCCCTGCTTCTTCCACATGGAGATGGACACATGCTTAACCTGAACTGGGACTTCTCACGCAAATATATGCCACGGCTGCCAAAACAAACTGATCTGAAAGGAAAACAACTAGTGCGTGTCAGGCAATTCCTGCCTTCAGAGTCAGATGTGGAGTGTGTGTTCTGATGCCTCTCTCACTCAGAGAGCAGGGGGTTGCAAAGCTCCAGGTTTCAAGGCATTCAGTGCTGGTTTGCTCAACTGGACAGAAAGAGAAACGAGCACACTCAGAACTCCCAGAAAAGGCCTCTGCAGGGACTCTTCCTTACCTTCCTCTTCTCATAATCCAAGAATTTGTTCTGAAAAGTAAAGGAAAGCATTAGGAGAGAGGTGTTTAATCAGGCGGCAGGCAGGTTGCCTTCTCTAGGTAACGTTAGGCCACTCCGTTCCCTCTTCCTCGACTGAGGCTATGTCTACACCAGGGGTCGGCAACCTACGGCACGCATGCCAAAGGTGGCACGTGAGCCGATTTTTCATGGCACGCGGGACGGGCTGAGCTGCTCAGCCCCCCACTGCTCTGGGGTTCCCGCTGCTGGCCCCTTGCCAGCCGGGGTCCCACTCAGCACCCGCTGCTGGCCTGGGAGAAGGAACCCCAGGCTGACAGCGGGCTGAGACCCCAGCTGGCAGGAGCCGGTGGTGGAAACCCCAGAGCTCTGGCGGTCAGCCCCCCACTGCTCTGGGGTTCTGGCTGCTGGCCCTTTGCCAGCAGGGGTCCCCTCAGCCCCACTCACCTTGCTTCCAGTTGGAGTTCCAGCGCAAGCCCCCTGCCAGACAGGGTCCAGGCTTCCGGCCCTGCTCAGCCCTACCAGCCGCCAGCTCCACTCACCTCAGCTGTGGATCAGGGGTTCCAGCCGCTGACCTTCTGCCAGCTAGTTATCAACTTATAACTCAGAAGCCTGTTTGCAGCTTAAAGTATCTAAATAGGTGCCACCAGACATTGGAAAACTCAGCAAGGAAAAGCAAGGGCAAGGATCACACTAAACTAATAAGATCTGAATTTTAATTTAATTTTAAATAAAGCTTCTGAAACATTTTGAAAACCATGTTTACTTTACATATAACAGTAGTTTGGTTATATATTATAGACTTATAGAGAGACCTTCTAAAAAATGTTCAAATGTATTACCGGCACTCGAAGCCTTAAATTAGAGTGTATACATGAAGACTCGGCACACCGCTGCTGAAAAGTTGCCGACCCCTGGTCTACACTACCACTTAATCAGTATAACTTATGTCACTCAGGGGTGTGAATACTCTCCCCCAAAGTGGCATAAGTTATATCGATGTAAGCACCGGTATGGACAGCACTATGTTGGCAGGAGAGCTTCTCCCACCAACACAGCTACTGCCGCTTGCTGGAGGTGGCTTAATTATAGAGGGGCTATCCTGGAGATTTTACAGCGGTGCCACTGTAAGCTCTCTAGCTTAGGTTGTCAACCTAACAAGCTCTCTTGTTAGGTTGACACTGCTATAGTGTTTCACACTTGTGAACTCTGTAGCTATACCGACCTAACCCCTGGGGTAGATGCAGCTAGGTTGATGGCAGAATGCTTCTGTCCACCTAGCTACTGCCGCTCAGGGGTGTGGATTACCTACAGACAGAAAAACCCTTCGTCGCTGTAAGAGGAAGCAGCATAGCTGCTGCTGTAGTGCAGACATGGCCTGACAATCTGTTAAATCTGATTAAAGAGGAAATGGTTCGACCCACAGTTACTGTTCTGAGAGAGCGCTGCCCCTGCCCAGCCACACTTGGGACAAGTGCCCGTCCCAGCCAGGTGCCACTGAGATTCAGAACCTGGTGGAAAGCAGCATGCTCTGGGGCCACTGAAGATTCAGGGCCAAGCCTGTAAGGCAGGGGAAGGCAGTACGCAAGCTGATTTTCAGTGGCACTCACACTGCCCGGGTCCTGGCTCTGCATTTTAATTTAATTTTAAATGAAGCTTCTTAAAACATTTTAAAATCCTTATTTACTTTACATACAACAATAGTTTAGTTATATATTAAAGACTTATAGAAAGAGACCTTCTAAAAAACATTAAAATATATTACTGGCACGCAAAACCTTAAATTAGAGCAGTGGTCGGCAACCTTTCAGAAGTGGTGTGCCGAGTCTTCATTTATTCACTCTAATTTAAGGTTTCGCGTGCTGGTAATACATTTTAATGTTTTTTAGAAGGTCTCTCTCTATAAGTCTCTATATTATATAACTAAACTAGTGTTGTATTGTAAAATAAACAAGGTTTTCAAAATGTTTAAGAAGTTTCATTTAAAATGAAATTAAAATGTTGATCTTACACCACCGGCCCGCTCACCTAGGCCGGCAGTGGGCTGAGCGAGGCCTGCGGCCGGGACCCTGGCTGGCAAGGGTCCGGCAGCCAGAACCCCAGACCAGCAGCGGGCTGTGCGGGGCCGGCAGCTGGGACCCCAGACCGGCAGTGGGCTGAGCAGCTCAGCCCACTGCCGCTCAGGGGTTCTATCCGCCGGCTCCTACCAACCGGGATCCCGGCTGCCAGATCCGCTCAGCCCGCTGCCAGTCTGGGGTCCCGGCCCTGCCCACATACAGTGGGTACCTACCTTCTCCCTGGTTCTGGCCATTCTCTTCCTCTCTCTGCACTGAGTTGAGGGTGGGAGTGCACTGAGCACAGGGCTGGGGGTGAAGGGTCTGGCCGGGAGCTAGAATGAGGGAGGGGGCTCAGGGTTGGGGCAGGAGGTTTGGGTGTGGGGCACTTACCTGGGCAGCTCCCATTTGATGCGAGGGGTGCAGGTGGGAATGTGTGTGGGGGGTGCAGGAGCTCCCGTTTGGTGCTCTGGATGGGGGTGGGGATGTGGCGGGTGCATGGGGTGTGGGGGGACTGGGGATGTGGGGGGGTGCAAGAGTCAGGGCAGAGAGCTGTAGTCAGGGCTGGGTATGTGTGGGGTGCAGGTGTCAGGGCTAGGGCTGTGGGAGGGGGATGAAGGAGTCAAGCAGAGGACTGAGTGAGTATGAGGGAGGTACAGGGCTCAGGGCAGGGGCCTGGGGGGGGCGTGTGGGGCTCAGGGCCAAGGGCGGTGTGTGTGTGTGGGGGGGGTCAGGGCTCAGGGGAGAAGGTTGGGTGACTGCCCCCCTAAGAACTCCCAACCCCCCTGCTCCTTGTCACCTGACTACCCCCTCCTGGGACCCCTGCCCCCAACTGCCCCCTCAGGACCCCACCTCCTATCTAAGCCTCCCTGTTCCTTGTCCCCTGACTGGACCCTACCCCCATACCTGTCTCCTGACTGCCCCGATCCTTATCCACATCCCCGCCCCCAGACAGATCCCCAGGACTCCCATGCCTATCCAACCACTCCCCGCCCCCTGACAGGACCCCCGGAACTCTCGACCCATCCAACCCCCACTCTGCTCCCTGCCTGCCCCAACCCCTCTCCACACCCCTGCCTCCTGACAGGACCCCCAGAACTCCTGACTCAGACAACCCCCCCAGCTCCTCGTCCCCTGACCACCTCCTCCAGAGACCCCCCCACCCTAACTGCCCCCCCCAAAGACCCTCCTTGCTCCCAGACCCCTGACTGCCCTGACCCCTATCCACCCCCCGCCCCCTGACAGACCCCGGGACTCCCATGCCCCATCCAACCCCCCCTGCTCCCTGACTGCCCCCTCCAGAGACCCCCCCGCCCCTAACCACCGCCCCCAGGACCCCACCCCCCCATCCAACCCACCCTGCTCTCTGTCCCCTGACAGCCCCCACCCCTTATCCAACCCCCCCAGCTCTGGACCCCTTAGCATGAGGCTCCACGCAGAGCCAGATATGCTGCCCCGCAGGAGCGCACAGGGCGGCATGGCTCCAGGGGAGGGGGAAGCGTTTCTGCCTCCCCGCAGAGCCAAACACTGCCCTGCGGGAGCGCACAGCCCCGACCCCCAGAGCGCTGCGCGTGCGGCAACAGGGCTCCAGGGGAGGGGAGGGGAGGGGAGGGGAGAAGGCAAGGGAGGGGCCGTCAGCTTGCTGCGGCTCGGCCTGGCACTCTGGTCCGTGAGCACGGACCCCGTGGCTTGCCGCGCTGGGAGAGGGGGGCCATTTGCCCACCCCGTGCACACGGCTGTGCTTCTGCTCCCTGCCCCCGCGGGGGGAGTGGAGGGCAGAGGAGAGCGGGCCAGGCTGGGCAGGATTTTTAATGGCATGCTGAAGTCCCGGCAGGCTCCAGCGTGCCATTAAAAATCGGCTTGCGTGCCATCTTTGGCACGCGTGCCATAGGTTGCCGACCCCTGCCCTAGGACAAGGCTGCAATGTCGGGATTGCAGATGGGGGAAAATCCAAATACAAACAAATCTCTTCATTATTACAAAAAAATAAATGAATATGAGGGTTTTATAGCAGTAGATTTTCCATCTAAGCTCCCAGAGGGAACCTGTAACTGAAAAGATATCTAGCCCTACCCTAATAGCTAAGCTGGTCCAATGAAAAAGCTCTTCTCCACACAGCCCTGTACAGGGCTGACCCTGCATGCCCCATACTATGTCTAGAAATCTGGGTCCTCAGTTTGCAACACCGTGGCCCATCCAAGCCAATGCCAATTAGTTACCATGGAAGGGTTTGAGATGTTAGAGACAGAAGCTGATGGGCCAGATTCTGCTCTCATGTAAATCTGTTGACCACAAGCAGTGATTCTGGATTTACACGGTGATAAACTGGGCCTAATTAGGCACGTTGGCCTCAAATGAGAGGCAAGCAGCGGGGCATGCTGGTTTGTATACAATACCCCAAATGAGGAAAGGGTTCAAATAAAACACAGTAGGGCTTATAGGAGAAGGATTCTCAACAGATTCTCCCGGCACACTTGCCATGTGGCATCAGTAGCTAATCAGTATCGAACTGAGACCTACGGGGCTGACTCCACACTTCCTGGGTGGAGCTGCAGGACTTCCCATTCTAAAGCTTGACCTTCGAATGGGAAAGTGGCCCATATGGAGCCTTAATGCTTCCATCGATGCCCGTTGGAGAAGACTCAGAATTTCCCTGTATTGCAATGCCAGGCCACACAGTGCATTACACTCTGTGCGTCACTCTAGCTATCCTGCCTCCTTGCTTTCAAGATGCTGACCTAAAATGAAGGTAGTGCAGGAAAATACTAACATGAATATGTATAATGTGCTCTATGCAACTGGCTTCCAGTGTGCTTTGAACACCCTGAGCAGCAGGGCCGTGGTGATGGAGCTGTGTTCCAGGGCATCAGGGCTCCGCCATTGACTTACTCCATGACCCGAGTGACTCCATTTAGCCAATGGATGTAAGGATGAGGCTTCCATACCTCCCAGGGGTGAGAGATCCTGAGGCTTAGTGAACTAAGGGCATGGAAATCTGCAGATGGAAGGTGCAGCAGAAGAGCAAAGTGCCAGTATTCTGCTCTGTATGTGGCTGAGATCCTCACCTGCCACTCGCTTTCTTCCTCCATGTATTTATGCACACGCCTGTCGACACCATCCACTGATGTTTCTCCTCCATCACTTTCCAGCACCGGAAGAAGATACTGGGAGGGAGGGCAGTATTTGATTCCCGACTCTGGAAGACACCAGACACTAGGCAAATCACACAGAGCCACCCAGTTACACAACACGTGGGTCAGGGCTGGCCCAGGGAGACTCTGCTTCCAGTCACGGTCTCTCACTCCCCACCCTGGTAGAGTGCCTGAAGGAGCTCACTGATCCCTGCAGCCAGCTAGGAGGTGGCAATGGCAGGCTCTGAAGGGAGTGCTGCGGCTTTGTTCTCACCTAGGAAGATGGCGGCTGTGATGAATGGTCTCATGCACTGGGGGGGAGGAGCATTAGTGTCCCCTTCTCCTTAGGGACAAACAAGGCTACTCGGAGTCACCAGACCCACTTCGACTGGGCTGCCTGGGGATCAGCTGAGTTGGAATTACAGTAATGTTACAGTTCTGACTCTCTCCCCGATTGTTCTTATCGCAGGGAGTTCAGCTGAAAGTCTGACTCCATTTAGCACCCCCCATATTGGCTATATAGCTTACACACACAAGCAGCACTTCCTCCCTCGCCCTCTTCTCACCTAGCAGGCTTAAGTGTTTGCATTTTAATACCAGTCCCTTGTCCTTCTCCAAGGGCCTCCAAGCCCTTTGTGAAAGAAGCCTGCCATCCTCCCATGAGGAAGAGAAGTCACATTGTCCCCATTTTATGGATGAGAAACAGAAGATGCAGAGACCGTGGCTTGTCCATAGTCACACAGTCAGTAACGCAGCCTGGAATAGCTCTCTGGACTCCACGCACCTGGATCTCTCCTTGGCTCAGGACAGAGCACTACGGAGTCCTTGGGCAGGTGTAAAAAGGCAAAAGGGTTTTATCGGGATGTCGTCCCTTTCAGGAGGGGCAATACCTGCAGCCACCTGCTTCTGCAACTGCAGGCGAGTCATCAGTAGCAAATCAGAACAGTCCTGCATCGGGCCCAGCTTCCCCCGGGAAGGCTCTGGCAGCCAGCTGTCTCTCAAGCAGTCTGCAGCCCCAGCCAGGCGCCTCTTTCAGAGTGAGAGCTGGAAGCCTGTTCTCTGTCCCAGTCAGCCCCCACTGAGCTGTGCTGTTCCCCTGGTAACCCTCCCTCCAAGACTGACACCTATTGCAGGTGGAATGGGGCAGGGCTGACTGAGCCCACAGCAGCTCATTACCCTTTCCTGGAGAGTGTGAGGTCAACATCTGCCATCACACTCCCACTCCTATGCTTTAACCACAAGACCAACCTTGCCCCTTTCAGAAATTGGTCATCAATTTCAAGAAGCCAGTAAGAAGTCAATACCCAGCCCGTAGCTCATACTCTGGCTGGCTGCCAGCTATGGCTTACATGCTGTCTAATGTATCTGCCACATGAGCAAAACACCAATCATGAGCTCCCTGAAGTACCAGGTACAGCTGATGAAGTACCAATCCCCTTTGGAACATCACGCCTTCACAGACACATTCCTGGAACTCAGGGCAAGACCTAATTGGCATTTAGCCGCAGGTACATTGTGCAGCAGACCCTTGACCTTTCACCCCCATCTACAGGCTTCTCCCCTTGCTTACCTTTGCACAGGAACTGCTGGACAGACTCTGTGCCAGCACTGCAAACATCATATGGCGGGTAGGTCATGGACGAAGCATCCAGCATCAGAGTCTCCAAAACAAAGAGCACACAGAGTTCCAGCTTTCATTCACAATCTAACAACCCAGACAGAGTCCCGCTGGCTCAAAGCCAGGGGGTCAAAGCAGCAGAAAAGGACAGTTTCACCCTAGAGATTGAACTGCCAGACTTTCATTGCACCTCACTATAACTGAATGGCAGAATGTTTCTGCACTAGCAGGCATCACCTAAAGCCAGCATGATCTCACATGCACTGTGCATAGAGGATGCCATTCTGTAGAGAAAAAATGGAATCATCTGCACAGGTAGGGTGTGTTCCAGCTCCGCTGCAACTGTGTTTGTCACCAGGGACAAGTAACTGAGTCACCATATGCAGGGTCCTCTCACTGTCTCTGGGCCCCTTGCAGTTGCCTGGATTGCGGGTGCCTAACACTGCCATGTGTGTGCAGGGGTTGCATACCTCCAGCGTGCGGATGTGAGCCAGTGCCTGGGGCAATTTCTGCAGCAGATTCTCACTGATATCAAGGGTGCGCAAGCTGCGCAGGTCACCCAGGGTAGAAGGCAGCTCCTTCAGCTTATTACCTAGGGAGAAAAGGGACGCCAATTAGTCCACCCTCCAAATCGACCCTCCAGAGAATTCACTCCTCTGAACTGCAAGCCCCTCAGCTGCCAGCTAGTTTGGTATTTTCAATACACTGACTTGAGATTACACTAGTCTGAATAAAAATCACTTTGTCCCTACATTATGTACCATACATGAGGGGATCTCAAAACTTGGTGCAGGCTCAGCACATTTTAACACAGAGACCAATGTAGATGCCTCCCTCATAGTCAAGATCGCTCACCAGCAATGCCACGTAACATCCTTGGGGTCACTACAGCAGTTGCTTCCCTGAGAAGGTCACAGTGGGACACAGCCAGCTAGAAGCCAACACCATGTGACCAGCCAGTCCCTTACAAAAGATATTGAGAGAATGGTCCCTGGCCTAAGAGGCTGACTAGCTACAACCCAGAACCCAAATGTACCAGGTTAAGGACTCAGTGGACTGAGTGTGAGGGGCTTTGCGGAGAGGCAGAGTTTGACCCCAAAGCAGAGGGAAGGGACTCCAGGCTTAAGGAGCAACAGGGAAGGAACAAACGTGAAAGTGGGAGAAAAACCCACAAAGGGAATTCAGGAAGCAGGAGGGAACAAGAAGGGAGCTGGAGGAAGGGGTGGAGCTGGTCAGGGCCTGGCAGGGGAAGAGGAGAACAGGGCACTGGAGGGGAGTGGAAGCCAATTGAGGAATTCCAAGAGGGGAAGTGCCCAGGGCTGAGCAGCTAGGAGAGAGGGATTTTGGCAGCAGTGTCCAGACTGGAGAGGAGCCAGATGGGATGCAAGGGACAGGGCAGTGAAAATGTCACCATAATGCTAAGAGCAGAGGAGAGGCTGGGGCATAGAGACTGTGGACAGCCACAAATGACAAGACTTGCCAACAGCCATGATGGGGGCGAGGAGCCTAATGTGACAGCGAGGACACATGAGGAACAGATGGGGAGGAAGCCAGGAGCAGGCACAAATGCCCCCAGCCCCTGACAGAGGTATTAACATTTAAAGGGACAGTACACCTAGAAAAGTTAGCCTTTCCAAATAGCTAAACTGCTGTTCTTGGTCATTTGAGTGAAATCAGCCCTGTCAGCTACCTAGTTCAGAGTGAGACCTAGTCTTTGGGCTTGCGGGACCTCTTGGTTCAAGACTGTTTATTAAACTACACAAAGTGTACACACACTCTGGTATGGCTAATGCTTTGTTAGATGCCTTAGCTGGCCACAGCCAGCTAGGACATCAGGGCCTATCCTGACAGCCCCAGCCTGAGGCTTACCAAATCAGCTATTTCTAAGCACTACAATGTGCTGGGCAGTTCAGCATGCACAGAACCTCCTTCCTTAGTCACACTAAAAGCTTATCAACACTACCCGCAGGATCTGCGGGCAGTGATTGATCCAGCAGGGGTCGATTTATTGCGTCTAGTCTAGACTCGATAAGTCGACTGCTGAGCGCTCTCCCGTCGATGGTACTCCACCAAAATGAGAAGCACAAGTGGAGTCGACGGGAGAGCATCAGCTGTCGACTTACCACAGTGCAGACACCGTGGTAAGTAGATCTAAGTACGTCGACTTCAGCTATGCTATTCACGTAGCTGAAGTTGCGTATCTTAGGCCTGGGCTACACTAGGACTTTAATTCGAATTTAGCAGCGTTAATTCAAACTAACCGCTCAACCGTCCACACCAGGAAGCCATTTAATTCGAACTAGAGGGCTCTTTAGTTCGAATTTGGTACTCCACCCCGACAGGTGGAGTAACGCTAAATTCGACATGGCTAGCCCGAATTAGGCTAGGTGTGGATGCAAATCGAACTTAGTAGCTCCGGGAGCTATCCCACAGTGCACCACTCTGTTGACGCTCTGGACAGCAGTCGGAGCTTGGATTCTCTGACCAGCCACACAGGAAATGACCCGGGAAAATTTGAATTCATTTTCCTGTCTGGGCACTTTGAATCTGACGTCCTGGCTGGACATCGGGGCGAGCTCCGCAGCACCTGCAACGATGCAGAGCTCTCCAGCAGAGGAGTCCGGCCAATCCAAGAATAGAAAGAGGTCCCCAACATGGACAGACCGGGAAGTCCTGGATCTGATCGGTGTGTGGGGCGAGGAGTCTGTGCTGTCGGAGCTGCGCTCCAGCAAGCGGAATGCAAAGACCTTCGAGAAGGTCTCCAAAGCAATGATAGAGAAAGGATACAGCCGGGATGCAATGCAGTGCTGCGTGAAAATCAAGGACCTGAGACAAGGCTACCAAAAAGTCAGAGCGGCAAACGGACACTCCGGAGCCCTGCCGCAGACATGCCGCTTCTATGAGGCACTGCATGCCATTCTAGGTGGGTCTGCCACCACTGCCCCACCAGTGACTGTGGACTCAGTGGATGGCATAGTGAACCTGGACAGTCCCTCCTCGATGTTCGCCGATGTGGAAGATGAGGAACGGTCTGTGGAGGACGGCGCAGGCGACAGCGAACACAAAACTGCTTTCCCTGACAGCCAGGATCTCTTCATCACCCTCACAGAGATCCCCTACCAACCCTCCCCGGCCGTTAACCCGGACTCTGAATCAGGGGAAGGATCAGGCGGTAAGTGCTATAAACATGTAAACATTTATTTTTTATAAAACAGGTATAAAAAAATAGAAATACTATATATAAAATTTTCAATGAAAAACTATATGAAAAGTAGGTCCACACATATAGGGATTGAACAATAATCCTCCAGGGACAATTCAAGAAAGGTCTCATTTAGGTCCTCGAAAAGCCTCCGCAGGAGGTTCCTGGGGAGAGGTGCCTTGTTGGGTGCTCCGTGGAAGCACACTCTTCTGCGCCAGGACATCCTTATGTAGATGGGAATCATCGCCTCCACAAGCATGGCCGCATATGGTCCTGGTCTCTGCAGGGCTTCCCTTAGCATCCGCTCTTTGTGACTCCGAGGGACCCGCATCAGGGTGATCTCGTTCATGAAATGCTGCATCTAATTAGGGCAATTAGTGTATTGTTACTGTTGTGAATGGTTGACTTTTACTTTGCATAACAATGACTCTCGCTTAACAGCCACGTGTTGTAGGCCACATAGGAAAAGCATACATTGATCTTTCCCGTGCACTGGCGGGAGTGGCTGGAAAAGGGTCAGAGTATATGATTTCCAGATTGCCTTTAGCGGGAGGGCACAGCTATCCATTAACTGATAAGCAGAATGTACTGTAAGGCTTACCAGGACTGTCTGCTAGACGGATTCAGCTGTCTCTCCCCACTTGTCCGCTCTCCTGTGCAATGCCGCAGCCAATGAGAGCGTATTCCGAAATCTCGAACTTGTCCTGAGATCTCGTGAGACTTGTTGCCCTGTATGGTCTTGTTCAGAGAAACTGACTAGACTGTGTTCACTGTTCGCAAACATGTATCTGTTCAAGGAAATCAGTTACTTTTCCCATCACACAGCTTCGGCTCTTTCCCGGACTGCCCCGGCATCCCCCTCGCAGAGGCTGGCGCAGATTAGGCGGCGAAAGAAAAAGACTAGGGACGAGATGTTCGCAGAACTGATGGCTTGCTCCAGAGCCGAGGCGGCAGAGCAGAGACAGTGGAGGGAGACCCTATGTCAACAGCATTGCACACACATCGAACAGGAGGACAGGTGGCGGCAGGAAGACCAGCAGGCGACTCAAACGCTGCTTGGGCTAATGAGGGAGCAAACGGACACGCTCCGGCGCCTTGTTGATGTTATGCAGGACCGCAGGCAGGAGGACAGAGCCCCCCTGCAGTGTATCTGCAACCGCCCTCCCCCGCCAAGAAGTTCTGCCCCCCCCTCACCCAAAAGTACAAGACGGCGGGGCGGTAGGGGCCGTGAGAACTGTCACTGCACCACTGCATAGCGCTAATGTACCACACACCTCTCACGCTATAAATTTGTAGAAGTGCTTCCCTTACAGGCTCACCCAGTCCCAAATCCAAGTTTCATCCCCCCAGTGTGTATTAGATTATTAAACGCTGTTTGCTGTTATTCACTATTTCGGTCACGTCTTTCGTGTCAGAGGATTTTTTTGTGTATGGGGGGGGGAGGGTATTTATAATTGCACGGTATAGCCTACATTACCAGGGTACAGACTTGGGGCCATGATCAACTGCAGGGCACGCACACACTGCAGTCAGTAGGCACCAGGGTCACTCTGTGTGGTGTATGCTGCCCCGGGTCATTCTGTGATGTGTATGCTTGTCCAGGGTCCTAGCGCCTGCCACCCCCTTAATGTTAAGGCACGCTGCCCTTACCATGCACTTCCACCGTAGCAACAAGCCTCTCCGCTGCCCTGAGCCCCAACAAGAGCCCTCATCCACGGACAGATACTCACCCTTCCCCCACACCCCTCACCCCTTCCTACGCCCAAACCCGCAGCCCACTGCCATCATCCAAACCCCTATCCAAAGAAGGCACCACTCGCCCCTTCCTGCAAACCCACCCCTTCCTGCAATCCCTCCCCTTCATGCACAACCACTTGCAACCGTCCCCCACCCCAGAGACCTATGTAGGAGCAGGAGGATGTCATTCCTCTATGGAACAAGCGGTCTGTACATCAGTGCACACCGTGCCCAGCACAGTATGCATCCATGTTTCAACACCTGAACAGAAATGCAAAGTAAAACAAAGATTTATTAATAATGAGTGTTACAATTAATTTGCTTTAAAACGTGCTTTGGAAGTGGGGGAAACTTGGAGAACGGGGTATGTAACCGCAGATCGAAATCGACACATACAGACACAGGCCCAGGGTCAGTTTCTCTTGAAAGCAAGTGGAGAGTCATAGGTTACCCTGCTCTCCGAGGAAACTTGCTTTCAAAGCCTCCCGGATACACAGCGCTTCCCGCTGGGATATTCTCTCGGCACGGGTGTCTGGCTGAGCTTAAACTGCAGCCAGGCGATTTGCCTCAACCTCCCATCCGGACAAAAAGGTCTCGCCCTTGCTCTCACAGAGATTGTGTAGCACACAGCAAGCAGCAATAACTACGGGGATATTCTTTTCGCTGATGTCCGAGCGAGTCAGTAAGCTCCGCCATCTCCCCTTGAGACGTCCGAAAGCACACTCCACCACCATTCTGCACTTGCTCAGCCGGTAGTTGAAGAGTTCCTTCTCTCTGTCCAAGGCGCCTGTATAGGGCTTCATGAGCCAGGGCATTAGCGGGTAGGCTGGGTCCCCGAGGATCACTGTAGGCATCTGCACATCCCCAACCGTTATTTTGTGGTCCGGGAAGAAAGTACCTGCCTGGAGGCGTTTAAACAGACCAGAGTTCCTGAACACACGCGCGTCATGAACCTTGCCCGCCCACCCAACGAAGATGTTGGTAAAACGTCCCCTATGGTCTACCAGTGCTTGCAGCACCATTGAAAAGTAGCCCTTTCGGTTAATGTACTCGCTGGCCTGGTGGGCTGGTGCCAGGATAGGGATGTGAGTCCCATCTATAGCCCCACCGCAGTTTGGGAATCCCATCGCGGCGAAGCCATCTATGATGTCCTGGACGTTTCCGAGAGTCACTACCTTTGAGAGAAGTTGCTCAACGATTGCGTGGGCTACTTCAATCACAGCAACCCCCACGGTAGATTTGCCCACGCCAAAGTGGTTCGCTACTGACCGGTAGCTGTCTGGCGTTGCAAGTTTCCAGAGGGCTATGGCCACTCGCTTCTGCACACTCAGGGCTGCTCGCATCCGGGTGTCCTGGCGCTTCAGGGCAGGGGACAGCAAGTCACAGAGTTCAAGGAAAGTGCCCTTACGCATCCTGAAGTTTCGCAGCCACTGTGATTCATCCCAGACCTGCAGCACTATGCGGTCCCACCAGTCCGTGCTTGTTTCCCGGGCCCAGAATCGCCGTTCCACACCATGAACTTGACCCATTGCCACCATGATCTCCACGGCGCGGCGTAACCTGCTTTGTGAGAGGTCTGCGCCACTCTGTGAATTCCTGTCCTCACCGCGCTGCCGGAGCCTCCTCGCCCGATTTCTCAGCAGCTGACTGTGGAAGATGTGGACGATAAGGTGCGAGGAGTTGACAACGGCCATAAGTGCAGCGATGATTGCAGCGGGCTCCATGCTCGCAGTGCTGTGGCGTACGCGCTGTAACCGACAAGAGAAGGGCGCGAACAGATTTCCCGCCGGAGCTTTCAGGGAGGGAGGGCGTGATTGACGGTTCAATGACAACAGTTACCCAAAAGCACCCTCGACACATTTTTCCCCCAGGAGGCATTGGGAGCTCTACCCAGCATTCCAATGGGCAGCGGGGACTGCGGGAACTGTGGGATAGCTTCCCACAGTGCACCGCTTCCAAAGTCGACGCCAGCCCCGTTACTGTGGACTCAGAAATTCGAATTAGTGTATTTACTGTGGATACACAAATTCGACTTCATAAGGTCGAATCCACAAATTCGACTTAAGTAGATTCGAAATAGTCTTGTAGTGTAGACAAGGCCTTAGATCGACCCTGCACAGTAGCGTAGACAAGCTCTTACTGAGACATTGAGTCTGTGGGTACATCTCTGCAAAGGGTGAGGGTCTCAGAGTCCAGGCTCCAGCCTGAGTGGGAACATGTACACTGCTAGCTTTAGCCCTGCAGTATCAGCCTGAGTCAGTGGACCCAGGCGCTGAGACTTGCTGCCATGGGGTTTTTTGCAGTGTAGATGTACCCTAACAGGCCACACATGGTGCTGGAACATCTTAACTCCACTGCAAAGACATGGGATGAGAGGGAAGGATACTGATTATTGGCCTGTGCATCTAAGGGGAAAGAGGCCAGGGTTTCAGCTGAACACATCAATTACCTAAGCTCTGACACCCTCCAGTCCAGTCCCTGCTGCACAATGTTCCCTTTATCAGAGTGTTCTCGTGGGTTCTCCTAAGCCTGTGCAGCTCTGTAGGGACATTGGCCCACCATGGCCAAAGCAGAGATACAGGCCTGGCGAATCCAGGATTATTTGGCTGATGAGTTCTGGTGGGCCTACCTTAAAGCTTGGCTAGCGCAAATTATTTCCAGGCAGCTACTTCTGCTTGTTACAACACCTGACTTACCCCTCTGCTGCTGCCCACCCCTCTCATTATCTTGCTGCTATACATAGCGTCAGAACCAGGTTTTCTCAGAGCTTTCTATATTTATAGCCCCTCACTTCTCTTGTTGCCAGAAATTAGTCTCACAGCACAGAGTCTAGCTCTTCCCATCCCCTACAACACCACACCAAAAGCATTGTCACAACTAAACTAAAATGGGGGTATTTCAATAGCCTACAGCAGATCTGCCAATCCTACTGCTTCCTGGTCCTTTCTACCAGCCTAGCAGAAAACTGATATGACCTAGCACCTGGTTCAGAGCAGGGCAATTTCATAGGAGAGCACAGAGCAAGAGGTGCATTAGTGTGTTTGAGAAACAACCCCAGCACTCAAATATTTAAGAGTCATCTTCTGTTTGCCTGACTTCTCCTGTCATGTCCATCATCTGTATTCAGAGTCGCTACATGCACTCCCAAAACATAGCACTTAGTAGAGAAGAGTTTGCGTCAGAATTTACACAAAGGAAATTTCCACACAAAAACTTTGTTAACAAAGGGTTGAGGTGTCAGTGGGCTTTGTACATTAGTAACAAGCCCACAAAATAGAGGAAATGACTGGTTAAGGTGGCATGTGATCTACACCCCCCGTCCCTGAGTCACTAGTACCCCACCCAGCATACACAGCATTCCCACTCCCCTGCCCTCCAGTCCTCTTCCTCCGGCCTAGCACCACTGGCATCTGCAGAGGCAAAGTCACCTGGCAGAAAGAGGTTACTTTGGTTCTCTGACTGTATTTCCCTCCACAGATGCAGGCTGCCCTGCTCTCCTCCCCTCTATGCTTGGGAGATTCAAGGGATGTATAATCTAAACCAGGTGCCCAAAGTGCAGCCAGAGGGTGAAATATAGACTGGGGAGCTCTAAAATGCAGTTGCCATTTGCTCTCTCCCTATAACTACTGGTATGAGCAGGCACAGGACCATTATTTTTAATTGCTGGAGAGCTTGAACAAGCAACAGTTTCTGGTCATCTAACGAGGAAGATACAAGGACAAGCAAGAATCATAGGTGTGAGAGTTCAATGTGGTTTTAAAATATGTAAATTACATGCAAATTAGGAGTTGGGAACTTGTTATTGTTGCTCTCCTGGTGGCCAGCCTTAGAAAAGTTCTAAGACGTGATAGCTGATGAATTCCTTCATCAAGTAGTTGCTGAACCGACGAGGGGGGATGCCATTTTAGATCTGATTTTGGTGAGTAACGAGGACCTTGTGGAGAAAATAGTTGTAGGGGACAACCTTGGCTCGAGTGATCATGAGCTAATTCGTTTCATAATAAATGGGAGGATAATCAAAATTGCATCTGAGACTAAGGTTTACGATTTCAAAAGGGCTAACTTTACTAAATTAAGGCGACTAGTTAGGGAAGTGGATTGGACTAACATATTTAGGGATTTAAAGGCAGATGACGCCTGGGGTTACTTCAGGTTGAAGTTTCAGGAGTTGTCAGAGGCATGTATCCCGAGAAAGGGAAAACGGCTCGTAGGTAGCAGTTTTAGACCGAGCTGGATGAGCAAGTGTCTTAGAGGGGTGATTAAGAAAAAACAGAAAGCGTACAAGGAGTGGAAAATGGGAGGGATCAGCAAAGAAACCTACCTTATTGAGGTCAGAGGGTGTAGGGAAGCAGTGAGAAAGGCAAAGAGCCGGGTGGAGATGGACCTAGCGAAGGGGATTAAAACCAATAGCAAAAGGTTTTTTAGCCATATAAATAGGAAGAAAACCAAGAAGGAAGAAGTGGGACCGCTTAAAACTTTAAACGGAGTGGAGATTAGGGATAAACTTGGAATGGCACAATATCTGAACGAATATTTTGCCTCGGTCTTTAATGAGGCTAATGAAGGGCTAAGGAATAGTGGTAGAGGGACTGATGGGAATGAAGATATGGGGGTAGACATTACGGTATCTGAGGTAGAAGCCAAACTTGAACAGCTAAACGGAAGTAAATCAGGGGGCCTGGATAATCTTCATCCTAGAATATTAAGGGAATTGGCGAGTGAAATTGCAAGCCCGTTAGCGATGATTTTTAATAAATCTCTAAACTCGGGGGTTGTACCGTTTGACTGGAGATTAGCTAATATAGTTCCTATATTCAAGAAGGGGAAAAAAAGTGACCCGGGTAACTACAGGCCTGTTAGTTTAACATCTGTAGTATGCAAAGTCATGGAAAAAATTTTAAAGGAGAGAGTGGTTATGGACCTTGAGGCCGATGGCAACTGGGACAAATTACAGCATGGTTTTACGAAAGGTAGATCGTGCCAAACCAACCTGATCTCCTTCTTTGAGAAAGTAACAGATTTTTTAGACAAGGGAAATGCGGTGGATCTAATATATCTTGATTTCAGTAAGGCGTTTGATACGGTACCGCATGAGGAATTACTGGTTAAATTGGAAAAGATGGGGATCGAAATGAAAATCCAGAGGTGGATAAGGAGTTGGTTAAAGGGGAGACTGCAGAGGGTCGTATTGAAGGGTGAACTGTCGAGTTGGAGGGGGGTTACCAGTGGAGTTCCTCAAGGTTCGGTTTTGGGTCCGATTTTATTTAATCTATTTATCGCTGACCTCGGAACCAAAAGTAGGAGTGGGCTGATAAAGTTTGCGGATGACACGAAGTTGGGAGGTATTGCCAATTCGGAAAAGGATCAGGATATCCTCCAGGGAGATTTGGATGACCTTGTAAACTGGTGTATTAGTAACAGGATGAAATTCAATAGTGAGAAGTGTAAGGTTATGCATTTAGGGATGACTAACAAGAACTTTAGTTATAAGCTGGGGACGCACCAGTTGGAAGTAACGGAGGAGGAGAAGGACCTAGGAGTCCTGGTTGATCGTAGGATGACTATGAGTAGGCAATGTGATGTGGCCGTTAAAAAAGCTAATGCGGTCTTGGGATGCATTAGGCGAGGTATTTCTAGTAGAGATAAGGAGGTGCTAGTCCCGTTATATAAGGCGTTGGTGAGACCTCATTTGGAGTATTGTGTGCAGTTTTGGTCTCCCATGTTTAAGAAGGATGAACTCAAACTGGAACGGGTACAAAGAAGGGCCACTAGAATGATCCGAGGAATGGAAAGCCTGTCGTATGAAAGGAGACTTGAGGAGCTCGGTTTGTTTTCCTTAACCAAAAGAAGGATAAGAGGAGATATGATTGCACTCTTTAAATATATCAGAGGGATAAATACCAGGGAAGGAGAGGAATTATTTCTGCTCAGTGCTAATGTGGACACGAGGACAAACGGATACAAATTGTCAGTCAGGAAATTTAGGCTTGAAATTAGACGAAGGTTTCTAACCATCAGAGGAGTGCAATTCTGGAACAGCCTACCGAGGGAAACAGTAGGGGCGAAGGACCTCCATGACTTTAAGATTAAGCTGGATACGTTTATGGAGGAGATGGTATGATAGGATAACGGGCTTAGTCAATAGGTCAATTAAGTGCCACACTGGTAATTAGTACAATGGGTCAATGATAGGATGTTAGCCTTTTTCCAGAGGGTATAGCTGGAGAGTCTTGCCCGCATGCTTGGGGTTCAGCTGACCGCCATATTTGGGGTCGGGAAGGAATTTTCCTCCAGGGTAGATTGGCAGTGGCCCTGGAGGTTTTTCGCCTTCCTCCAAAGCATGGGGCAGGGGTCGCTTGCTTAAGGAGTGGGTGGATCGGCTTATGTGGCCTGCATCTTGCAGGAGGTCAGACTAGATGATCATAATGGTCCCTTCTGATCTTGAATTCTATGATTCTATGATTAAGTTTGTCATACCTTTCACATTGAGGGTCTGGAGCTGGGCGAGGTCCCCTATAGACCGTGGAAGAGATTTTAAGAGATTCCTTTCAATGTTTAGGACCTAGGATATTAAGAGAGAGAAGATATTCAAGCGATTCATTCCATAAGCCTCAGAACCTCTGCTTGCTTATGCTGTGTCAGGGTGCCCACAAGCCCAATGGGTTTAGGAACAACTGTTTGGGTAACAAAACTCTTGGAAAGAGCCATTGGCCAATCACTCAGGGAGACTTGGGAGTCTGCAGCTGACCAGAATACAAGAGCATAGTTTTGGCCTAGCTGGGAAGAGCTGTTCTTGGAAGCTCCCACTGAGTCACTTTAAGAGGATTTGTCAATTTGTAGTCCCTAAGGCCATGTCTACATGGACAGCATTGCAGTGGTGCAACTGTACTGATATAGCTGCGCCGCTGCAGCACATCTGATGAAGACATTCTATGCCGACGGGAGGGAGCTCTCTTGTTGGCATAATAAAACTACCGCGAGCATCATAAGCTATATTGGTAAGAGAAGTTCTCTCACTGACATAGTGCTGTGCAGACAAACACTTACGTTGGTGTAATTTATGTCGCTCGGAGGCGTGTGGAATATTCACACCACGGAGCAACATACATTTTGCTGACCCACAGGCTTGAATGTAGATATGGCCTAAGGGTCTGGCTTTGCTAGTAAGAGACCCTGCAGAGCTGCCCACTTTTTCCCTTTGTTTGCACAGAAAAATAAGCCAGATATGATCAGATGGGTGCTATATACTGACACATAGGCTGAGGACCCAGTAACCCATAACAGTCCATGGCTGTCCCACCAGACTCCTCGGAGTTACTCTTGGGGGAATTCTGTGCTAGCTGTTCTGGTGCCACAGCGGCCTCTGCTGGGCAAAGGCAGAACTGCCATACTTCTGGGACAGAAATGTATTTTTTGCTGAAAAAAAAAATTCAGCAGGACACATGACTTCTGCACATGCATAATAGAGCAGAATTCCCTGAGGAATATTAGGGTCAAGGACAGGGGTAGTCAATTTTTTTTTGTCACGGTCTAAATTTCTTGGCCAGGGTATAATTTCTTGGCAAGGTCCAAACATTTTTCACACCACAAGTGCCCCTGTTCAACACATAACAATGCTGTGTAATACACCCAGGGCCTATATTGTTAGTGCACTGTATAACCTAAAAATAACCTCCAGGAAAGATGTAATAAATTAGATCTGAGACTTTGAGAAAGTACATAGATAAAATGTCAGATACATTTTCAGACAATTGTTTTAAGTTTGAATTTGTTTTGAGTTTACAAGGAGTATTAACATTGGTTTGTCAAATACAATTTATTTCTTCCCGATCTGGACCATATTTCCCAGCCTCCATTGCTAGAGCACCACCTTCCCAACAGAAGGGCAGAGCATCCAACCCAATCAGAGCATGCTGCTGGGGTCTCAGTTAGTTTGTTCACATAACGGTCCAATCCTGCCCTACCCATGGAGACCATCTCCCTCCTCCACAATGCATAGCTTCCCATGGTCTCTGGAACAGGGCTCCCAAAGTCACTGCTGAGGGCAGGTCTCTCACAGGCTGCACAGGACATGTGCCCCCTCCATCTTGGTAGTCCATCGATCCGATGATGACAAATTTGAGCAAATCATCTATTGTTGGTCTCATGATGTGCCCTCTGATGGCTGTACAAGCCAATTCTAGAGGTGCACATTTTGCTGCAGATGGTGCATGGGAAGTTCGCGGTCAGTGGGTTGTGCGCTGCTGGTGCTCTGTGACGTTGTTCGCGTGCCTCTTGTAGACGCCGGCAGCGGCCTGCCTCAAAGGCGATGCAGGTATTTCTGACTGTTGCACGCCACTGTGTTCTGTCGCTGGCGGCGTCCTCAAGGTCCCTGGGTTTGATACTGCTGTACTGCAGATTGGCTTTGATGGTGTCCTTGTAACGTTTCCGTGGACGACCTATATGCCGGATGCCCTGGGAGAGCTCATCATAGAGAAGCTGGCAGGGGATTCTGTTGACATCCATGTGGCTGACATGACTGGTCCAACGTAGCTGTGTATTATGTACAATACACACATACTTTAAGTCTTGTAATGCTCTTCCTCGTTTCTCAGGAGACAAGATCCCTGTGCTCCAGTGGGTTCTCATCGTGGAATGTCCGGTAACTTCCTAGAGCAATGCCCTCTGCGGCAAGAGCGCAGAGCAGGAGGGGAGGACCAGTGTCTTTCTCCAGTGGCAACAGGAGGTCAGAGTTACAATAGGCACACTGGGACTGTCACTCCCAACACATTCGGGGGAGGGATAGCTCCGTGGTTTGAGCATTGGCCTATTAAACCCAGGGTTGTGAGTTCAATCCTTGAGGGGGCCATTTAGGGATCTGGGGCAAAAATTGGGGATTGGTCCTGCTTTGAGCAGGGGGTTGGACTAGATGACCTCCTGAGGTCCCTTCCAACCCTGATATTCTATGATTCTCTATGAATAGGAGCTGCAGAACCTGAGTATTTCAGAAAGGCAATAGGATTGGAAACTTCTGCTTCTGGCACACGCTTGGTGACCTGCTGTGACTGGTTTGCTAGCTGTTGCCCTAGCCTGAAGGCAAATTATAGCAGAGTGGTGTAAACTGGCACCAAGAAATGTGACACTCCTGTTATGCCCCATCCTGCCATTTTCACTGCGATTAGCTTGGCTCTTGGGGAAAGTCAAGTGAATGATAAGGATCCAAGCCACTGACAACTATCATTTAAAATACTAGCTAGCTATTTAATAGCAATACAAATCAACCACGCTGCCCTAGAACAGATCCTAAAGCAGACACCCAGGACACAACCCACAAACCCTTTACCTGGAGATATGTCAGCTGGCCAATATCATCAGGAAGTGATGTCAGCTGGTTGTCATGGAGATCTAAAACCTAGGACAGGAGGAGAAGATTCCATCTCAACAAAGCTTGTGGTGAGGTGTCACATTGTAAGCACGGAGGGAGAGCAGTTACCTAGCAGTGAAAGTCAGTCTGCCACTTTCAAAGGGCCCTAAGAACATCAGGCATCCATTTCCTATTGACTTCCAACAGGAGCTGGGCACCTAACTCCTATCAGTGATCCATTGTTCTTCATGGCCAGCAAAGGAAGGACAAGAAAGGAAGTTTGTTTGGTCCTGCCTCAGTGCAGAGGGCTGGACTTGATGAACTCTCTCAATCCCGTCCAGCCCTGCATTTCTATGACTCTAAGAAAAACCCAGCCTCTGCAAACAAATGGATTAATGGTAGTGCCAGTGATAGGAGCTCAACAGCCACCAGATGGTAAAGACTTCCTGCCACTGCTTCCCGGGGATGAAACTGAAGGGGTAAGCTCAGTGAAGAAGCCTTTGTACTTTGCTGCCAGTCCCTAGAGGTGAGAATCAGTTTGATGGGTACAGGGCCGGCTCTAGGTTTTTTGCCGCCCCAAACAAAAAAAAATGTTGGCTGCCCCCCATCCCAGCCCTGGGCTCCCCCCCGCACCTCCCTGCTGCCCCAGCCCTGGGCTCTCCCCTTCCCCCCCACACCTCCTGCTGCCCCAGCCCTGGGCTCTCCCCTTCCCCCCCACCAGTGCCCCCCACACCTCCTGCCGCCCCAGCCTTGGGCTCTCCCCCCACCCCATCTGCACCCTCCTTCCGTTGCAGCCCTGGGCGGGTCATTCAGCAGGAATTTTGGATTGCACAAAACACAGACAGGATTCGTTCCCATAATTGGAGGATATCTGGATGCATATTATAAGACTGTCCTCCATAAATGAGGAAAAGTTGAGGTGCCTTTATTATTCTTTTGTTCCACTCTTTCTTTCTATGGGGAATTTGCCAATGCAATATCACTGTCTTCCTTTTAAATAAACAAAAAAAAGGCAATGGCTGTTGAAAATAGCAATTCCAGTCCTAATAACCACTGGGAAGCATTTCTTGCTCAATTTTATCCTACTTTTTCTACAGCAAGTTATATTTGATTTGGGAGAAATGAAGTAATAGCTGCCCAAACTGAGCTTGAGCTGTGCAGAGCCAGACACGCTGGTCTGGGTGGCACGGTAAGGAGCTGGAGGGTTGGAGAAGGGGTGGGGGTTCCGGGGGGGCAGTCAAGGGACAGGGAGCAGGGGGGTTTGGATGGGGTGGAGGTTCGGGGGGGCGGGCAGGGAGAAGGGGGAGTTAGATGGGTCAGGGGTTCGGAGGGGCAGTCAGGGGACAGGCAGCAGTTGGATAGGCATGGGAATCCCAGGGGTTTGTCAGGGGACAGGTAGGGGGTGGGGTCCTAGGGGGGAAGTTGGGGGGGGTCTCAGGATGGGGCAGTTGGGGACAAGGAGAAGGGAGGCTTAGATGGGGGGTGGGGTCTCAAGGGGAAGTTAGGGGCAGGGGTCCCAGGAGGGGGCAATCAGGGGACAAGGACCAGCGGTGCTTAGATAGGGGGTGGGGTCCTGGGGGGCAGTTAGGGGCAGGAGTCCTGGGAGGGGGCAATCAGGGGACAAGGAGCAGTGGCACTTAGATAGGGGGTGGGGTCCTGGGGGGCAGTTAGGGGCAGGGGTCCCGGGAGGGGGCGATCAGGGGACAGGGAGCAGGGGGGGTTGGATGGGTTGGGGTTTCTGTGGGGGGCAGTCGGAGGGAGTGGATGGTGGCAGGGTGGGGCTACCCTCCCTCCCTGTGGAGTGTCCTGTTTTTTGAATGTTAAAATATGGTATCCCCCTACCATTCACAGTACAACTCTCCACTCACAGCACACTGCGGCATGAGGTCCTTCTCCTTCCTTTCCAGTTGGTAGTGGCCAAGGGAATGCTGAGAAATGTAGTTCTTTCCCTGCTCCAGGGCTGGCTCTATAGGCAGGGAGCTAACCAAGGAACTACAGCTCCCAGGGCCCCCTGTTGGTTCTCAGCTCCCATGCTGGATCTCTGCCACCCCCTGCAAATGTGCTGCCCCAAGCAGGTGCTTGCTTTGCTGGTGCCTAGAGACGCCCCTGGATGGGTAGGGGGCTTATTTGGTTTACTCTGCAGAACAGAGACACTGTTACAGGGTCACAGGTTACCTTCACAGTTATGAGATTCAGGAGACTGCAGGACTTTGGAACCAGAGATGTTAGATTATTTGTATGAACAATCAGCACCTGAAGAGAAAAATAATATTGAATAATATCACAGGAGATATTACAGCCTGAACAACCACATCCCCGTGGACTTCATTCTGTATTCAATTATTTTATTTCTGTAAGGGGTTCAGACCTGATTAGATTAAATATTAAATAAAATATTTATTTGCATGAGTGGAACTGGCTGCCACAGGAGGCCAGAATCAGATATCACAGTTGGATTTAAACCTTTCTATCCAAACGGGGTCTGGATAATTTTCTGATCAATACTACTTGAGGTCATGTAGGTTAAGACAGCAGGAGATTTGATTCATTCTAAGTTAACTCCTCTAGGGGCTCAGCAAGAATCCCTACATATATTCTCCTGTGAAACAGAGGCCCATTAGTGGTTCACTACTCTCTGACAGCAACTCCTATCAGACTTGACAAACTCACTACACCTAACATACTGCTATCATAGTATTTGTCTGTAAAGAAGGTCATGTGAGGTATTACATGAAAGCTTATAGCAGCAGTCCCCAAACGGGGGATCCCAAAGCGGTCCCCAAAGCGGCCAGGAACAGGGTCGTGGGTCAGGGGGAAGAATGTGGACAGGGGTAAAAGGGCCAAGGCTGGGGCTGCAGCCAGGGGTAAGTCGGGCTGGGAGTGGGGCTGCAGCCCGGCTGTGGTGGGGGTGCTGAGGATGGGGACTGGTGCAGGGCCAGGAGTGGAGCCACACTGAGGCTGGGGCCAGGGCCAGGTGCAGGGCCGGGGACACCTGGGGGCGGGAGCAAAGCAGAGCTGGGGGCGGGGAGGGGCTGGGTAGCATTCCCTCCCTGCCCCCATGGCAGCTGGCCTGGGCACCATGGCACCCCCCGGATGTTCCTCCATGCCCCCATTGCCTTCAAGAGAGATTGGAGTGCACCTAAAGTTAACTGGCAAGGTAAAGCAAGGCTGGCAGAGCTTCTGAGTAGATTGTTTGACTAGAGTGATAGGGAACTGACACCACATTTAGCACCAGCAAGTCTCTCTCTCTCTCACAGAGGCAAGGAAGTAACAAGATAACAGACTCCTGTGTGCCCCAAGAAAACATCACAACACCCTCTATATATAGCATTGCACAACTGGCCAAGTGTATTAAGGACAGAAATTTCATCTTCCTCTGAAGCATCATCTAAATGCCCATATACACTACACAGGCACTTCACATACTGTAATAACGCTTAGTATTTAGACTTCTCTTACCTTTTTTTGCAAAACTTTACATGTTGCAAAAGCGCCATAAGGAATCTGAAATCAAGCATAAAAATAGCTCAATATATCACAACGATACATTGCAACATGCCATTACTTTTCTAAGCACTTCTAAAGTATCCATCCACAGGACTGAACAATCCGCTTTCATTAAAAACCCAACTGATTCTAAGATTACTGGTCTCTGTCATTAGTCAATAGCTGGTCCCAGGACCCAGCACTTCACTGCACTGCTGTGAACGTCAACCACTGGTTCTGGGCAGCACAACAGGGACTTCAGGCTAACAGAGAATGTGCTGCTAGGTCTGGGCAACTGTCCAGGACTTGGGTGGCTTAACAGGCAGTGTGCAGATCCCTCAGAAGCCCAGGCACATTCTAAATGAGTCACTATACAAATGGGGATCCCAGCATGTCTTTGTAACCCCCAGCACACACCCTGGCCAAATGGGAAAGGGGAGAGGATAGATGCCTTTACATATGTTGGCAACTGTACACAGGGGTAGTCAGAAAACTGAGATCAGCGCACACTTCTAGCCAGTTCCAAGCACCATGGCACATTCGGAACCGCTGATGCTTTGACCTGTCTTGTTCACATGAAGGTGAAACATCAGTTGGTTTGCGGCTCACAGACCATCAGGGGGCCAGAATGTGAAGATGTGTCTCGCTAACGGGCGTGGCAATTCCTCACTCACTATTAACTGTCCTCGCTTCTCAACATCTGGGTTGTTCCAAGTTTGTGGGCAGCCTAGAAGAAGACAAAGCTAGGAGAGGGGCCTTGCTCTGCAGTTAGGGTTTTTCTCTCTTCTTAAAGCAGCGGCCTAGTTGTATTGGAACCACAGACTTTTACCTGTACAGGTAAATAAGCACAGGTTGCAAGATTCCTAGATCTAGTACTAAAGGGATAAAGTTAAGAAAAGCAACCGTTAGCCTTTCACAAATAAATTCTCTGACAATGAGATATATTAAGCCATGGATTCTTAACCTGGGATCACAATAAGGTGTTGGGGGTCTTGATCACCCTTCTCTTCCCATATTGCTAAACGAGAGGGTGTTCCTAATATGGAAAAGGTGCAGAACTACTGTCTTAGGCCACAGAGAAGACTTCCCAGGAAAGAGGCAGAAGCCCCACACTTCAAGAGATGAACTAGACTGAACAAAGAGGGAACAATTCAGCACGGATAAAGTGATGACACAGATAAGTTAAGAGGTTCATCTCTGTCTCTAGACCAGTGGTCTCCAACCTTTCTAGGCCCAAGATCACTTTTTGAATTTAAGGGCAACCCAGGATCTAACCACTGCTTCCATGAGGCCCCAGCCCTTCCCCAAAGCCCCACCCCACTCACTCCATTCTCCATTGCGGCTGAGGGGTTCGCAGTGTAGGAGGGGACTCTGGGCTGAGCTTGGGGGATGGATTTGCGGTGCAGGAAGGGGTGAGGGGTTCAAGCTCTGGGAGGGAGTTTGGGTGCAGAAGGGGGCTCCAGGCTGGTGCACAGTGTTGGGGTGCAGGAGTGGATACGGGGTGCTGGCTCTGGGAGGGGGCTCAGGACTGGGGCCTGGGGTGCAGGAGGGGGTTCGGGGCTGCAGGTTAGGGTGTGGCCTCCCGCTGGGCAGCACTTACTTCCAGTGGCTCCCAGTCAGCGGTGCAGCATGGCTGCCACTAAGGCAGGCTCCCTGCCTAGCTCGGTCCCATGCCACTCCTGGAAAGCGCCAATATGCCCCTGTGGCCCCTGGGGGGAGGGGGCGGGCGGCATGTGGCTCTGGGCACTGCCTCTCTCTGCAAGCACTGCCCCCACAGCTCCCCATTCCCAGCCAATGGGAGCTGTGGCTGTGATGCTTATAGGCAGGAGCACTGTACGGAGGGAGACCCCCCTGGCTGCTTCTGGAAGCAGTGTGGGTCCGGGACAGGCAGGGAGCCTGTCTTGGCGGCAGCCCTGCTGTGCAGCTGGAGATCATGATCAACTGGGAGATCCTCCAGGATCGACCAGTTGATCGGAATCGACCGATTGGTGACCACTGCTCTAGACTTATCAGAGTATAATGACTGAAGTTCAGTACTGGGAGGAAATGAGAGAACTGGACAGGTCCCCTCACTCTGCAAATCACATACCTCGGAGAGTTCACATTTAGATATATCAAGAATGTCATCAGCACCAGCTTCTTTTGCCTACAGAGAGAGAAAGAGAAAGAGATATGTGCTGCAGCTTTAGAATGCTTAGAGAGACAAGGGGCCTCTTGCTGCATGTTGGCTAAACTACCCTGCTGACATAGAAATTTAATCTTTGTTATGACCACCACAATCAAAGGCCAGTATTAGATGCAAAGTATATTCCAGAGTTATACCTGCAGCCCTGCTCATGCAACCAAGAAACTAAATTCAACAATACAAACATTGTTTGTGCAGCAAAGTGAATTTCTGCATCAAGAGCAGAGACGTCACTTACTTGTGCGAGAAGATTTTAACAGCTAGCATATGAAAGTGTTTTAGTGACATAATTCCTGGTTCTCAAGGACTGGAGAGAAATGGATCATGCCATGAATGAGAGGGAGGCTCTACTACATAAAGGGACTACTGTAAAAATGACACCTCTTAGTCAACAGACTTACTCCCTTTGTGCACTGAGAATCAGATTCTGCTATCTATGGGAACAAAAGTAATTGCTGCTGCTTTCTATTCCTGCTACAGGGCTAACTCAGCTGGTGAAAGGGGAGCTGGGATTAATTCCTTCTTGCATAAAGCGGTTATGATGTTCCAGTGAGTAGCACTTGTGTAAACCTGTTGCTATCACTAAAGGCAATAATGAGGTTGCACCAGTGAGTGTAACTTGGCCTCCCGAACTTATTATTAGTGATGCTCATAGGATGGAAAGTGTCCAGCTTGATTTGGAGTCCAGACTGAGTCTGCAGGGTTGGCAGTTAGAAAAAAAATCCTTTCACTTGGAGAATAAGCACAGCCACTATGGCAATAATCCTGGGACAACAAAAACCACAGTGCTAGTTTTACAGACACTTTTCCAGAGCAGAGACACACTTTGGGCCTGACCATGTGTGACGAAGTGGGACTGTTCTTAATGTTTCCTCTGAATACTGTGTGGGTGCCTCAGTTTCTGGCTGACACTCTGTCTCCTGGCAACTAATGGCCGGGCCCTTCCCCCCTGCAAGGGGATGCTAAAGGTGTGGGAGAACAAAGAGGTCAGGTGACCTCCTGGCCCAGGAAAGGAACTCAGCAGAGAAGGAGGGGCTGGAGGGGGTTTCAGTTTGGAGCTGGCTGGGGATGGGAAGCGAGGGCAGACGGGGTTGTCTGGCTCACTGGGTCCCAGAAATGGACCCAGCTATGGGGTTTGTTTTAGACTGTGTTCCTGTCATCTAATAAACCTCTGTTTTACTGGCTGGCTAAGAGTCACGTCTGACTGTGAAGTGGGGGTGCGTGCAGGACCCTCTGGCTTCCCCAGGACCCCGCCTGGGTGGACTCGCTGCGGGAAGCACACGGAGGGGCATATGCGAATGCTCCAAGGTCAGACCCAGGAAGGTGAAGCCGTGTGAGCTTCTTGCTCTGAAGACAGTCTGCTCCAAGGGAGAGGAGGCTCCTCAAAGTCCTGACTGGCTTTGTGGGGAGCAGTTCCAAAGTGATGCCCTGCACCACTACAAGCAGTAGGAGTTTCACCACTCACTTCAAGGGGGGATGGATCAGGGTCTTCACGTGCATAAGCACCTAGGCCCTGATGTAGGAGAATATTTAAGTACATGACTAACTTTAAGCTTGTGAATAGTCCTACTGACTCAAAAGCTCTATCGTGCTTATGCACCTTGCTGAATTGGGGCCCCTCAGACAAGTTTCAAGGAGCAAAAACTGAATTCCAAACACCACCTAAGCTTTATCCATGAAGGTGGAAGTTTGAGTGAATTTTAGGGATGGTGGAGTAACAGACTGATAGCCCTGGAGACCAAAGCTCCCATTTATTTCCAGAACAGGTACAGTCCCAGCAACACAGGGCAAGCTGCCCCTTTACTGCCCCACCAATGTGCCAATCCTGACCTGGTGCGACCATATCTGGGGTAAAAGGGTAGGTTCACTGTCCTTGGCCTCTCTGCTGAGATTGTCAACAAAGGGGCCAATAAGTAACCATTTTTGTGTATTTTGTGACATGTACACCTGTCCCACTAGGAACTAGCCAAAGACCCCCTCCCCGCAAATTCATTTCACACAGTCTACTGAAATGAAGGCAGCTTACATGAACATAAAAGTGAAAGGGAGTTGTGAGGGAGAACCCGACACAGGCTAACAACAACTACCAAGTCAGTCCAATTAGTTGATTGGACTCTGAACACATGAATCACTGTAATGTTCAGACACAAAGAAAACCATCATTTTCACTGGTCAGGCTTCTGGGGTTACTAGGAAGAATTAGAAGCAGCTGCAAGTCACAAGAGCAATTCTTCATAACACTCAGCATCCTCATCTCTGAGCTATTAAAAGATACAATGAACAGTTGGAAGAAGAGTTCTTCTAGTCCAGGGTTTCTCAAACAGGGGCCACCGCTTGTGTAGGGAAAGCCCCGGCGGTCCAGGCCTGTGTGTTTACCTGCCCCGTCCACAGGTCCAGCCGATCGCGGCTCCCACTGGCCACGGATCGCTGCTCTGGACCAATGCGAGCTGCTGGAAGCGGCGGCCAGTAAGTCCCTTGGCCCATTCCGCTTCCAGCAGCTCCCATTGGCCCGGAGCAGCGATCCGTGGCCAGTGGGAGCCGCGATCGGCCGGACCTGCGGGCGGGGCAGATAAACACACCTGCCCTGCCCGCCAGGGGCTTTCCCTACACAAGTGGCGACCCCTGTTTGAGAAACCCTGTTCTAGTCCTCCGCAGCTTCTAAGGTAAATTACATTTTGAGGGTCTAATAATTTCCAAAGTATTGACTTCAGGGAGTAGCATCATTAATACCTATTTATTCATTCCTGTTTTCACCAGACAATTAGATGTAACTACTGTTATTAACCCAGGTAGTGAAACTGATGTCATGAAGATACGTGTCAGAAAATACAGGGGCCAAATTCAGCTTTAAATGAAGGTTTTAGTGCAGAGCAAGATAGCAGGAAGTGCTTAGAGAGGCAGAGCTTATGCATCATACTAGTTTAAAATACGCACACCGGATGCAGACATCCAAAGCAACATTTGATCCTTTGGCTAGCTAGTGTCTCTAAACTATTAAAATTATGAATGGGGAAAAAAGTCTAAAACCACTCATCTCTTCTCAGTCACACCAGCTACACCTCATCCAGTGCATAAGGCCTTTCATCCTGAAGCACTTTGCTATCTGCTTAAATAGGAATCAATCTCCCGCTACCAAAATGTGGCTACCTCTGGGGCAGAACATGGCAGTCATCTTATGCCAGCACCACTCCACAACTACTTTTAGAAGTGGTGAAAAAACTACCTGGGGATTGTTTTAAGGAGGCAGAATATAAACCAGGGGACAGACCCTCAGCTGGTATAAAGCACTGTAGTTTCATTCACTTCAATGTAGCTATGACAACTTATACCAGTTGAGGATCTATTCCAGCTATCCTGGCCAAATCACAGTGCAGGTAAACACCTGGACTTTTATTCATTATTATTATTTGCACTGCAGTAGCACCTAGTAGTGAAAGTGCCATAGGATCTGTAGTTACCAGTGGTTGGGAGTTCAGCTTAGCATCCTTATCCAAAAGAGGGATACAGAAAAGGGAAAAGCACCACCCCAAAGCTTACCAGGCACATTTGGTATTGAAGGCGCTTCCGGGCCTCATCACTGGGTTTCCTTTTACGGAAGAACAGCAGCATCTTTAGCTTTTCACTCCAGACCCGTCTCAGTGGCAGAAAGTGATCAGTGTAAACAAAAGCAGAAGAGTCAGGGACTGTATGTAACAGGTGTTGACAGGGAGCCTGGGTTAAGGAATTGCACTCTAAGTAAAAAGAAGAGAAAATCACCATCTCTGCATTTGTCTTCGTTTAGGCCCTGATTCTGCCAGATGATCTCCATAAATCAGTGGGACTCCATGTTGGCAGAAGGATTAGAGTGCCCAATTGGACGCTTATTTTGCATCCAGGCAGTACCTGCCATTACAGTAGATTATTTTATGCTTTTAAACCCCACCTTTGCCTTGGGCTAATGTAATACTTTTCAGGCACATGCTTCTTAGACAGAAATACAGAATCCAAGTAGGATACTTCTCCAATTTTAATCACCTAATACTTTTGCTTAAAACATCTAGTAGTTTAAAGCCCATTTTCAGTTGGCAGACTTTTCAAGATATAATCACTTACATTCTAACCTGTGTTAACGCAAGTGCACCTAAACTTTGTCCATAAAATCAGAGTTAATTGCCACCGCATTAATCATATGCAGTGCCATGGGCTGCAGAGATGATAAATTCCAAACTGCAGTGCCCAGAGCACAAGCCTCTCAGCTCAAGCTTGAGTATTGATGCTGCAACCTCTAGTTTTTGCAGACAGTCTTGCCATATTAAACACTAGGGTGTCCTTGTTACACCAAATTATTGACTCTGGGACACATTTAGCCAATCCTGAATTAACCAGCAACTATGCAAACAATACCGCAGTCATGTAGTAACAATAGCAATAAGATGAGAGTGCTGTTAGCACACCAAGACCATTCCTATCTTCAGAAATGAGGCATGCATGAACTAAGATGCACTGGGGGTTACTACTGTTTGGAGATAATGTACCAAAAACCTCAACGAGCTTTGGGATACAGGGTTGCAAAGAGTAACTGAATGGTTCTTTCTCAGATGAGCTGTGACTCAGACTATGCATTACTGATGTATTACTACCTGCTATACATGTATATGGCAGATACAGTCCCATCAGAGGGAACATCACAGCACCAGACACTATTAAGATTTATAATATGAACAACAAAATAATGACATTAAGTTCATGAAAAATATGGCAGCTTTCATTCCCTCAGAATGACCTTAAAATGGAACAGTCCAGCAGTCAGAACTTAGCTAAGAGCAGCTAGCACCAGATGCAGAATGAGAGAATTAGGAATATTCAGCCAATCCAGATCTGGCTGTTTGAATGGCACCTAGTGCTTTATAACATGATACTCTACCTAGAAATTTACACACACAATACACAATGTTACTGGTCCATTACAAAGGTTTTATTGGCTGATGTTGGGGTAGCTGCATAACTCACAAGCAGTGAAGGCACAAGTGAGTCAAGGAAGGCAGGGTTTCTTTATGCCTACCGTATCCCCACATATATTTTATATATGTCAAACACTGTAAAAGTGTTTGCAAGATTTTAGGTTTCTAAACTGATACGATTTTCAGGGCCTTTCACCTACAAAGGTAGGCTGCCGTAGATTATATACGCCCAAACACGCAAGGCTGCAGTGGGTGAGGACAGTTGTAAATAATACATTGTAAAGACCTCTAAACATTAAAATAGTTTTCTGACATAACAATGAGGGAAGTGGAAGGTCTGATATCTCAGGTCCTTCCAGGGCTAGAACTGGGTGCTGGGCATCCCAGTGGAAAGTGAAGACCCGGTTCTATCCCCAGTCAGTTCTGAGACATGGGCCCTTAACTATGCCCCTCCTCCAAGACTGAAGATTGCTGTGAAGGGCAGGATGAGCAGTTTAGAAGGAGAAATTTCAACCTGTTGTCTGGCAAATTGGATCCTTTAAATGGCAGCTGCTTGGAAACTGCTTGGAAATTCAGGCTGGTTAGGCAAGAAGGCATGGAGCTGGTGTGGAGAGGATAAGCTGGAATTGGGTGCACAAGGAGACTGGGACTGAGAGCCAGGGGATGGAGAAGAAAATGGAACCAAGAGCCAGTGAAAAAAACTGAGGGTGGGAAGGCTGGGAGCCAGTTGGATGGGTGGAACACTCAGATCACATGAAGACCACTAACTGTGGTAACCTATCATTTAAATCAGCTTCTGTACCAGATGACTGGAGGATAGCTAATGTGACATCATTTTTTTTAAAAAGGCTCCAGAGGCAATCACAGGCTGGTAAGCCTAACTTCAGTACCAGGCAAACTGGTTGAAACTATAGTAAAGAACAGAATGATCAGACACATAGATGAATACAATTTGTTGGAGAACAGTTACTATGGCTTTTATAAAGGGAAATCATGCCTCACCAATCTATTAGAATTCTTTGAGGGGGTCAACAAACATGTGGAAAAGGGTGATCCAATGGATATAGTGTACTTGGACTTTCAGAAAGCCTTTGACAAAGTCCCTCATCAAAAGCTCTTAAACAAAGTAAGCAGTCATGGGATAAAAGGGAAGGTCATCTCATGGATCAGTAACTGATTAAAATATGGGAAAAAACAGGTAGGAATAAATGGTAAATATAACCTCACAATATAAATATTACCTCACAATAGAGGAGTCTGTACTGGGACCAGTGCTGTTCAACATATTCAGAAATGATCTGGAAAAAGGGGTAAACAATGATGTGGCAAAATTTGCAGAGGATACAAAATTACCCAAAATACTTAAGTCTAAAGCAGACTATGAAGAGTTACAAAGGGATCTCACAAAACTGGATGACTGGGCAACAAATGGCAGATTAAATTAAATGTTTATAAAAGCAAAGTAATGCACATTAGAAAATATAATCCCAATTACACATACAAAATGATGGGGTCTAAATTAGCTGTTACCACTCAAGAAAGAGATCTTGGAGTCATTGTGGACAGTTCTCTGAAAACATCTGTTCAATGTGCAACAGCAGTCAAAAAAGCTAACAGGAGGTTAGGAACCGTTAGGAAAGGGATAAATAATAAGGCAGAAACGATCATCATACCTCTATACAAATCCATGGTACACTTACATCTTGAATCCTATGCACAGATCTGGTTGCCCCATCTCAAAAAATATATATATTAGAATTGGAAAAGGCACAGAGGAGGGCAACAAAAATGATTAGGGGTATGGAACAGCTTCCGTATGAGGAGAGATTAAAAAGACTGGGCCTTTTTAGCTTGGAAAAGAGACTAGGAGGGGATATGATAGAGGTCTATAAAATCTTGACTGGTGTGGAGAAAGTGAATAATACTCCTTTACATAACGTAAGAACCAGGGCTCATCCAATTAAATTCATAGGCAGCAGGTTTAAAACAAACAAAAGGAAGTACTTTTTCACAAAACACAGTCAACCTGTGGAACTTGTTGCCGGGGGATGTTATGAAGGCCAAAACTACAACAGAATTAAAAAAAGAATTAGGTAAGTTCATGGAGGATAGGTCCATCAATGGCTATTGCCCAGGATGGTCAGGGATGGAATCCCATGCTCTGAGTGTTCCTAACGTCTGCCAGAAGTTGGGAGTGGACAACAGGGGATGGATCACTTGATTGCCCAATCTGTTCATTTCTTCTGAAGCACCTAGCACTGGCCACTGCTGGAAGACAGGATACTGGGCTAGATGGACCATGGGTCTCACCCAGTATGGCCACTCTTATGTTCTTATTCCCCTCCAGTGCACAACCTGCTATCAGTTACTCCATTAGCTCAAGTGGCAGAGGTCTATGAGGTGGATCTAAAGGTTCCAACCACACTGATGACACATGTGGGTGTCAATATGTCAAATATGACCATGTAATTACAGACTGTATCATGCATACACGCAAGGAGGCTGATTTAAGGTTGCACAAGCACTCTTTCATACATTCCAAGGCCAGAAAGGACCACTGTGATTAAATAGTCTGACTTTCTATAAAACACAGACCAGAGACCTGCCCCAAAATAATTCTTAGAGCAGATCTTTTAGAAAAATAGCCAGTCTTGATTTTAAAATGGTCAGCGGTGGAGAATCCACCACAATCCTTAGTAAGTTGTTCCAGTGGTTAATTACCCTCACTGTTAAACATTTACACCTTATTTCCAGTCTGAATTCTGGCATTTCCTAACTTTGAGTCATGTCTGAATTTCAAACCTTTAACAATGTTCTTGTAACAGTTTTCTGGGTATATTTGCACATCACACCTGTGAGCATGCTAAGTTGCACGGCCTTGTGATACACTTCTTTTATCATGCACCTTATATCACCTGCGATGTGCAAAGGGTGACTGTGCCAGCCACTGAGCTGTGCAGCCAGAATCTCCCCTGGGTGCGGAACCTAGCGGAGGCAGGAAGGGGCCTCTGGCCAGGACGGAGAGGACGGGAGGCCGACGGGTAGTTTGCTGGAGTGGCAACGCCAAGGCAACCAGCCGCTCCCCTCCCAGCTCAGGCCGCACAGCGGGGCCGGGAGGGGGAGCCCCCCCCCTCGGTTTGTCATGGAAACCTCTGGCAGGGGGAGCCCCACGGGACCATGGCATTGGCAACCTGCGCGGTGGTACAGCCAGCCCAGCCTCAACGAGCCGGGGCAACGCCGGGCGCCCCAGGCAGCTACAGCCAGAGGCGGCGGCGGGGAGCTCCACAGACCGCCCCGCCCGCCGGGCCCCCCGGCACGGACCCAGGCGGGCTCCTCTCCCGCCCGACCTCGCTCCCCTACTCACCACTCTCCGCTGTCATACTAGGGACTTCCGGGTGCCCCGCCCCCTCGGCGGCGGGGTCACATGACCTGACCTACCGCCACAGAGACGAGCCACAGGAGAAGCCAGAGCGTCCCAGTCTCCAGGCTTGGGACTGGTGAGGGGGGGAGCGAGCCTCCCCGCGATCCGGAGTCATAGGGACCTGCAGCTACACGGGGGAGTTGTTATCGTGCGACCCACCCATTCCTCGCTAGGAGCCAGGCCTGCTCTGAGGGAAGGGGAGAGACCTAGGCCCCCGCTTGGCCTTCCCTCCTTGAGGGCCTTGCCCACAGATAACATGGCGGCTGGGCCTCTCCCTCCGCCGAGCACCTGATACGGCGACTAAGCCTCCTTGCTGGGGGCTCTGCCCACACCTAACATGGCGGCTAGCTCGCCTCTGGGGGCCTTGCCCACACACAACATGGCGGCTGAGCTTCCCCGCCCGCCTGGGGCCCTTGGCCACAGCTAACATGGTGGCCAGGGTGTGGCTTGCATGTGTCTCGCGAGATCTCGGCTAGTATATGTTGCGCGATCGGAGGCAGTTCCGGTCTCTTGCGCGCTGTTGTAGGCCGGGAGGTGAGGAGGGGAAGCTGCCCGTGTCCCGCGCCCCGGATCCGGCTCGGGCCCGCCGCCGCCGCCATGCCGCCCAAGTTCGACCCCAACGAGATCAAAGTCGGTACGTTGGGGGGGGGGCGGCCCGTAAGATGCAGGGCCTGGGTCCGCGACGCGCCGCGGAGCTGCTGTGCCCGGGGGGGGGGGAGCGGAGCGCGGCGCGGCGCTCCCTGAGGTGGTTTCCGCTGCTGTCTGACGTGGGCGGCCTGGCGCGCTCTGCTTTGCCGGTGCCCGGCCTGGGTGCCCAGCGCGCCACTAACCGAGGCCTGGCAGCGCGGCCCGGGCAGCCGTCTGCGGCAGCGCCCTGCTGGGCCTCTGGCAGCCGAGAAAGCTTCGCGGCTGGGCCGGGCGGGGCTGGGGGCTGTGCAGCGTTACAGCCGATCTCTGTAACTGGGGGGTGGGGGAGGAGGGATAGCTCAGTGGTTTGAGCATTGACCTGCTAAACCCGGGGTTGTGAGTTCAATCCTTGAGGAGGCCGTTTGGGGGTTGGTCCTGCTTTGAGCAGGGGGTTGGACTAGATGATCTCCTGAGGTCCCTTCCAACCCTGAGATTCTAGGCCAGACGGTGTCCCCTGCGCAGCTGCCGTCTGACTGGGGCCTGGGTGCCACGTGGCTGTTCTCCGTGGGCAGCTCGTGCTGCGTACAGTGTCATTGGGTACAGGTGGCTATAGCAAAGCCTTGCAAGCGACCGCGAGCTGTGTGAGCTCACTGACCTCTCTGTATTGCTTTTACCTTAGTGTTCCTGAGATGCACCGGCGGGGAGGTCGGTGCCACTTCTGCGCTGGCACCTAAAATTGGCCCTTTGGGTTTGGTAAGTGGTGCTGGGAAAGATGTTACTATATATAGCTCACGGTATTAAAATGTACTTAACAAATGCTGCCAAAACTTTATGTAACTGATGCCTGATTGGCTAATCTAGTAAAGGGGTATAATTAGGGTTAAATTACTTTAGGCTAAGGTAGAGATTTTTGTCCCAACGTGACCCTCTAAACCCCCCCTGCAGAATAGCCATGAGCTGAAATCCAACTATGTACCTATGAGTCCTGTTTGAGTCAATTGCCTCTTTTACTGCAGGAATCCAGTGTACCCACTTCCCTTTTAGATAGGAACTCTGTTTACTGTCTTAGCAGTCTCTGTAAAGTGTGTGACTACTCTCAGTGCATGAAAATTGCTCAGCATAAAAGAGACTTGGCTCTTTTAAAATGCTGTAGGGGTTGTCATAGATGTGAATTTGATATCTGTGACTGGGCAGAGAGCAAACTTGCAAGAAATTGAATTTAGCATTGTTTTTGTATAACTGGGCTAGTGTATCTCTTTGGGTGTGGTCTGTGAACATGTTAGTGCACCTCCCTGTGCGTGAGGGGCTGTGGTATTGAGATGGTTGGGGTTTTGGGTGGGGGGGGGGGAAGTGTGATGGGGCATGGGGAATGACTGAGGGTGGGAGTGGATTGGTGCAAATGGCCAGTAAGGGCAGAGGAAAAGCTGTCTAATGTGTGTCCAGCAGTCCCTGATGCCACTTCTGGGTTTGTGGCTTGCTTTGCTGAGGCATTTCTTTCTCCATGAGATTGCAGAGATACACGAGGGTTTATATTTGCTCACATCAGTGAATTTAGCTGTTTGGCAAGAGGGAATTCTTTCAAATACAGCAATAAAAATAACTCCAGGTACAGGGCATGAAGTGTACAATATAGTACAGGAGTTCAAACAAATGAGTGTGTTGGAAAATGTCACTCTGAAGAGAGAGTCAATTAAATGCTTGTTCTTGTCTTCAGTCTCCCAAAAAGGTTGGTGATGACATTGCCAAGGCAACAGGTGACTGGAAGGGGCTGAGGATCACCGTGAAACTCACTATCCAGAACAGGCAAGCTCAGGTACTAAATGCCAGAAGGGATGGCTTAGTGGTAGAAGCGCCAGGTTTGAAACACCTGGATTTGCTGGAACCACAAATGTCAATCCCGGCAGGGTCGACTCAGCCCTTCATCCTTTCGAGGTAGATAAAATGAGTTCCATGCAGTTTACTGTGTGGGGGTCTCCTGGACAAGACCTTAAAAACAAAGTCCTTCCTAATCTCTGTAGGCTCTGAAGAGCTGGGGAGTATCCAAGGCCAGAACTGCCTCTGGACCACCATCCAGAGGCAGCTGCATTTCAGTGTGTAATTCAGGGCTGTCTAGACTGACGCTGCTGTGTCTTTCACTGTGCTCAGAAATAGTGGAGTGGGTCTGAGTCAAGAGTAGGCATCAAACCGACTGTCAAGGTTAATAACAGAATGGAGAGAAACAAATGGGTTCATCAGTCTGCCAGGGTTGGTATCATATTGGTCTTGGAACCATGACAACAACACTATTGAGAGAGTATTTCAGGTGTAACCTTTGACTGATAAATACGGGAGGTGGGAGGTGGAGAGCAAGTTTTTATGCCGGGGGAACACTGTGCCAAACAGAAATATTCCAACTGCTCTTCAGTATACTTGTAGCCACCCGCCACCATGCCTGTCTTATACTGAAGTGACTGGTATACTCCAGTGGTGAGCTGAGAGGAATCCCCAGCTTAGGAAGCAGGGCTATTCTGTTTGTGGAGAGCTCTGTGCCGAAAGGCTGGGAACATTGAGTCACATGTCTTTCCATAGAGAAAAATAGTAACAAGCATGTCCAGTACACACAGGTGGGAGGATGATCATAATTATTTTCTAGTAAATACAATGCATTTAGATTAATTACAGTTCTGTGTGAGTCGGAGGATGTGTTTAGTTAGCTCTGTCTTGAGACTGACTAGTTCTTCTGTCAAGGATTCTGGATTTGCTTTCTGACCTCAGTATCTCCTAAAGAAAACATGTGCCTCTCCCCCCTTTTAGATTGAGGTTGTCCCTTCTGCCTCCGCCCTGATCATCAAAGCCCTCAAGGAGCCTCCTCGTGACAGGAAGAAGCAGAAGAACAGTAAGATTAATTTATAGTATATGGAGATATACCTATCTCGTAGAATTGGGAGGGACCCTGAAAGGTTATTGAGTCCAGGCTCCTGCCTTCACTAGCCAGACCAAGTACTGATTTTGCCCCAGATCCCTAAGTGGCCCCCTCAAGGATTGAACTTGCAACCCTGGGTTTAGCAGGCCAATGCTCAAACCACTGAGCTATTCCTCCCCCTTAAGATTCCTGCTTTGCTAACTTCCACTGGTCACTAGTGCTAAGTGGTGCATCCAGCCAGCCCAGATCTGGCTGGCTGTCACTTAACTTACCTGCCTCCAGTTTACTCCTCTGCAAAATGGGAATATTTGCCAACCTTGTAGGGTATTGTGGGACTTCATTAATGTTGTGAAGCACTTCGAGATTCCAACCTGAAAGGCACAGAAGTACAATCCAAATCTATCTGAAGGGAAAATTACTCCCTAGGATGCAGGGAATTGAAATAATCTGCCTGTGGATCATTGTACTTGTATGACCAGCTCAGTGGTTCTCAAACTTTTGTATTGGTGACCCCTTTCACACAGCAAGCCTCTTGGGTGCAACCCCCCAACAATTTTAAAACACATTTTTATATTTAATGCTATTATAAATGCTGGAGGCAAAGCAGGGTTTGGAGCTGACCGCTCGTGACCCCTTGTGGTGTCACGACACCCAGTTTGAGAACCCCTGAACTAGCTGGAGGATGTCTTGTCTAACAATTCGGTAAAACAGCCACCTGCCACTGTACCTGTCTAGTATGAAGTGGCTGGTACAATCCAGTGATGAGCTGATAAAAAACACCAGCTTAGGAAACGGGGTGATTCTCTCTGTGGGTAACTCTGTGCCAAAGTCTGGGAACACCAGATGATAAACCAAGACCTCATAAGGAATGAGTGTGCTGGTGTATTATCCCCCTACCCTCTCCACTCCCAGGGCTGAGAAGTTGAACTGATTTGGTTAACACTCTTCAGAGGACTCACAGGTGGTTTGATTTTTTTCACAGTTAAACACAGTGGCAGTGTCAGCTTTGATGAGATAGTAAACATCGCACGCCAGATGAGGCACAGGTCCTTGGCTCGGGAGCTCTCTGGTAAGAGCAGTATGCTGCTAGGGGGTTACTATTGTGGTGGCTACCATAGGCTGGTCCTGAGTGCCTGAACCAGCTCAGCCTTCTGCAGCCCATCTGAGTTCAGAGGCCCTCATCCTGCTTGTCTACCCACTAGCTGGCCTACAGTGCAGCTCTGGGCTCCATGCCAGCAACTTCAGCCTCTGCTGTAGGTTTTCACGTACAATACTTCCTGGTGTGAAGGGGTAGATTCATGAGCATTGGACAGTCAAGCTGGCAGAGGCAGAACATGTTTCTTCCCCCTATATTCCTGACCCTGTCACAGTGCAGTCTGTTCCCAAAGGGGACTAGCTGGTCCTCTGCTGACAGGTACCTGGGCATTATCTAGTTTCCTAAACTACAATATAAATCCTCTTGAGTAGCTTGCATATCTGATTCAGTTTCTCAAGATACCTTAGTTTTAGAAGTTGGTCAGACCCATTTAGTAACAGGTTTGTCTTACTGAGATACATTCAGGCTGTGAAGGGGGATACTAAGGGAACGTGTGAATCTCCTTCTGGAAGGTCCCATGTATCTTCCTGTCAGTTCTGAAACACCAGTGGCCTTTCTAGGTTATCTCTGGGTATGTCAGTGCTCTGCAGTCATGCAGGAGACCCATGTACCAGGACATGCTCATTATGCCCTCAGCTGTGAATCCTGCTAATGCACCTTGCAGACCTCTGGGGATAGAGGTTATGGCTTGTATAGGTAGAAAAATGGCATAGGGCAGTGGCCTTCAACCTGTGATCCATCGATCCCTGGTGATCCCCAGACTATGCCTAAGATTTCCAAAGGGGTCTGCACCCCCATTTGAATATTTTTTTAGGGGTCACTGGACCCCAGGAGCATCCCATAGAACACATGCCAAGCCTCCTTGCACCCATTCATCAAACACTTCAGCATTTAACAGACTTCCACCGGGAGGGAGATGTGCACAGGAATTAACATGCTGTTGTAAGTCACTGACTGCTGCTACCAACCTAGCAGGGACACTCCTTCCTTCCTTCCTTCCTCTCCCCCCTCCCCCCCCCCCCCAATAAAGCTGAACTCAGACCAAGCCTGACTTGCTTTTAGTGTCACACCACTGTGTTGTGGGGTCGGGCTAAGATGCAGTCTCTCTGTTACAGGAACCATTAAGGAGATTCTAGGAACTGCTCAGTCTGTTGGCTGCAATATTGATGGCAGACATCCTCATGATGTCATCGATGACATCAACAGTGGCACAATAGAGTGCCCAGCTGTAAGTCTCAAACTTCAGTTGAAATTGACTAGCACTGATTATGAACAAATATCTCTTTACTAATGGGGGTCTTGGTTTTTTTTCTCTTTTCAACAGAGCTAATACAGAAGCCAAGAACTCACAACACGAAAGTTAATTAAGATTTTTTGTAACAATTATGAAACCTCAATAAAACCTGTAGTTGTCTGAGAATGGTCTGGTAGTTTAAATACAGGATCCAAGTTGTCATCTGAAGGTGCAAAATGCTGGAATCTAAACACATGGTTGGTTCCAGACAATCTGTATTATGCCACATCAAGATTACAGGATTTTTTCTGGTCACATGGTGAACTAATATTTACTAGCTACACTAACGGGTTGTACTTGAGACACCCCCTCCATTTTGGAATGGAGAAAACGTGCTACAGAAATGTTACAAAGGTTAAAAGTGGAGATTGCCTCTAATTCTAATGGAGACTATACCTCATGGTGTAGAACATAAAGTGCCACTGTACTCAAACTGGCTTTGCTTAACTCCTAACTCCCTATCCCTCTTAAAATTTGCCATCATCAATATATGCACTGCTTGTCAGAAGTTACTTAGTCATATTTGCTATGATGCCAGCCAGGTGGCTTATTCAGAATAGTAAATCTGTGCAAATCTTAACTTATGCTTGAGTGCTATGTGTATCTAGCAGCTAGAAGAGCATAAATAATACTGATATCTTTGCATGTGTAGGCTATGGACAACTGCCATCATGGTTTAAAATGTTGTACAGCCTGCAGGCAGATTGTTCAGGTGGCTAGCTTAAGCACTAACTCATTTAAATTATGAAGCTTTCATTCATGGTAGTGATGAAACAGGATACAGCGTGATCCTGACATTACATAACGCTACCATCTTTAATGAAAAGTTACTCCTGAACACCCAGCCATGTTAAATATACTTAGATAAATCAGTTTTAATACAGGTAAAAAGTGAGTGCTCCCAAACTCCTCAACCTGAGTGGCAGTGAAGGCAGGCACCCTCAGTCTTAGTGTTTAATAGGCACCTAGTCCAATTCAAATCTTCAATTTTCAAGGGTTTATTACTAGTAAATGTATGGTGAATGGCAGCATCCTCAATTTCTAACAGCGAAAGCTACCCATTATTACAGTACAGCTCCAAGCTTTATAGGTGTACTGGGCTTGTAGTGTAGGGAGGTAACTTAGTAATAGAGTATACGGCATAATGAATCTTAGGCTGTGTTAACTTTGAGCCTCTTTAGATGAACACACTACATTGGCTGCTGTCAAGCAGATGGAAATTGAGCAAAGTTACTTGGTCTTTGCAGCTCCTGTTCAGAGAGTTGTGAAGGGCCCGGTTTCGTGTCTCTTAGGTCTTCTGATGCCCTGGATGATGACGCTTGGGGAGCTGGGCAAACAAGCTATGTGCCCCTTCTCATGGTCATATAATCCTGGTCCTGGCATGTTCCCTGGAAGAGAATCCAGCAGCTGGTACACTTTAAATTTATGGATTATCTGCCCTTCTCTTGGTACCAAAAGGCTCCCTCTAAGAGTCTCTGCTCAGCATTTCACCAGTGGCTTTCATAACAACTTGAAAACAGGATCTTAGTGCTGTGTCCATGAATTAATTACTAGCATGTGAAATGCATCTTAGGAGTGTGAGGATTTCACCTACAGCTGTAACAACCAACTCCATAGCTGCTTCTGCCCCACTTGATGTGTCTGTCAGGGTTGTTTAGATGTATAGAGACCCAATTAAATTCAGATGCTGCAGCCTGCTTTGTTTTAATTTAAATGTTCCAGTTATAAAGATACCCTGGTGCAGGAGCCTACATGCTAGAATAAGTGAACCATCCCTTCAGTGGAAAAGTGCTAACTTAAACTGAATGTTTGAAGAGATATTTCCAGAGAGCTTAAAAGTAATTCTAGAGCTAGGCTGGGTAACTGCACATAACAATAGCCAAATACATGAATGGCAGGAAGAGGGTGACAAGACAGCAAATATGAAAAATCAGGACAGGGGAAGGGGGGGTTATAGGAACCTATATAAGAAAAAGACCCCAAAATCAGGATATCTAGTCACCCTAGGCAGGAACACCAGTGCATGTTTTCAGTGATTTGTGCCCAGTGCACCAGTAACTCTACAATGGGCCATTCTCACTTACACTCAACAATGGCCGTTTCACCAGCACAGGATTTACTCCTAAAATATTTAGTCCATGTGTAAGAACCACATTCTGCACATGATTTTTGTCCTGGCTTCCTCATCTCAGTATAACATCCACTCCTATTGGGGCAGTTATACAGTCTGTCTGAACCAGGCTACAACTTGTAACTGAAAACACAAGGCAGCCTGAGCTAGAACAGCCTCCTCTCTCCATGGTTTGAAGGTCAGGGATATGTCTGGAAGTATATACAATAGTGTGTGTGCAGTGCTATACATCTAAATATGAACAATAGTCAACTGTCCAGCCTTTCATGTTCAAAATGCTTTGCAGTTGTTACCTAGCATGTGCTACCTCCCACCCCAGCTCATCTCTCCAGTTTACAAGGGGAAACTGAGCCAGAGAGCTCAAGTGACTTATCCAACCTGGCTGCTGAAGTGGTGTCAGCTGGGATTAGAACAGAGCAGTCCCTATTTCCATCTATCTCAGCTCCTCTCTTTTGGGAGAGAAATTCCTGTGTTCTGAGGTCAGATTTTCAAGGGGATGCTGAGCAATCCTAAAAACCTTGCTGCTACTTGAGGTATCTAAATAGGAGCTAAACTCTTTCGACAATCTTGTAAATCTGAAAATTCTCTGGTCCAAATGCCAACCAAGGCCAGATCTATACTTCACTTTAGCTACTATAGTAATGTGGGTGGGGGGAGTGATTAAAAAAAAAAACAGCACAGAACTGTCAAAGACCTAGTGCAGAAAAATTGGGTCATGGCCCATAACTGGACTAAGCCAAAGATGCTTGTTTTGCTGTGGGTTCTTTTCCCATGTAGAATGGAACTGAATGTTTCCTAGTTTATACTGAGCTTTGACAAAATATGTGGCCCTCAAGTTGGCTTCTGCTATCTGTTTTATCTTCATGAAGGTTGTAACTTCTGCTTGATCAGTTTTTTTCTGTCAGTGCCATTTCACTGTTACCAATGAGTGTGGAAACTATTAGTGTCCAGCTTGACACAACCTACTCCTATGTTTTCAACAATGGCATCTGTCTGCTCTGTCCCTTCCCCTGAAAAATCTCAGCGGGGAAGAGAAATGGGAACATGGTAAGAACAAAAAGGGAGAGGTGATAGCTCAGTGGTTTGAGCATTGGCCTGCTAAACCCAGGGTTGTGAGCTCCCTCCTTGAGGGGGCCATTTAGGGAACTGGGGTAAAAATCTGGGGATTGGTCCTGCTTTAAGCAGGGGGTTGGACTAGATGACCTCCTGAGGTCCCTTCCAACCCTCATATTCTATGAATTGCAATAATGCAGGGAGTGTGTGGGAAGTTAAAAGAACAAGGAGTACTCTGTAGCTAACTTCTGTTCAGCTTGCATGGTGAAGTGTGTATGCAGCCAGAGAGCAATAGATTTAATTACAGAGGGTTTTGATTTTCTTTACCTGAACTGTCCCATTGATGAGTCCCCTGTGGCCGGTTTCTTATAGAGTAAGAAGGTGAGGTCTGCAGCACCTGGAAATAAGCTGGTGTTGTGTCATATTTATTTGGTGCTGGATTAATTTGAGCATCTGGAAAAATAAATGGGAAAGTATGACACCAAACAGGCCTAAAACAAACAAAAAATCTGGAGACACTTTGAAGAGACAGTGGTATTGGGGTCTGCCCTATTGTCTTGCTAACAGCATAGAATCAGGCCCTAGGACTGTAACTCCCATAATATACAGGTGGTGTGACTTTTCAACAACCAACTACAGTGTGCAACCCTGTATTCATGCTGTGTAAACAGGTTTTTGATTCAATGTGTATTTTACCTGCCTTTTCAACTCTCCCCCCTCGTTGAGTGGGCAAAATTGTATGAGGCTGAGTAACAGTGAAGAGAAAGAATGGGGAGAAAAAAAAAACTTTGACCATGTCATTTTTAAGAGGTAAAATGCCAGCTCTTCTCAGTGTCTGCAGGGGCGACAGCTAGAGAGTTACAGTAGAATATAAACTATTAGAGGACAGTGCTGGGAAGCAGGCTTCTTAAAGGAGGCCTTGAAAAACAGAGTAGTGCTAAGGCTGAGAGCTGCACTGAGATCAGCTAGGCAGAAGAGAGGGACCCACCCATTGCAGTGAAGTGTAGGCCCTTAGCTGCCCCAAGAAGGGCAAATGTGGGTCTGACAGCAGCCCAGAGAGTTGTGCTGGGGAAGATGGTCAGAGAGGAGTCCACCTTACTGGGCACAGGAACTTGGGGGGAGGAGTCGGTCTTAATGCCTAGTTACAGCTCTGCTATTTTAGCATCCAGGGTGAGTGAGCATATTTGCACCCCCTACGGGGGTTTTTTTGGTCATTTTTCCGCCCCCATGGCATTGTGCCCGGGGCTGCTGCCCTGCTCACCCCACCCGGTTATGGCCCTGATCAGAGCACTCACCTTTACTGACCAGGCTGAATTTCCCCTTTCTCCCAATGCTGTAGCTCGGGTACCCTGGTCTGCTGGCCTGCCGGGGGCCCAGGGTCGAGGGCTGAGTGTAATGGAATGGAGACGGCCACTACCAGAACAGAGTTATTCTTATCAAAGCACAGAGCTAAGTAAAGCAACAAACATTACTGTGCAGGGCATATCCCACTGCAAGAGCATCAAGGAGACTCGTGCCCCGTGGGTCTGTGGGGAAAGGGGGTTTAGAACACTCAGGGACTCCTCAATTAACAGAAAGGGTGATGGTCAGGGTGATCAGGAGCAGCCTGCAGACTCCAAAGCCTCAGCTGCTAAGGCAGGGGTCTCAAACATGCGGCCCGTGGGCCGCATGCGGCCCGCGGAGCTCTTCCCTGCGGCCCGCGGAGCTCCCCAGGGGAGCTCCGCAGGGGCCCCCAAGAGAAGAGCGGAGGCTCCCGCCTCCGCCCCTCTCCTGGAGCCTCGGCGCATAGAGCGCCGAGTCTCCGTCCGAGCGCCTGAGCCCCGCCCCGATCCGAGCCGCGTGGGGAGGGGGCGGGGCTGGGAGCTCTGGGCTGAGCGCTGTGCTCGGCGTGGAGCTCCCAGCCCCGCCCCCTCACCACGCGGCTCTGAGCGGGACCGCTGGAGACGCGCTCGGGTAAGGGGGGGGGGGGGAAGCGGGACCCGCCGGGGCCGGGCCGGGGGAAGGGAAGCGGGACCCGCCGGGGCCGGGCGGGGGGGGGGGGGAAGGGACGCGCTCAGGGCTGGGGCAGAGGATTAGGGTCCGGGGGGATGAGGGGTTCATGATGTGGGGGCGCTCAGGGCTGGGGCAGAGGATTAGGGTGCGGGGGGAATGAGGGCTCTGGCTGGGGCTGAGGATTAGGGTGCAGGGTCCTAGTGCCTGCCCTCCGCCAGTACTGGCAAGGCAGGCTTCCCTTACCCTGAGCCTCTCCAACCCCAAACCCTCAGCCCCAGCCAGAGCCCTCAGTCCCCCCGCACCCTAATCCTCAGCCCCAGCCCTGAGCACCCCCACACCATGAACCCCTCATCCCCCTGCACCCTAATCCTCAGCCCCAGCCAGAGCCCTCATCCCCCCACACCCTAATCCTCTGCCCCAGCCCTGAGCCCCCCCGCATCATGAACCCCTCATCCCCCCGCACCCTAATCCTCTGCCCCAGCCCTGAGCGCCCCCACATCATGAACCCCTCATCCACAGCCCTCACCCCACACTCCAAACCTCTTCCCTAGCCCTGAGCCCCCTCACATCATGAACCCCTCATCCACAGCCCTCACCCCACACTCCAAACCTCTTCCCTAGCCCTGAGCCCCCTCGCATCATGAACCCCTCATCCACAGCCCTCACCCCACAGCCCAACCCTCTTCCCTAGCCCTGAGCCCCCTCCTGCATCATGTACCCCTCGCCCTCAGCCCCACAGCCCTCACCCCTGCACTCCCTCCTATCCCCAAACTCCGTCCCAAAGCCTGCACCCCCACCCCCTGCCGCAGCCTGGAGCCTGCATCGAGCACAGAGCCTGCATCCAGACCCCCTCCCCACCCAAACTCCCTCCCAGAGCCTTAGGCAGTAAATCTAAGTGCGTGTTTTGTCCTTTGAGTGAGGTGCATTACTGAGTGTATATATTTATTAAAACTGCGCGCGCTTAGGGGAGGAGGTGGAGAAGAGACAGGGCAGGGGCGGGGCCTCATGGAAGGGGTGGATTGGGGGTGGGGCCAGGGGCAGCAAGGGGGCGTGTCAGTGATGCGGCCCTCGGGCCAATGCACTAGTCCTCATGCGGCCCTCGGGGTCATTTGAGTTTGAGACCCCTGTGCTAAGGCTTCAGGCTGCTCCAGTTCTACTGTGTGCTGTAGAGCTCTTTAAATTCTGTGACTACACTCAAAAGCTTATGCTCAAATAAATTTGTTAGTCTCTAAGGTGCCACAAGTACTCCTGGTTCTTTTTGCGGATACAAACTAACACGGCTGCTACTCTGAAACCTGTAACTACACTAGCAGCAAAGAGTCCTGTGCATCAGACGAAGTGGGTATTCACCCACGAAAGCTCATGCTCCAAAACGTCTGTTAGTCTATAAGGTGCCACAGGACTCTTTGCTGCTTTTACAGATCCAGACTAACATGGCTACCCCTCTGATACTTGTGACTACACTGTCTGTCTTTGCCATCTACTCCCCCTACTGCCTGAGGTGTCCTCCCCATGTGACTGTGACTGCTTATGTCATCCTGCTGGCCACAGGCTCAACTGTAGTCTGAGCCTCTTCCATCCCTGCCCTGTGCCTTGGACAGTCATTTACACCAGTGTAAAACGCATGCTGAGTGGATGTAAAATGCTACCAGCTCCCAATGGCAAGCCTTTTGCACTGGCTCTGCGCTGCTGTGAATGGCTTGAAAAGGTCCAGGGACATGCAATAATCTTTTTTCCCCACCATTAAGGCTCTTTGCACCCAGAGGAGTGAGAAACACAGAATATGCTATTGCGGCTCATTCGGTCTCAGATGGGTGGGGCTGGCAGAGGACAGAGCCTGGGAGAACACCACCTCCTGTTTTTTCCAGTCTGAGCTCTGTGTGGGGAGAGGAATTTGTAAAGATTCAACCAATGAGAAAAAAAGCATCACCTACATTGCTCTCAGTGTTAAAATCCGCCTTCCTGGTAAAGGGGCTTTTGCTCTGGAACCAGGACTTCTGCCAGGATCTGCAGCCTCCACCCTCTGGAGAAAACAACCAGCAAAGGGTAAGTTTGGGGAGCTGCTTTCTTCATCGGGGAGCCCTTTGCTCCACCTATACTACCGCTTGATAGGACTTGGGGAGAGCTGACTGAAATAACAAATCCACCAAGACAGACAGATGCCTCCAGAGCCACAGCTGTGCAGTTCACTACTCCCCGTCCCAGGGCAAAAAGTTAAACATACCAGTATTGTTTGGATTGGGGTAGGCCCAGTCCTGGACCAGGACACCACGGTGCTAGGTGCTGTCCAGACACAGAACAAAGACACAGCTCATGCCCCAGGGAGCTAGGTGAGACATCTGGTCAGTGACTGAAAGCAGGTCATCCCACTGAGTACCTCTAGGGGGTGTCTTCCTCCCAAAGGTGTAGGCTGGAGCACTGCTCTCCCTGCAGCTCATGGTTGGGGGTGAGTAGGCAGCTGGTCCAGGGCTATCCACATTGATGACCAGTGGTGGCCGGCTATCCATTGCCTCTCTATAGCCTAGGAAAACAGCACAATGCAGTGAAGGAGCCAAGCTCATTGCGGTAAAAGGCCGGCTGCGTGGTCCATGCCCCTCTGTAAGTTACATGCTCCAGGGCTGTTCCAGAGCTGGCTGGGCTTTCAGGGGAAGCATAGCTGCCAGCAGCCCTCATTTGTTCAGTACTGTCCCAGGTTTTAGCTATCAGACCCCTGGGTTGGTTCAGCCCAAGCCAGTGCCCTGGCATGTGGGCGGTGGCTCTAGCACAGCAATGCTATGCCTTCTAAACACTAGAGACCCATTCGTGGCTACACAGGAGCCCCAAGCCCCTCTGCCAGCTGCCTCTCAGCTGGACTCAGCACCAGCACAAGGCACTAGGGCACAGAGCCAACTGGTTGGGAAATACCCAGAACTAGACCCTGTCCCAGTGGGGTCGGGAGGAGAGTGGGAGCAGATAGCTTTTTGGGGCAGGACTGCAAGGGTGAGAGAAGAGGAGAGGCCTGTCATGAAAAGCGGAGGTAAGGTTCGGTGAGAAGAGTGGGGGGGGTCCCCTGTGAGGAGAGCTGGGTGAAGACAGAGCTGGGTGGATCATGGAGGACAGCAGGAGCAGCTGTTCCAGTAGATGTGCAGTAGGAGGCATAGGTTGGCCTTGCCCTGGCACAGTGGGGTGGGCTCCTGGCACAGCTGGTGCTGCAGGGTGCAAACACCTCCCTTGTGGCGTCAGTGTATATTTGGGCTGCTGGATCCTAGACCCAAACCACAGGGGTCTCTCCTCCCTGACATTCTTCCGCTCTGGGGCTTGGGCTCTGTGCACAAACATCAGGGACTCTTCTGTGGCGGGGACCATGGGCCACCATGTTAGAGCCAGCTGCAGCGCGTTTTAGGGTGCAACTGTGGTTGCATTGGGCAGGTCTGGAATGTCAGAAGATGTTTCCTCCCCACACGTGGGCTAGCTAATCTGACTGGGGCTTTAGGAATCTAGCCATGCTTCCTCCTGGGACTTGGCCTCGGACAGACGGGCATGCAAATGGGGAGCCTGGCTGTTTGTGCTACTGCCAACCCTCCTCCCTCCCCTGCAACTGTGTGCTGCGAAGTGCTGCTCGCCAGACCCCAGTGAAAGCCCCCTTAGCGTGCCTGTTCCTGGAGACCAGTAGGAACTGGAGATGAACTTGGGGTGCTCAAATCTGGCATTTTGCCCCATTGCATATTGAGTAGGGACCAGAATCTCAGCAGGGATCACAATACTCGGAAGGGAGGGAGCCGGCCTCCATTGCCTCCTGTGGCCTGACTAATGTAGCCACCAACAGACCATGGCCACCCGGCATAGTGCACACCTGCCTCCTTGGTGTATCCCAACAGGAGGAGGGCAGGGGGTACATGGTTGGCACCAGGGGAGCATTGGGTGACGGCAGGATGGGAGCTTTTGCCGGCTTGGCTGAGGGAAGGGAGCGCCCCGCTTTCCAGCAGCAGCCATTTGTTAATAAAAAAGGAGTAGTTGCTGGCCCTAGGGTAGAGCATTTCACTGTGAAAACTCCCCAGAAAGCTTGTGCTGAAGAGAGTATTGTCATTCCTGCTGAGATTCTCATTCCTACTAAATATGGCTATGTGGCAAAATGCTGGATCTGAACACCCCAAGCTCGACTGAGCTAAGCAGTTTGAGCTCATCTCTGGTCTGCAGCCCCATCAAAGGCAGGATTCCCCCTAGCCTAGGCCAGCTGAGGCACTTGTACTTACTGCTGCCCTTCAGCACGCTGATCTGTGGAAACAGAAGCGTGCTGGGTTCTCTATTCAGGCGACCCCTGCAAACAAGACACATTGAGCATCAGTCCCTCCCCACAGCCTTGGGCAGTGCTGAGCCCTCTCTGGGAGGAGCTGCCCCTGTGACACACAGAAGTGACAAGGTGGGTATTAAGGTATGGAGCTGATGCCAGCTTCAAATACAGATAACATAGAATTGTACCAGCTGTGTTCAGAGTGCACCTTTGAGCATGTGGGGAGCGGCACAAGCAGACTATAACAGGAATCTACAGAGACAGCACAAGAAACAGTAAAGAACTGGATCTGTGGCCAGCCCTTGTGCACAAGGCCTGGCCTGGGATGTTGCACTAGGGAGTGACCGAGCATTCAATGCTGGTTTCAGGCAGCAGTAATCTTGCCCACACCAGCCCTGAGATGAATCATGGAGCTCAGTCACCCGGGGATACTACTGGGATGGCAGACAAGGGTGCCCATGGGGGTGGAAATGGCAGACTGAGGGAATGCTGTGACTGGAGACCACCAACCTCGCGGCCGCCCAGCCACTGAACAGCTGTCAGGTCGTGATGATATTTGGTCGCTATCAGTCTGGACTTACTAAAATCTGTGACCTGACTGTGAATGGCACAATGTCCCAGTGCCATTCCCCTGAACTCCTGATGAACCAAAGGGAAGGGGGCTCTAACACTGCCATGGAGGTGTCCTGTTAGTGAATAGCTCAAACCCGACACCTGAGTTAACACTTCAAACCTGAGCTCAGCATCAGAATCTCATGATTCTGTGGGCAGAATGAAAACCCTCAGATGGGGACCTCCAGAGTGTGTGACCAACCCTAAGGGCAGAACCCCTGGGCACACAGGAACTGCCCCAGCAGATGGGAGGGCACCGAGAAAATCCCCCTTCTTTAAACATGCTTGCCCAACGTTACCAGTGATACTGTGAGTGCTGCTTGTTAAGCAATGGTTTCCCATGTGGTTTCCAGTGCTGGTTTCCGTTCATATAGTATTGGGCCAAAAACTTGGTGAGTTTTTGCTGATATTCCATTTCTGCGACGTATTGCCCTTGTGTCTGGGGAGGCACGGGGGATGGAGGGCTGTCCTCCAGCCATTGGGTGGAACAATAGCTCCCCTCTGTATGACATCAGCAAGTCCCTGTATTCTGAAGATTTGTAGGTTCCATTCTCCCTTATTGCAGCAGCCCTGGGGAGCTGGAACCACTCTGCTAGCCTTCCTGTGTGACCTTATGGAAGGCACTTCCCCCTCTGCCTTGGAGCCTGGCTAGACTAGGGGACTCTGTCCCAGAAGTTACATCAGTTCAAACCTCTAGTGTAGAGACACTGCGCCAGTGTTAAGCAGGGCTCCCATCAGAGAGACTTAGGGTACGTACACATTGCGATGTAAGCCTGGGCTCAGTCCCAGGGGCAAGCCCAAACTCCTGTTAGTGTACACACAATTCTGTCTGACTTGGGCCTGGACCCAGAACTCCACAGGAGTGGAAGGGTCATGTCTGGTTCCCCTGGAGGCTCGGGCCCAAATGCCATCATTTTGCAGTGTGGACACAGCTTGGCCTGGGCCAAGGCCCCCCAGACTCAGGCCCTGAGAGTTTGCTGACACTGCTGTGTTGTTTAGCCTCTCTATCCCAAAAGTGGTAAATGACTCCCAAGACACAGAAGTGGCCCCTCTTGTTCTAGTACAGTTGCTCGGTATTTAACCCTTTCATTTTATTCTGACTGCTGAGCTGCAAACACATTGAACCTGCTCCTGCATTTGCAATGGCCACTACCAGAACAAGTCCTTTGCCAAGCACACAGCTTCCGGCTCATAGGCACAGCCAGATTTTGGTGATTCTCTGGTGTGATATGAGCAAAAAGTGTGATTTTTAACAAGGAATGACCATGTGTACCAGGAAATAGTGAAGAAGCTGGCAGCATTGGGGATTCACCAGCCTGGTGACCAGTGCAGAGAGAGGATTAAGCAGCTCATGACCAACTACTGGAAAGCCAGGGATGAGAACCATACCACTTGGAACACACCATCATCCTTTTCCTTTTTATGAGGAATGCTGGATACTGCATCAAGCACAGAACCACCTGTCACACACAGGGATGTAGGCAGTGCTACCCAGTGGTTGGAGCAGAATCAGAAGGCAGAGCCAGAATCATAGAATATCAGGGTTGGAAGGGACATCAGGAGGTCATCTAGTCCAACCCCCTGTTCAAAGCAGGACCAACACCAACTAAATCATCCTAGCCAGGCTGGGCCTTAACAACCTCTAAGGATGGAGATTCCACCATCTCCCTAGGTAACCCATTCCAGTGCTTCACCACCCTCCTAGTGAAATAGTTTTTCCTAATATCCAACCTAGACCTCCCCCACTGCAACTTGAGACCATTGCTCCTTGTTCTGTCATCTGCCACCACTGAGAACAGCTGCGTTCCCTCCTCTTTGGAACCCCCTTCAGGTAGTTCAAGGGACACCCCTGTGTACATAAATAAACTGCTCCGCATGTCCCCCACCTCCTGCCTTACTCTAGGGGGGAATGAAAAGCATAGCACTCTCCCTCTTCTAGCACAAGTAAATTGATGAAAAATCAAAAGCTGTATCCTGCTATTCTGGGCGGGTGGCGGGTGGCGGGTGGGGGGGACACCCCTGTAATGGAAAATTTATGTACACCCTTACCAGAGGTTATCTCCTCTCCATTGAGCTCACCTGTGCTTGAGTGGCTGGACTGTGGTGGAGTCAAAAACAGATCCTAGCTCGCTGCACAGCTGGATCCTCCCAATTACCTTCCCTATACCCCTCATCTGCCTCCTACTCCTCCTTGCTGTATATGGCAGAGGCCTGTAACTTGGGCTTCTCAGAAGTATCGATAGTGTGGTGTATGTGCAAAGTATGGCAATGCAACTCATTGTAAAAGCAGCAGGTCCCCCGCTCGCCCCCAGATCAATTGCTGGCCTTCTGGTATGCCTGCTGCAGCTCCTTGGCTTTCATATGGCACTGCTGATGGCCCCTGATGTGCCCCTTTTCCTGGATCCCCCAAACAAGCTGCTCATAGATATCCTCATTTCTACAGCTTGTTGGATCTGTGCCTGCACAGCCTGTTCTCCCCACAGGCCCAGGAGATCCAATACCTCTTGTCTACCTCAGGCAGGAGCACGTCTGGAACATATAGCTGGCATCATCAGCTGGGTAGTTGCACTCAACAATGAAGAGCTGGTAAGTGTGCTCACCAAGCCAGACAATCAGGAACAGGAATTTCAACAATTCACAGGGCTTTAAAGTGGGGCGGGACAAGGGGGCTTCCAGTCTCTGTGACCCCTTGGCAGTGGAGTTCATAATGGTCACCCTGGAGAAGTCAGTGTGGGGCATTGTAGGACAGCTGCTGGAGGACTGTTAGAGTTGACATAGGTACTGTATCAATCTCCACCTTGGCTCAGTGCCTCTCAGGGAAGTGGTGTTACTATGCTAGCGTAACAGGCCACTTACATAGGTGGGAGACAAATTTACGTATAGACACATGCACAACTAGGTCAACACAAGGTGGTGACGTACCTTTGTAGTGAGGCCCAGGTCTTCAAAAGGGTTTATTGGGCCCAGGTAAGCACATAGGCAGCCATGCCCGGAGTTACCTGACTTCCTGACAATATCCCCCTTGAGGGCTGCTCCTGGTGCCCTTGGCCCTGGCTTGTCAGGGTATCTTTGGTGAAATTCCCTCAGGAGATCAGGAATGTGAACAGTTTCTTCTGGTTCCCAGGATCGTTCCTCTGGCTCGTACCCCTTAGGGTTGCCAACCCTCCCAGTTTCACTGGGAGCCTCTTGGAATCAGGCTCTATCTCCAGTGGCAGATTAATGATTTTGCCACCCCTAGGACCTGAAATAATTGCCGCCCCCGGCAGCTGGCCCCATATGAACTTGTTTTAGTTTTAGTCTGTATAGCGCGATTTCGGTTGTAGCACGGGACGGCGCATGGATCCAAAATGCCGCGTTCAAGCGGGAGTCCAGTTTTATATCAAATATTTATTTTTTATTTTATGTAGATACAATGAAAGAAATAAAAGTATTTGAGTAGTAAGTAATTACATTTGTTTACGCCTACACCTTTGAGTGGCAAACTTATTAATTAATACTGTATAATCCAGAGAAGTTGTTAGATCCTTTTCAATTGTCAGGAGAGAAAGGGAGTTTAATTTTTCTTCACTGAGATTAGCCCTCAAATAGTTTTTCACCCTTTTTAATGCCGAAAATGATCGTTCCGCTGAACAGTTTGTAGCAGGCGTGCAAACGAACATTCGGAAGGCAATATCAAGATTTGGATATACTGAATGAATGTTTCGATTTCGAAGAAGGCTGCAATATCTTAGAATTGACTTCTTTTCATTTTCAGGAATTTCAACATCTTCCAAATATGATTGAAAATGTAGACACTCATTCACGAATGATTCTTCTAAGTCGCCTTGGTAGCATAGCTGTAATTTTTAGCATGAACTGTTATATCTGCTGTTGAAGTATTGGTAATGTTAGAGAGAAACTGAAATCTGCCATAAATTTCTTGATATGCATTACTTCTGCGTTTCAATTCAGAACATACAAGGTCTAGTATTGTTAAAAAGGTATCTACTTAAAATTTATCTCTACCACGCATTTCCACTTCAACTTTGCATGTCTCCTCAGCTTGCAGTTTACGCTTTCTTTTTCGCTTTGTGTCAAATTCGTAGTCTTCAATTTCAGATTTTTCTTTGGCTTTCTCTTCATACATATCAAACAAGTCCCGTATAGAGTTAATGTATCCTATTAGTGAGTTGTAGAGTTCTACAACTGTCTGTATATCAATATAAACATTTTGCAGTTTTTGGCTAGTTATATGAAATCTTTCGAAGACTGAGCTCCAAAATACAGCCATAAAAGCCGCCTCAAGTCTATCGAGTTTTCGCTGCAGGCCTGCAGCTTCCTTAGGTGTAACAGGTTTCTCACTAGCATCTTCCTTTATTGTATTTAAAGCTTTAATTATAGCATTCCAGTTTTCACTCAAATTATGACAAGCTTCCACTCGAGATGACCAGCGAGTCTCAGAAAGTCTTTTTATTACTTTACTGCCTGGCTTCAAATTAGATAGTAAAATCTCCCACCAGTGAGTAGAGGCAGAAAAAAATGAATAAGGATGTTGGACAGTTGAGAAAAATGAACATGCTTCTTGACAACTTTCTGCTGCACATACTCCAACCAGATTTAAAGAATGCGCAGAGCAAGACACATACACAGCATAAGGATTTATATTCTTAATTCTTGCTTGCAACCCGCTATATACACCGGACATGTTAGTGGCATTGTCGTACGACTGGCCACAACAGTTTGCGATATCTAATCCATAACAATTCAAAGTTGAAAGTACAGCATCAACTAACTGTTCTGATTTGTGGCCAGTATTTGGTAAAAAACAAATAAATCTCTCTACTGGTATGCCATCATTGTTTACATACCTCAATATAAAAGCCAATTGATCAACATGAGATATGTTGGGAGTTGAGTCAACGCTTATTGAGAAATATTTGGCTTCTTTTACTTCTTTAATAATATTTGAGATCACATTTGAAGCCATCAGTGTTATAAATTCATTACATGTATAGGATCATAGAAGATTAGGGTTGGAAGGGACCTCAGAAGGTCATCTAGTCCAACTCCCTGCTCAAAGTAGGACCAATCCCCAGACAGATTTTTACCCCAGTTCGCTAAATGGCCCCCTCAAGGATTGAACTCACAATGCTGGGTTTAGCAGGCCTATGCTCAAACCACTGAACTATCCCTTCCCCCAAAAAGGATGAAAGATAAGATACGTTATCTCAACCTTCATTTCCATAACGTGCAATGTGACTTGCTAAAAATGGGTCGAATTCTGCAACAAGCTCAAGGGCCATCATGTAATTGCCATTATAAGGTGATCCAAATTTTTCCACCTTACCTCTAAATGCAAGTCCTCTGCTTGAAAGTTTCTTTACCACTGCTACAATCCTCTTCAACACATTTCTCCAATACATAATGTCTTCTTCCATTTGAAATTTTAAATTCATATCAATTCTTCCGGCTATCTTGCCTCTCCTCACCATTGTCAGTACACACGTTTTATGTTCAGTCGAATTTTCATGTTCACGTAGTCGAGCTGATATATTTTTCCAGTCATGGTATCCACTCGTCGCCAGACTAGAGATCCCTCCGAATAATTGACATGGGGCACAAAACACGGCTCCTTTGCTCTCCGAATATACAAGATATTGCCGTGGCTTTACTTCACCGTTTAAAAGATGTCGTTCAAACACATTTTTTGTTAGAACATGTATTTTATCAGTATATTGTCTTTTTGAGTTAGTAAAATCACTATCGATATTTTGTTTAATACCACGTGTTGATAAATACTCAATTGTAGCATCATTCAATATCTATTGGGCCAGGTCGTCACTTATAGTAGATATTCCAATGTCAGATTGAATTTCTGATTGATGTGATTTGCAAATCTCTGCAGTATTGTCAAAGATATCCAGAGCAACATGATTCCTGGTAGTCTCTGATACGCTAGGATTTGGAACATTTTCTTCAACACTAACTGCAGCCGGAATTTCTTCATTAGTTTTAATATGTACTTTATACACATTAATATTTTCAATATCAACACCAATATTTTCACTTTTTACTTCAGTACTTCTTTCAACTTTTTTTTCTGTCTCACTGTCAGCACTAACTGATACAACAAAGGAATCAATTTTGTGCATTTTTGCTATCATTTCATTTTCCCTTTCTTTCTTCTGTATGGCATTTTTTTTAAACTGAGCACCACTTAATTTCTTCCTTCTGGTCATATTGTTAATTAATACTTAGGATTGTCGCGACTCCAGTCCCAAGTATGTTGTTTACTAAATGGAGTCTCCGTTGCGCCGTCATTGGCGGTTTCAATATGCACTATCATGATTGGTAGAATCGCGGCGCAAGGGGGGGGGGCATTCTGGCTCACTCAGCCTCTGTCCCCAGAAGCTGAGCCTGGGTGGGAGGCAGCCTGCTGCTCCTGCAGCCAGGTGCTCTCCTAGGCAGCCACTGCGCTGCACCAGGCAGTGTCCCAGTGTGGCTGGAAGAGGTTCTGGCCCTTCCATTCTGGCTCTAGCTCTGCCCCTTCTACTCCCTGCCTGGGCCAGCTGGTCGGGGGGCAGTTGACTCTTCCCCTCCACCCCCACCACCCCGATGAGTTGCCTCTGCGAGTATGACCATCAGTCTGTAGATGGTAGGCTGTTAAGGATAGGAGCTTTGTACCTAGAAGGTGAGGAAATTCCTGCCAAAAATGAGAAATGAATTGTGGGCCTCGATCCAAAATGATGCATGTCTGCATGCCATGGTACCGAAAGACATGCCAGGAAAGTTTGTGTGGTTTCATGGCAAAGTGTACAGCGTGGCAGGGAATAAAATGGGCCATCTTGTCCAGGAAGTCCACTACAGTCTGGATAAATGGGTGCCCTTGAAAGCATGGTAACCCCACAATAAAGTCCATTGAGAAGGTGCAACCAAGGATGCGGAGGTATGGGGAAGGGCTGAAGGAGTCCCACAAGCTTGACTCATGGCTTGTTTGTATGGGCAGAGGGATCACAGGACCGAACAGTTTTTAACAGCAGGTCTTCAGGTCAGCCGCCAGCAGTATCTCGTGATCAGTTACCAGGTTTTTAATTGGCCAAAATGTCCTGCCATGGGTAGGTCATGGCACAACCTTAGCACCTAAAGGCAGGAGCTGCCCTCAGGAATGTAGAGGCGATTCCTGTGATAAAGGAGGTCTTGTTGCAGGTGAAACCTTGAATCCGGGGAAGCACCGTTGGTTCTTAGGCTGGCAGATTGGGGCCACAACTGGGTTGCTTGGCAGCAAAGATTGGAAAGAGGTCATCAAGTGACCAGAGACTTTCCCCAGATTGCATTTTGCATTTCTGACCTCCATTTTGAGTAAGCAAGAGTCACTCCACCATTGGAAGCTGCAGGTCACATGCTATTTACTGAGCATGTACAGTCAAAAGTAGGGGAAAGGTCAGCAGATCATAACTCTGAGGAAAATGATGGCAGTGAGCATGTGTGGAATGTTGGTACTGGGCATGTGCAAGCATGTGTAGTAAAACAAAAATAACGATCTGATAGAAGGATATTAGCAAAAACATCTAGTAAGTTCTGACAGAACTGTATAAAGGTCAGTGTGCCAGTGGGCAGCAGACAGTGCTGACAAGGAGTAGGAGCTGAGGGCTTCAGAATGAAGATGAGAGTGAAGCAAGGCGAAGGAAAGAAAGGAGACCTGAAGAAGTAAGCAAGAAGGCAGCAGCACCAGAAGGAGTCCTGTGTCAGCAGTCAGCTTGTCAGTTAATACTATAGTATAGTGTGTATATTAATAAAGATGTATATATGTGTGCTGATAGTGAAAGAAATGTATAAGATTAAAAGCATTTAGCAATTACTGTCAGCAGCCTGTGACAGACTGTCCATCTGTGACAAGGTGCAACCACTTAGAATCATTTCAACTGTTTGGAATACTCTTTAACTTGTTATAAGGGATTTCTGTTCTAGATTATTGTTGTGTTAGGCATTATTATTAACAGCACCAATAAAGAGGTGCCTTGTTTTGGAAAGAACACTGTCTTTGTGTCAATCATTTATCAGAAGGCTGAACCCGTGTCCTCTAGGCATTTCCTGAGCCACCCTGGAGACCCATACCTGAAGGAAACAGTTTGGTAGTAAAAAGTGCTGTTTTGAGGGAACTCTTTGTGAACCCAGGAGGAGGCAATAGATTAGTTATATTCTGGGGGTACCCTAAATCTGGGAGGGTTTAAGAACAGTGGTGAGGGCTGCCTGCCCCACTTCATGGTAATTGTCCTTGCAGGTTCTTAGTCCCAGGATGGTACATAACCATAAAGTCAAATCTGGAGAGGAGAGTGAATCTGATGTTGGTTGAGTCATCATGTTGTCTGTAGATACTCCAAATTTTTGTGATCTATCCGGATTTAGGAAGTTTTTCCTAATGTCCAACCTAAACTTCCCTTACTTCAATTTAAGCCCATTGCTTTTTGTCCTATCCTCAGAGGTTAAGAACAACAATTCTCTCTCCTCCTTGTAACAACCTTTTATGTACTTGAAAACTGTTATCACGTCCCCTCTCAGTCTTCTCTTCTCTGGACTAAACCAACCCAACTTTTTCAATCTTCCCTGATAGGTCATGTTTTCTAGACCTTTAATCATTTTTGTTGCTCTTCTCTGGACTTTCTCCAGTTTGTTGACATCTTTTCTGAAATGTGGCGCCCAGAACTGAACACAATACTTCAGTTGAGGCCTAATCAGCATGGAGTAGAGCAGAAGAATTACTTCTTATGTCTTGCTTACAACACTCCTGCTAATACATCCTAGAATGAAATAAGGACAACCTGAGGAATTACTGACCAGTCATCTTAACTTCTGTACCTGGAAAGACAATGGGGCAAATAATTAAGCAGTCAATTTGCAAACACCTAGAAGGTGGAAAAATAACAGCCAGTATGGATTTGTCAAGAACAAACCTATCAGCTCTCTTTTTGACAGGCATTGTGGATGGAGGGTGCGGGGGAGGAGCAGTAGATGTGGAATATCTTGACTTTACTAGAACTTTTGATACTGTCTCACATGACTGTCATAAACTAGGGAAATACAAGTTAGATGGAGCTACTATAAGGTGGGTGCATAACTGGTTGGAAAACTGTTCCCACAGTCTTTCCAGGTACAGAGCTATCTGTACCTGGAAAGACAATGGAGCAAATAATTAAGCAGTAATTGCAACAGCATTACACTATTGACTCATATTTAGCTTTGGTCCACTATGACCCCCAGATCTCTTTCCGCAGTACTCCTTCCTAGGCAGTCATTTCCCATTTTGTATGTGTGCAACTGATCATTCCTTCCTAAGTGGAGTACTTTGCATTTGTCTTTCATCCTATTTACTTCGGACCATTTGTTCAGATCAATTTCAATCCTATCCTCCAAAGCACTTGCAACCCCTCCCAGCTTGGTATCAGCCGCAAACTTTATCAGTGTACTCTCTGCCATTATCTAAATCATTGACCAGGATATTGAACAGAACCAGACCCAGACCTGATCCCTGCAGGACCTCACTTATTGTGCCCTTCCAACATGACTGTGAACCACTGATAACTGCTTTGTGGGAACAGTTTTCCAATCAGTTATGCACCCACCTTATAGTAGCTCCATCTAACTTGTATTTCCCTAGTTTATGACAGTCATGCGAGACAGTATCAAAAGTTCTAGTAAAGTCAAAATATACCACATCTACTGCTCCTCCCCGCCACCCTCCATCCACAATGCCTGTCAAAAAGAGAGTTACTAGGTTTGTTCTTGACAAATCCATGCTGGATGTTATTTTTCCACCTTCTAGGTGTTTGCAAATTGACTGCTTAATTATTTGCTCCATTGTCTTTCCAGGTACAGAAGTTAAGATGACTGGTCAATAATTCCTCGGGTTGGCCTTATTTCCCTTTTTATAGATGGGCACTGTATTTGCCATTGTCCCGTGTGTCATAATTTCTCTCAGCAGAAGTCAAGAGACGAAGGCATAGGGATGAAGCAATTGGCAAGGGCCTATACATTGTGAGAGGATCACACCTATCAAAGTCTGAGGTGCTGGTCTCAACTATGAAGACCTCTGTAGGGTCATTAATTGCCAAAATTAGGCTATCCCATCATACCATCCCCTCCATAAACTTATCAAGCTTAGTCTTGAAGCCAGATATGTCTTTTGCCCCCACTGCTCCCCTTGGAAGGCTGTTCCAGAACTTCACTCCTCTAATGTTTAGAAACCTTCATCTAATTTCAAGTCTAAACTTCCTAGTGTCCAGTTTATATCCATTTGTTCTTGTGTCCACATTGGTACTAAGCTTGATTGGCTGCAGGTGTTCTAATCAGCCTGTCTGCCTTAATTGTTTCCAGAAAGTTCCTGATTGTTCTAGAACCTTCCCTGTTACCTTACCCAGGGAAAGGGGACCTACTTAACCTGGGGCTAATATATCTGCCTTCTATCACTCTCCTGTAGCCATCTGGCCTGACCCTGTCACAGTGGTAACTGGCTACATCAGAGGGTGTCAACTAACCATGTCAGTGGGGCAGTACGTTGCTTGTTTGCATTGATGTATAAAATGGAGTCTCAGAGGGCGTGTCTTTGGCCAGCCTAGTGGGAAATGGAAAGTCCTGCAATTCACTGAGCTGTGTCCAATGTAACAGACATACATGTGTTAGTGGCCCTGTAGAGTCTGTGGACTAATAGGACTGTGCCTCCTTGACAATAAACCTGGCTGGATGCCTTCGTACCTTTACAGATCTTGTGGTTGTTGGGTGGTTTGCTTGAGGTCTGCTGTGCCAGCTGTCTGTGCAGAGCTGGGATGACACACAGAGCCAAACATCTGATGACAGACAGTAAGGGAGATGGAGAGAGCCTTCCTTATGAAAATACTCTTTGGCCTAGGGAAGGTGCACAGGGTTGGGAGCCCGAAGTCCAAGGCTAGGTCAACATTACAAAGTTATGTCAACTCAAGTTACATCAGCATACAGCCATTGCAGTTAGTACATCGCTTGTGCGCATGCATACTTGGCTCCTTGTGTTGGCAGTGTGCATACGCACCAGGAGTGCCTGTGTTGATGCACAGCACGGTGCACCATGGGTAGGTATCCCACTGTGCAACTCATCACCATCCAGAACATTGTCTTTTGGAAAGTTTTGGCAATGCATGATGGGGCTGAAACGAGTTGCACGTGAGTGATTGGGAGCATGGGGTCAACTTCCCATAATGTCATCTGTATCCCATAATTTTCATGCCTTTTTTCTCAAAATCCCACAAAACCACATGGCCCTCTTTGCTGTCCATCAGCTCTGACAGAAGCACGGATTCTGCACAGTTCTGCACTATTGTCATGAGCACTGCAAGCACTGGGTGCACAATCCTGGAGTATGCGTAGAGCTGCAAGAAGAATGGAATGAGTGAAGAACATGATGATTCCTTGAGGACAGATTGTTGTGGGACAGCGAGAATCAGTTCAAAGTTGTTGGTAGCATTCACAGAACAGCTGCAGATGGTGGAGTGCTGCTTCTGGGCCTGAGAAACGAGCATTGACTGGCGGGATCACATTGTAGCACAAGCTTGGGATCAGGGGCGGCTCTAGGGATTTTGCCGTCCCAAGCACGGCAGGCAGGCTGCCTCCGGTGGTTTGCCTGCAGAGGGTCCGCTGGTCCCGCGGCTTCGGCGGACCTGCCGCAGACGTGCCTGCGGGAGGTCCGCCGAAGCCGCGGGACCAGCGGACCCTCCGCAGGCAAACCGCTGGAGGCAGCCTGCCTGCCGCCCTCGCAGCGCTGGCAGAGCACCCCCCACGGCTTGCCGCCCCAAGCACGTACTTGGCGTGCTGGGGCCTGGAGCCGCCCCTGCTTGGGATGATAAGCAGCAGCTTCAGAACTTTTGGTTGCACAAGGCCACATTCTTGGAACTGTGTGCCAAGCTTGCCCCAACCCTGCAGTGCAGGGGGGACCAAACAAGACCTGCACTGACAGTGGAGAAGTTAGTGGCGATCGCACCATGGAACCTTGCACCAGCAGATTGCTACCAGTCAGTTGGGAATGAATTTGGAGTCAGGAAATCCACCACAGTGGCTGTTATGATGCAAATGTGCAGGGCCATTAATTGTCTTCTGCTATGCAGGACTGTGATTCTTGGCAATGTACAGGCCATAGTGGATGATTTTACAGCAATGGGGTTCCCAAACAGTGATGGAGTGACAGGCAGCACACACATCCCTATTTTGGCACCAGACCATCTTACCATTGAGTACATCAACAGAAAGGACTACTTTTCTACGGTTATGCTAGCATTGGTGGATCACTGGGGATGCTTCACCGACACCAGTGTGGGCTGGTGAGGAAAGGTGCATGACACTCACATCATTAAGAACACAGGACTGTTCAGAAAACTGCAAGCAGGGACTTTCTTTCCTGACCAGAGGATTACCATTGGGAATGTTGAAATACCAATAGTGATCCTGGGGACCCAGCCTACCCATGCTCTCTTGGCTCATGAAGCCCTACACCAGCCACTTTAACAGCAGCAAGGAATTATTCAACTACTGGCTCAGCAGGTGCAGAAGGAGAGTCGAATGTGCTTTTGGTCATTTGAAGGGTCACTGGAGTTGTTTACTCATGAGACTTGACCTCAGTGAGAAAAATATCCCAGTGGTTATAGCTGCCTTCTGCCCTGCATAAAATATGTGGAGCTAAGGTGGAATGGTTGTCTGCAGAGGTTGAACAATCAAGACAAGGGCTATTAAAAGAACTCAACGCGGAGCTATACGGCTGAGTGAGGCTTTGAAAGAGCACTTTAACAGTGATCCACAATAAGGCGTTTTTTTGTACTGCTCTATCTGTTCCTGCTTTTTTTGTGGCCAGGTAGGCATCATGTGGTGATTGCTGTACAAGTAGGAATATAACATTATCAGTGCATCTATTAATTTTGATTGTGAATAGTTCTATGAGTTGTGTGACCCTTAGGGTGACCAGATAGCAAGTGTGAAAAATTGGGACAGGCGATGGGGGGTAATAGGTGCCTATATAAGACAAAGTCCTATATATCGGACTGTCCCTATAAAATCAGGACACCTGGTCACCCTAGTGACACTGTGCAGTAATAAGTAATTGGTTGCTTTCAGACCTGCTAAGCATTTGATAGCAGAGGTTGCAAATGAATCGAGAGGAGTTCAGTTTTCAATAGACATTTATTTTGAAACAGCTAATTTAGCTACAACGAGTCAGGAAAAAGATCTTGGAGTCATCGTGGATAGTTCTCTGAAAATGTCCATGCAGTGTGCAGAGGCGGTCAAAAAAGCAAACAGAATGTTAGGAATCATTAAAAAGGGGATAGAGAATAAGACTGAGAATATATTATTGCCCTTATATAAATCCATGGTATGCCCACATCTCGAATACTGTGTACAGATGTGGTCTCCTCATCTTAAAAAAGATATTCTAGCACTAGAAAAGGTTCAGAAAAGGGCAACTAAAATGATTAGGGGTTTGGAGAGGGTCCCATACGAGGAAAGATTAAAGAGGCTAGGACTCTTCAGCTTGGAAAAGAGGAGACTAAGGGGGGATAGGATCGAGGTGTATAAAATCATGAGTGATGTTGAGAAAGTGGATAAGGAAAAGTTATTTACTTATTCCCATAATACAAGAACTAGGGGTCACCAAATGAAATTAATAGGCAGTAGGTTTAAAACAAATAAAAGGAAGTTCTTCACGCAGCACACAGTCAACTTGTGGACCTCCTTACCTGAGGAGGTTGTGAAGGCTAGGACTATAACAATGTTTAAAAGGGGACTGGATAAATTCATGGTGGCTAAGTCATAAATGGCTATTAGCCAGGATGGGTAAGGAATGGTGTCCCTAGCCTCTGTTCGTCAGAGGATGGAGATGGATGGCAGGAGAGAGATCACTTGATCATTGCCTGTAAGGTTCACTTCCTCTGGGGCACCTGGCATTGGCCACTATCGGTAGACAGATACTGGGCTAGATGGACCTTTGGTCTGACCAGCTACAGCCATTCTTATGTTCTTATGTTCAGAATTCAGTGCAAAAAAGAAAAAAAAAAGAAATTGTGAAATGAAAATATATATATATTTAAAACTTACTACAATTTAATAAATTAAGAGAACAGACCTTATGAAGCAGAAGGAACATTCATGTCCATTTCAGCTACTCCTACACCATCACCAACACTGCTCCTGAGGGCAACAAAGGCAGAGAGAGTATAACGCTGACAGGTCGTCACCAGGCGGGACCTTTGGAAGTTTGTTGTATGAGCTTCTAGTACATGAGCTAAAAGCCATGTGGCTATTAGCTAAGGCTGTAGTGCCCCAACCCCTGCCCCAGCCCTGAGCGCCCCCCAGACCTGAAGCCCCCTCCTGGACCCCAAACCCCTCAACCCCAGCCTGACCCCAGAGCCAGCACCCCCTGCCTCAACCTGCAGCCCCCTCCCACACTCTGAATCCCTTGGCCCCACCCCCCAGCCTGGAGCCCCCTCCTGCACCCCAAACCCCTCATCCCAGGTCCCACTCCAGAGCCCACATCCCCGGCCCAGACCCTGTACCCACTCCCACACCCCGCCTCCCTGCCCCAGCCTGGAGCCACCTTCCACACCCCAGAGCCTGCACCCCCAGTTAGAGCCCTCCCCCCTCCCGCACCCCAACCTCCTGCCCCAGCCCAGTGAAAGTGAGTGAGGGTGGGGGAGAGCAAACCACCGAGGGTGTGGGACTGTAGTGAACAGCGGGTGGGGCCTCAGGGAAGGGGCGGGACTAGGGTGTTCAGTTTTGTGCAATTAGAAAGTAAACACGTAAACAAACAACCCGTAGCCCCTGAGCCTTCAGGTTTGGACCAACAACAATTGGAGCCTAATGGTGAACAATGAAAGAGACTTATATGCCTGAGGAAAGATATTCCAAATCCAAATTTTATAATACAACAGACAGTGCCACTCAACCCTACTGAGTGCCTTTCCTGCCTCAGTTCAGTTGCAATGGCAATTGTGTGATCCCTCATCTAAGCTTAGTGCAAGGTAAGTGCTATCCTCCAGTATTCTCTGCCACACATTTCCCTCTCCTTTCTTGAAACATGCCCATCCCACCTCTGTCACAGTGTACGAGGATGGGGCTGAACTGACTTTTCTAAGTCAACCACTATAACACAGTGGTTCTCAAACTTTTGTACTGGTGACCCCTTTCACACAGCAAGCCTCTGAGTGCGACCCGCCTTATAAATTAAAAACATCTTTTTTTTATACTTAACACCATTATAAATACTGGAGGTGAAGCGGGGTTTGCGGTGGAGGCTGAAAGCTCATGATCCCCATGTAATAACCTTGCGATCTCCAAGCCGTCACCTTCAGCCCCAACTAAAACCTCTCCAGCGCATCATCAAGGATCTACAACCTATCCTGAAGGACGATCCCTCACTCTCACAGATCTTGGGAGATGGGCCAGTCCTTGCTTACAGACAGCCCCCAAACCTGAAGCAAATTCTCACCAGCAACCACACACCACACAACAAAAACACTAACCCAGGAACCTATCCTTGCAACAAAGCCCCTTGCCAACTCTGTCCACATATCTATTCAGGGGATACCATCATAGGACCTAATCACATCAGTCACACTATCAGAGGCTCGTTCACCTGCACATCTACCAACGTGATATATGCCATCATGTGCCAGCAATGCCCCTCTGCCATGTACATTGGCCAAACCGGACAGTCTCTACGCAAAAGAATAAATGGACACAAATCAGACGTCAAGAATTATAACATTCAAAAACCAGTCGGAGAACACTTCAATCTCCCTGGCCACTTGATTACAGACCTAAAAGTCACAATATTACAACAAAAAAACTTCAAAACCAGACTCCAACGAGAGACTGCTGAATTGGAATTAATTTGCAAAATGGACACCATTAAATTAGGCTTGAATAAAGATTGGGAGTGGATGGGTCATTACACAAAGTAAATCTATTTCCCCATGTTTATTCCCCTCCCCCCCATTTCTCACAACTTCTTGTCAACTGCTGCAAATGGACCATTTTGATTACCTACAAAAAGTTTTTTTCTCTCTTGCTGGTAATAGCTCACCTTAACTGATCACTCTCATTAGAGTGTGTATGGTAACACCCACTGTTTCATGTTCTCTGTGTATATATATATATCTATATATATATCTTCATACTGTATTTTCCACTGCATGCACCAATGAAGTGGGCTGTAGCCAGGGGCGGCTCTAGAAAATAGGCTGCCCCAAGCAGCGCGGTGTGCTGCGCCGCCCTTCCTCGGTCCCCTCTTCCCGCGGCTCCGGTTGAGCTCCCGCGGCAGGTCCACCGGAGCCCCGGGACGAGCGGACCTCCCGCGGGCACGGCTGCGGACGGTTCGCGGGTCCGGCGGCTCCGCTTGAGCTGCCGCAGTCATGCCTGCGGGAGGTCCAGCCGAGCCGCGGGACGAGCGCCCCCTCCGCAGTCATGCCTGCGGCAGGTCTGCTCGTCCGCGGCTCCGGTGGACCTCCCGCAGGCATGACTGCGGCAGGTCCACCTGCCCAGCCTGCCGCCCCCCTAGATTTGGCCGCCCTAGGCAACAGCTTGGTTTGCTGGTGCCTAGAGCCGCCCCTGGCTGTAGCCCACAAAAGCTTATGCTCAAATAAATTTGTTAGTCTCTAAGGTGCCACAAGTACTCCTGTTCTTTTTGTGGATACAGGCTAACACAGCTGCTACTCTGAAACCTATGTAAACCAGTGTTTCTCAACCTTTTTGATACCAGGGACTGGCTTGCTGCCTTCCTAAACTTTGTCAGGGAGATCTCGGGGACTGGTCATTGAGAAACACTGATGTAGACCATCCCTGACAGGTGTTTGTCTAACCTGTTATTTAAAACCTTCAATGACAGAGATTCCACAACTCTACATGATTTGTTCCGGTGCTTAACTACCCTTACAGTTCAGAGGTTTTTCCTAATGTCTAACCTAAAGTTCACTTGCTGCAATTTAAGCCCATTACTTTCTATTCTTTCCTCAGTGGATAAGGAGAACAATGTATCACCCTCCTTTTTATAATAACCTTTTATGTACTTGAAAACTGTTATCATGTCCCTCCTCAGTCTTCTCTTCTCCAGATTCAACAAACCCAACTTTCCTCATACCTCATGTTTTCCAGACCTATAATAATTTTTGTTGCTCTTCTCTGGACTTTCTCCAATTTGTCCACATCTTTCCTGAAGTGTGGTGCAGACCTGGACACAATACTCCAGTTGAGGCCTTATCAGTGCTGAGTAGAGTGGAAGAATTACTTCTTGTGTCTTGGTTACAACACTCCTGCTAATACAGTGGTTCTCAAACTTTTGTATTGGTGACCCCTTTAACACAGCAGGCCTCTGAGTGTGACTGCCCCTTTACAGTAAAACCACTTTTTTATATGTAACACTATTATAATAAATGATGTAGGTGAAGTGAGGTTTGGGGGTGGGGAGGCTAAAAGCTCACGACCCCCCATATAATAACCTCAGGACCCCCTGAGGGGTCATGACCCTCAGTTTGAGAACCCCTGTGCTAATACATCCCAGAGTGATGTTTGCTTTTTTTTGCAACAGTATTACATTGTTGACTCATATATAGTTTGTTATCCACTCTAACTCCCAGATCCTTAGTACTCTTTCCTAGGCAGTCATTTCCCATTTTGTATTTGTGCAAATGCTTATTCCATCCTAAATGTAGTACTTTTTATTTATCCTTATTGAATTTCATTTTATTTATTTTAGACCATTGCTCCTGTTTGGGGAATCTCAGCTCAGATGATAAAGGCTGGTGCATGTCCACTTTCCTTTGTTGAAGTGGCAAACTAATTAATGAGCTTGCACTGTCCAGGGGAGTCGTAAGTAGTGTAAAATGGCATATTTCTGGGGTGAAAGGCTGGGGTGATTTGCTGGTGCCTCTCTTTATATGATTCATGAGTGGCTCTAGGAGCATTCATGCAATTTAGCTGGTGTGGGGCTCCACATGCAGGTGGCTGAGTGATAACAGTGCCTGGAGGGGTTTGCTGTTTGTCACTGGCATAGATTTGTGTGAGACATCCCAAGCTGGAGACTTAAGGGGGCAGAAAAGTCCCACCGTTCCAGGTTGTACCCAGGGGACCCTTGGGAACTGCCACCTGATGTGCTGAGACTTCTTCTAAGCCCATTTTCCCTGCCAGCTTGGGACTTCATTACCTTGCCTTGATTGAGCCAGACACGCTTGCCTGCTGTAAACACAGATCCAAGTCTGAACCACGTCCCCCACAAGCTGCAGGCTTAACTGAAAACAGCTTAAGAAGTGCTCTTGTCTCTAGTACACAGACACCCAGCTCCCAATGGGGTCCAAACCCCAAATAAATCTGTTTTACCCTGTATAAAGCTTATACAGGTTAAACTCATAAATTGTTCGCCCTCTAGAACACTGAGAGAGATGCACAGCTGTTTGCTCCCCCAGGAATTAATTACTTGCTCTGGGTTAATTAATATGTAAAAGTGATTTTATTAAATATAAAAAGTAGTATTTCATAGAATATTAGGGTTGGAAGAGACCTCAGGAGGTCATCTAGCCCAATTCCCTGCTCAAAGCAGGACCAAAGCCAACTAAATCATCCCAGCCAGGGCTTTGTCAGGCTGGGCCTTAAAAACCTCTAAGGAAGGAGATTCCACCACCTGCCTAGGTAACCCATTCCAGTGCTTCACCACCCTCCTAGTGAAAAAGTTTTTCCTAATATCCAACCTAGACCTCCCCCACTGCAACTTGAGACCATTACTCCTTGTTCTGTCATCTGCCACCACTAAGAACAGTCTAGATCCATCCTCTTTGGAACCCCCTTTCAGGTAGTTGAAAGCAGCTATCAAATCCCCCCTCATTCTTCTCTTCTGCAGACTAAACAATCCCAGTTCCCTCAGCCTCTCCTCATAAATCATGTGCCCCAGCCCCTTAATCATTTTCATTGTCCTCCGCTGGACTCTCTCCAATTTGTCCACATCCCTTCAGTAGTGGGGGGACCAAAACTGGACACAATACTCCAAGCGTGGCCTCACCAGTGTCAAATAGAGGGGAATAATCACTTCTTTGACAGACTAGCCTCCTTCTAGTCTGGGTCCAGCAGTCACTCACACCCCTGTAGTTACTGTCCTTTGTTCCAGTTTCTTTCAGGCATCTCTTTGGGGTGGAGAGGCTATCTTTTGAGCCAGCTGAAGACAAAATGGAGGGGTTTCCAGGGGCTTAAATAGACTTTCTCTTGTGGCTGGAAACCCCTTTTCCTCTCCTATGCAGAATCCAGCTACAAGATGGAGTTTTGGAGTCACACAGGCAAGTCACATGTCCATGCATGACTCAGTTCTCTACAGGACGTTCCCAGGAAAGCTCAGATGTGGAATGGCATCTATCAAGGTCCATTGTTCGCCAAGTACTCCCAATTACTTGAATAACCTCTTCACACTATGTTGACCAAATCTGCCTTAGGTGCTTCCTACAGCAAACACTTTAAATATAAGCATAGAGCCAATGCTCATAACTTCAGATACAAAAAATGATACATGCATACAAATAGGATGAATACATTCAGTAGAACATAACCTTTGCAAAGATATGTTATATGGCATATGTAGCATAAAACCAGTTCAAGCAGATAGTGACTGACACAGCAATAACATCTCTTGGACCAAAGAAAAGAACACATCAGGATTGGTTTGATGAGAACCAAGAAGAAATATGCTCAGCACTGGAAGTAAAGAGAAAAGCCTTTATCGAATGGCAGAATGACCCCTCCTCAGTCTCTAAACAGGACCATTTCAAGTACCTTCAGAGCAAAACACAGAAAGACCTCCGTCAGATACAAGACAACTGGTGGGAGAGCAAAGCCAAAGAAATTGAGCACTATGCTGAGACTCACAACTCAAAGATGTTCTTCAGTGCTATTAAGACTGTCTATGGACCTTCTAAACCAAGGACCACCCCATTACTCTCATCAGACAACACAACGCTGATTAAAGATAAAGAAGGCATCAACGAAAGATGGCGAGAACACTTTAGCAACCTTCTCAATAGACCATCAACCGTGAATAATAATGTCCTCAATGAAATTCCACAACAACCTGCTCTGACAGATCTTGACTTTCCGCCCACTATAGATGAGATTAAGAAAGCTGTTAGCCAGATGAGTTCAGGAAAAGCTCCTGGAAAAGATGGGATACCAGCAGAGATATACAAAGCAGCAGGTCCAGCAGCACTAGCAGCGTTCCACAGCGTGATCATCAGCATCTGGGAGGATGAAAACATACCACAGGACCTCCGCGACGCTACTATTGTCTCTCTTTTCAAGAACAAAGGCAGCAAAGCAGAATGTGGAAACTACAGAGGCATATCCCTCCTCTCCGTTGGTGGGATGATCATCACCCGCATCATCTTGAACCGCCTAATAGCCAGTATTTCCGAGGCAAATCTACCTGAAAGTCAGTGTGGTTTCTGACCTGGCCGGAGCAGTCGACATGGTGTTTGCTGTCAGACAAATACAAGAGAAGTGCTTTGAACAGAATATGCACCTGTATGCTGTCTTCATAGATCTGACAAAGGCGTTTGATACCATCAACAGGGAAGCCCTTTGGACCATTCTAACATGACTTGGCTGCCCAAGAAAACTTGTCCAGATGATACGCCTTTTTCATGACAGCATGACAGGCAAAGTATTGTCTGATGGAGCCACATCAGCCCCCTTCAACATCACCAATGGCGTGAAACAAGGATGTGTTCTCGCTCCTGTCCTATTTAACCTGTTCTTTGCATGCATCCTTAACCATGCAATGAAAGATCTGGACCAAGGTATATACCTGAAATACCAGCACGATGGTTCACTTTTTGACCTCCGTCGCCTGAATGCAAAGACTAAGACAGTGCAGAAACTCCTTCTTGAGGCACTCTTTGCTGACGACTGTGCTCTCATGGCTCACACTGAAAATGATCTTCAGCACATTGTCAACAAGTTTGCTGAGGCCTTGCAACTCTTCGGACTAACTATCAGCCTCGGAAAGACAGAAGTTCTTCATCAACCTGCACCTGTATCAAATGCTTCTGTCCCGAGTATCTCCATTGACGGCACTCAGCTTAAAGTAGTGGAGAACTTTAAATACCGGGGTAGTGTCATATCCAGTGATGGATCACTGGATAATGAGATCAACACACAAATATCCAAAGCAAGCCAGGCACTTGGCTGTCTGCGTGTCAAAGTTTTAAACCACCACAACATCCGGATGTCAACAAAACTGCTTGTGTACAGAGCTGTTGTTCTCTCATCTCTTTTGTACGGGTGCAAAACATGGACACTATATAGGCGTCACATCAAGCAGCTTGAAGCATTCCACATGCGCTGCCTCTGCAACATCATGAAGATCCGCTGGCAAGACAAAGTGCCCAATCTCGAGGTCCTCAAGAGAGCCCAGATGACAAACATCGAAATGATGATCATGAAGTCACAGCTACGTTGGACCGGTCATGTCAGCCGCATGGATGCCAACAGAATCCCCCGCCAGCTTCTCTATGGTGAGCTCTCCAGGGCATCCGGCATATAGGTCGTCCACGGAAACGTTACAAGGACACCATCAAAGCCAATCTGCAGTACAGCAGTATCAAACCCAGGGACCTTGAGGACGCCGCCAGCGACAGAACACAGTGGCGTGCAACAGTCAGAAATACCTGCATCGCCTTTGAGGCAGGCCGCTGCCGGCGTCTACAAGAGGCACGCGAACGACGTCACAGAGCACCAGCAGCGCACAACCCACTGACCGCGAACTTCCCATGCACCATCTGCAGCAAAATGTGCACCTCTAGAATTGGCTTGTACAGCCATCAGAGGGCACATCATGAGACCAACAATAGATGATCTGCACAGATTTGTCATCATCGGATCGATGGACTACCAAGAGCATAAAACATATTCCAGTTATGTCATACTTACATTCATAAGTATATTTTTATAAAGCATTATGGGGTGCAATATCACACTGTCACGGTACTGTCCACAAACTATGTAAGTGCATTCTCTATGCCATTATCCAAATCGCTTATGAAGATATTGAATAGAACAAAACCTAGGACAGATCCCTACAGGATCCCATTCAATACGCCCTTCAAGCTCAATTGTGAGCCATTGATAAATACTCTCTAAGTACAAAAAGAACAGGAGTACTTGTGGCACCTTAGAGACTAACAAATTTATTTCAGCATGAGCTTCCATGAGCTACAGCTCACTTCTTCGGATGCATAGAATGGAACACACAGACAGGAGATATTTATACATACAGAGAACATGAAAAGGTGGAAGTATGCATATCACAGGAAGAGTCTAATCAATTGAGATGAGCTATCGTCAGCAGGAGAAAAAAACCTTTGAAGTGATAATTAAGATGACCCATAGAAGGTGTGAGGAGAACTTAACATAGGGAAATAGATTCAATTAGTGTAATGACCCAACCATTCCCAGTCTCTGTTTAAGCCTGAGTTAATTGTATCTAATTTGCATATTAATTCGAGTTCAGCAGTCTCTCTTTGGAGTGTTTTTGAATTTTTGTTGCTGCAAAATTGCCACCTTCAAGTCCGTCACTGAGTGGTTAGAGAGGTTGAAGTGTTCTCCTACTGGTTTTTGAATGTTATGATTCCTGATGTCAGATTTGTGTCCATTTATTCTTTTGCGTAGAGACTGTCCGGTTTGGCCAATGTACATGGCAGAGGGGCATTGCTGGCACATGATGGCATATATCACGTTGGTAGATGTGCAGGTGAACGAGCCCCTGATGGCGTGGCTGATGTGATTAGGTCCTATGATGGTGTCACTTGAATGGATATGTGGACAGAGCTGGCATCGGGCTTTGTTGCAAGAATAGGTTCCTGGGTTAGTGTTTATGTTGTATGGTGTGCGGTTGCTGGTGAGTATTTGCTTCAGGTTGGGAGGCTGTCTATAAGCGAGGACTGGCCTGTCTCCCAAGATCTGTGAGAGTGAGGGATCATCTTTCAGGATAGGTTGTAGATCTTTGATGATGCGCTGGAGAGGTTTTAGTTGGGGGCTGTAGGTGATGGCTAGTGGCGTTGTTATTTTCTTTGTTGGGCCTGTCCTGTAGTAGGTGGCTTCTGCCTCTGTCAATCTGTTTTTTTCACTTTAGCAGGTGGGTATTGTAGTTTTAAGAATGCTTGATAGAGATCTTGTAGGTGTTTATCCCTGTCTGAGGGATTGGAGTAAATACAGTTGTATCTTAGAGCTTGGCTGCAGACAATGGATCGTGTGGTGTGTCTCTGAGAACAGTTTTCCAACCAGTTGTGCACCCATGTTATAGTAGGTCTGTCTAGGCAGTATTTTCCTAGTTTGCTGATGAGACAGTCATGTGAGACAGTAGGGAAGGGCAGACAGGGTAGCACTGTCCCCATTTTCTAAATGCAAGAATCCCTTCACCTGGGGAAACACATCCAGCACTGAGTGCAGGAAGGTCTTCCTCAGATTCAACTGTCCACCTTCAGGGGGCAGGGCTGGTACAAGAGGGCTGCAGGCCAGGGGAACCCATGGGGATGGTGTATGAGGGCTGCAGGCCAGGGGTAGGGCAGGGGAACCCATGGGGATGGAGCTGGTGCATGAGGGGTGCAGGCCAGGGGAACCTCTGGGGATGGGGCTGGTACATGAGGGCTGCAGGCCAGGGGAACCCATGGGGATGGGGATGGTGCATGAGGGCTGCAGGCCAGGAGTAGGCCAGGGGAACCCCTGGGGATGGGTCTGGTGCATGGGGACTGCAGGCCAGGGGAACCCATGGGGCTGGCGCATGAGGGGTGCAGGCCAGGGGAACCCCTGGGGATGGGGATGGCGCATGAGGGCTGCAGGCCAGGGAAAACCCCTGGGGATGGGGATGGTGCATGAGGGCTGCAGGCCAGGGGAACCCCTGGGGATGGGGATGGTGCATGAGGGCTGCAGGCCAGGGGTAGGGCAGGGGAACCCCTGGGGATGGTGCATGAGGGCTGCAGGCCAGGGGAACCCCTGGGGACGGGGCTGGCGCATGAGGGCTGCAGGCCAGGGGAACCCCTGGGGATGGGGCTGGCGCATGAGGGCTGCAGGCCAGGGGAACCCCTGGGGCTGGCGCATGAGGGCTGCAGGCCAGGGGAACCCCTGGGGATGGGGCTGGCGCATGAAGGCTGCAGGCCAGGGGAATCCCTGGGGATGGGGCTGGTGCATGAGGGCTGTAGGCCAGGGGAACCCCTGGGGATGGGGCTGGCGCATGAGGGCTGCAGGCCAGGGGAACCCCTGGGGATGGTGCATGAGGGCTGCAGGCCAGGGGAACCCCTGGGGCTGGGGCTGGCGCATGAAGGTTGCAGGCCAGGGGAACCCCTGGGGATGGGGCTGGCGCATGAGGGCTGTAGGCCAGGGGAACCCCTGGGGCTGGCGCATGAGGGCTGCAGGCCAGGGGAACCCCTGGGGATGGTGCATGAGGGCTGCAGGCCAGGGGAACCCCTGGGGATGGGGATGGTGCATGAGGGCTGCAGGCCAGGGGAACCCCTGGGGATGGGGCTGGCGCATGAGGGCTGCAGGCCAGGGGAACCCCTGGGGCTGGCGCATGAGGGCTGCAGGCCAGGGGAACCCCTGGGGATGGGGCTGGCGCATGAGGGCTGCAGGCCAGGGGAACCCCTGGGGATGGGGATGGCGCATGAGGGCTGCAGGCCAGGGGAACCCCTGGGGCTGGTGCATGAGGGCTGCAGGCCAGGGGAACCCCTGGGGCTGGGGCTGGCGCATGAAGGCTGCAGGCCAGGGGAATCCCTGGGGATGGGGCTGGTGCATGAGGGCTGTAGGCCAGGGGAATCCCTGGGGATGGGGCTGGCGCATGAGGGCTGCAGGCCAGGGGAACCCCTGGGGATGGTGCATGAGGGCTGCAGGCCAGGGGAACCCCTGGGGCTGGGGCTGGCGCATGAGGGCTGCAGGCCAGGGAAAACCCCGGGGGATGGGGCTGGTGCATGAGGGCTGCAGGCCAGGGGAACCCCTGGGGATGGGGATGGTGCATGAGGGCTGCAGGCCAGGGGTAGGGCAGGGGAACCCCTGGGGATGGTGCATGAGGGCTGCAGGCCAGGGGAACCCCTGGGGCTGGCGCATGAGGGCTGCAGGCCAGGGGAACCCCTGGGGATGGGGCTGGCGCATGAGGGCTGCAGGCCAGGGGAACCCCTGGGGATGGCGCATGAAGGCTGCAGGCCAGGGGAATCCCTGGGGATGGGGCTGGTGCATGAGGGCTGGAGGCCAGGGGAACCCCTGGGGATGGGGCTGGCGCATGAGGGCTGCAGGCCAGGGGAACCCCTGGGGATGGTGCATGAGGGCTGCAGGCCAGGGGAACCCCTGGGGACGGGGCTGGCGCATGAGGGCTGCAGGCCAGGGGAATCCCTGGGGATGGGGCTGGTGCATGAGGGCTGTAGGCCAGGGGAACCCCTGGGGATGGGGCTGGCGCATGAGGGCTGCAGGCCAGGGGAACCCCTGGGGATGGTGCATGAAGGCTGCAGGCCAGGGGAACCCCTGGGGCTGGGGCTGGCGCATGAAGGCTGCAGGCCAGGGGAACCCCTGGGGATGGCGCATGAGGGCTGCAGGCCAGGGGAACCCCTGGGGATGGGGCTGGCGCACGAGGGGTGCACGCCAGGGGAACCCCTGGGGATGGGGCTGGCGCATGAGGGCTGCAGGCCAGGGGAACCCCTGGGGATGGGGCTGGCGCATGAGGGCTGCAGGCCAGGGGAACCCCTGGGGATGGGGATGGTGCATGAGGGCTGCAGGCCAGGGGAACCCCTGGGGCTGGTGCATGAGGGCTGCAGGCCAGGGGAACCCCTGGGGCTGGGGCTGGCGCATGAAGGCTGCAGGCCAGGGGAATCCCTGGGGATGGGGCTGGTGCATGAGGGCTGTAGGCCAGGGGAATCCCTGGGGATGGGGCTGGCGCATGAGGGCTGCAGGCCAGGGGAACCCCTGGGGATGGTGCATGAGGGCTGCAGGCCAGGGGAACCCCTGGGGCTGGGGCTGGCGCATGAGGGCTGCAGGCCAGGGAAAACCCCTGGGGATGGGGCTGGTGCATGAGGGCTGCAGGCCAGGGGAACCCCTGGGGCTGGGGCTGGCGCATGAGGGCTGCAGGCCAGGGGTAGGGCAGGGGAACCCCTGGGGATGGTGCATGAGGGCTGCAGGCCAGGGGAACCCCTGGGGCTGGCGCATGAGGGCTGCAGGCCAGGGGAACCCCTGGGGATGGGGCTGGCGCATGAGGGCTGCAGGCCAGGGGAACCCCTGGGGATGGCGCATGAAGGCTGCAGGCCAGGGGAATCCCTGGGGATGGGGCTGGTGCATGAGGGCTGTAGGCCAGGGGAACCCCTGGGGATGGGGCTGGCGCATGAGGGCTGCAGGCCAGGGGAACCCCTGGGGATGGTGCATGAGGGCTGCAGGCCAGGGGAACCCCTGGGGACGGGGCTGGCGCATGAGGGCTGCAGGCCAGGGGAATCCCTGGGGATGGGGCTGGGGCATGAGGGCTGTAGGCCAGGGGAACCCCTGGGGATGGGGCTGGCGCATGCGGGCTGCAGGCCAGGGGAACCCCTGGGGATGGTGCATGAAGGCTGCAGGCCAGGGGAACCCCTGGGGCTGGGGCTGGCGCATGAAGGCTGCAGGCCAGGGGACCCCCTGGGGATGGCGCAGGAGGGCTGCAGGCCAGGGGAACCCCTGGGGCTGGGGCTGGCGCACGAGGGGTGCACGCCAGGGGAACCCCTGGGGATGGGGCTGGCGCATGAGGGCTGCAGGCCAGGGGAACCCCTGGGGCTGGCGCATGAGGGCTGCAGGCCAGGGGAACCCCTGGGGCTGGGGCTGGCGCATGAGGGCTGCAGGCCAGGGGAACCCCTGGGGCTGGCGCATGAGGCCTGCAGGCCAGGGGAGCCCCGGGGGCTGGGGCTGGCGCATGAGGGGTGCAGGCCAGGGGAACCCCTGGGGCTGGCGCACGAGGGCTGCAGGCCAGGGGAACCCCTGGGGCTGGGGCTGGCGCATGAGGGCTGCAGGCCAGGGGAACCCCTGGGGCTGGCGCATGAGGGCTGCAGGCCAGGGGAACCCCTGGGGATGGGGCTGGCGCATGAGGGCTGCAGGCCAGGGGAACCCCTGGGGCTGGGGCTGGCGCATGAGGGCTGCAGGCCAGGGGAACCCCTGGGGCTGGGGCTGGCGCATGAGGGGTGCAGGCCAGGGGAACTCCTGGGGCTGGCGCATGGGGAGGCGTAGTGCAGGGGGGCTCAGGGCAGGGAATGGGGCTGCACACCGAGGCGGCCCATGGGAACGGGGCTGGAGCACAAGGCCTGGGGGACAGAGGAAGTGCGAGAGGCTTGAGCGGGGCCAGGGCTACCGGCCGGCGCCGGGGCACAGGGGCTCCGAGCTCGCGACGGGCGCGGGGCTCAGCAACAAGGGCGGCAGCGGCCCCTTTAATTCCGCCCCCCCCCGCGTTGCTCCGCTCCAGTGTTGGCGGCACAAAGCTTCCCGCGAGTGTGACGTTATTGTGTGTGGCCGCTGCCCCACGTAACCCCGCCTAGCACCGCCTTCCGATTGGGCGTGAGGGCGGTGTAGGAGGATGACGCGTGGAACGACGCGTGCCGTGATTGGCTGAGCGCTGAAGGCTGGGAGGTGGTGTGCTGCCCCGCCCCCCGGGTGTGCGCGAGGCGGCGGCGCGTGGCAGCGGCGGCGGCTCCCGGGCTCAGAGTCCCGAGCGCAGGCGGCGGCGCCGAGCCCGGCCCGGCCCGGCCATGACCGACTTCAAGCTGGGGATCGTGCGGCTCGGCCGGGTGGCCGGCAAGGTGAGGGGCCGCGAGCCCCCTGGGCGGGGGCCGGGCCGGGCCGGCGGGAGCGCGCGGCTGGGCCCGAGGGCGGAGGGGACGGGACGGGTCGGGTCGGGGGCGCGGCCGTGGCGGGGGGCCTGGGCAGAAGCGGCGGCCGCGGCGCGGCGCCCCGGTGGGGGCTCCCTGGGGACCGCAGCGGCGAACCGCTGTTCCCGGCACATGGGCGGCAGAGCTGCCCCGGCAACTGGCGGGGGGAAACTCGGCCCTTGCCGAGCGCGTGGCCCGGCCTCTCGCGTGCAGCGCCCGGCTCGGGCTGTGCCGGGCTGGCGCCGGTGTGTGGCTGCGGGAAGCCGCGGCGGCGGCGCGTGGCGCTGGGTGGGAGTGCGGGAGCTGTGGGGCGCTGTGGTGCGGAGCAGGGTTGTGCGCTGAGCCGGGAGGTGCATGCGATGGCCCCAGAAGGCGTTAATATCCCCATTCGCTTTCCAAGCGGTGTGGTCCGAGGCAGGCGTGTAAAGAGTTGGGGTTCCACGCTTGGATGCTAAAATAATCTTTGTCCAGATAATAAATGCAATACGGGCATTGGTGGCACCAGCTAGGGGTCAGGTCTCTGGCCTTTGTTGTCCATCTGCGCTTGCCTGTAAGGCTGCCATAGATCTTTGGACGTGTCCATTGGATCTGTCCATTGGGATCTTGATCCAGCTTCTTAAGTGTGTTTCACACAGGCCCCTGAATGGTACCAATATTTAATCTGCAATGGATATAGACTGGTAGTGACTTATAGTCAGAGTTATAGTGAATTCAGTAAACTGGTTTAGTTTTTTTAGTAGTGCTCTTTCTAAAAGGAAACTCAATTCCTAATTCAGTGTATGACAATTCCATGTACAGCGAACTTTGTAGTAAATTGAGATGCATCTTTGGCATGGTACATGATGGTGATACGGTACTGCATTCTGCTTAGCTAAGTATGTTACTAAACGGGCCAATGTAATTTTTTTTTTGTAGGGTTCACCCAGATTTTCGGAAAAGATGTGGGTGGTAGCCATTAAGTGGTCTCAGATTTGTTCTTCCATTTGTCTAAGTTAGTGTTGGGGTAATGGAGATTTGAAAGGAACAAGTGTAGGTAGAGAATACATGAAATAACTGTTCTCCTAGAATGTTTTAAGCAGCAAATTGAATAAGCATAGAAACAGTGAAGAAGAGCTCTGTGGAGCTCAAAAGCTTCACTCTTTCACCACTAGAAGTTGGTCCAATTAAAGATATTATCTCACCCACCTTGTGTGTCTCATAGAAACACTAAGGCATTTTCCTTCACTAAACTGTTGGTGAGCTCTGGAATGTAGACCTGCTGTGAAGGTTCTTAGTTCTACAGGGCTGAACATATTTTGTCTAGGTTAGGTAATGGGTAAATAACTTCATACGTCACTAATATTTTAATAACTTCTACAATTCTAGTGGATCCTGTATTAAGCCTAGGGTCTGGGTGCTTTGCCATCCCACTTCACATGGCAAGTCATGGCTGTGTAAGGCAGTGGTTCTTGACCAGGATTCTGAAATCTCCTGGGGGGGGCTGCAAGCAGGTTTTCGGGGGGGCTGTCAAAGTAAACCAGAGAGCAGGGCCGGTGTTAGACTCACGGGGGCTCAGGGCAGAAAGCCAAAGCTGCGCAGGGCTGAAGCCAAAGCCCGAGCAATTTAGCTTTGCAGGGCCCCCTGTCATGAGAGCCACAGGCAGTTACCCTGCTTGCCATCCCCTAATGCCAGCCCTAGCTTTTAATCTACTAGATATGCAGAAAAACAGTTGTGGCACAGATGGGCCATGGAGGTTTTTATAGCAAGTTGGGAGGAGCTCAGAAAGAAAAAGGTTGAGAACCCCCAGTGTAAAGAATATAGCTAAAAATCTGTGCCCTGTAAAGTGATGTCATCAGGAACTGGTTGTGCAGGTGCTGCTTACTTGCGGTGTTAAAATATTGCTAGTTAAATCATACATTGCAGAATAACTTCAGTAATAACCTTAAATCTTTCAAAAAGTTACAGCTGTTCTTAACTGCCTTTAACATGTTTGGTATATTTTAGACAAAGTATACGCTGATAGATGAACAAGACATCCCATTAGTGGAGAGTTACTCTTTTGAGGTAAGTGTTTTGAGCTTTAAGTTCTCTGAGCCAATATGGTTATTAGACTCTTGACATACTGTGGCTAGAATAGTGCTAGCAAATCATAATTTCCCCTCTCTGGAGAGGATAGATAGCTATTAACATTACTACTAGCCTCTAAGTCTACAGCATGGCTTCTGAACATGGATATTAACATGTATGACGTACATAGTTACAATTGTTAGGCTGCAACCTTGTTTAAAAAGGTTAAGTTATATAGGATATATCTATAGAGGCAGAAAAGGTGTATTTTCAATCAAGTTAGCTTAACTCAATTGAACCCCCCTCCCCACACCTGGGTAGACACAACCTTTAAGACTGTGGTGTTCACAGACCAGCTCAACTGTCATTAAAGGTATTAAACTGTGTATGTGGGTGTTACGGTGGGTGGGGTTGTTTTAAAAAACACACCCTTTGTTGTCTGTGTAGAGAAAGATCATGTTTCCCTTTTCCTTCTCCATTCCAGTCCCATTAGCAGCTGTTGTGGTGTGGTGAGGAAAACATAAATTCTGAAGCAACAAGTGTGGGCACTACATGACTCAATGGTGAATTCTGTCTGTCTTTCAAAAGTACTTATAAGGCCCCTGTACCATTATATCTGAGTCATTACAATTTTTAACGTACTTATCCTACCAGCATACCTGTGTGATTGGGAAGTGCTGTTATCCCCATTTTACAAATGGCAAACTGAGGCACAGAGAGACCTAGGCTGGCACCTTAACCACAGGACCATCTATTCTATCCTCTTTGCCCATAGCATTTCTGCTGTGTGCAGTCCACCTCTTCCTTCTCCCCAGAACCTTTTGTTCTCTGTCTAATGCAGAAGTATTAAATCAGTTTCCTGCAGTTGCAGGGGGCAGATGATATTGGGTGTTGGTCTTTCCTGTCTCCCACGTCCCAAAGGGAATGTTAAGCAGTGCTGCTGACAGTTGGATGCCCTTGGTCACAGAACACTCTTTCCTTCTCTCCAGGCTCGGATGGAGGTAGATGCTGATGGAAATGGTGCTAAAATATTTGCTTATGCTTTTGACAAAAACAGAGGAAGGGGATCTGGGCGTCTGCTGCACGAGCTACTGTGGTAGGTATTGTACAAATAATTAATATAGTAAAGGTTTCAGTCAGGGATGTAGCTTGCAATCTTCAGCTTGTTTGTACACTAAATAATGCATTATGAACACTAACAGTGGGTGCAATTAGAGATTTTGCTGTGTTAAAAGGCTTAATGAAGAATGAAACCAGTCTCTCTGTAAGAAATGTTGCTCATGGGAAACTACTTGTTTGCCCATCTATACCCATAGTTTAAATCTAGGAGTTACTAAATTCCTAGAACCTTTGGGTTCTGTTCACCCCATGATATGCAAGTATAACTCCCAGTAGTACCAGTGAGATGTGAATGTTTTGTGTTTGCTCAGTCTTCTGAATGATTGATTGGGATAGGACAGTGCTAAAGGTTCAACAGATTGTTTCAGCATAGTGGTGCTTTGTTTGCTGCTAACTTTAAATTTTGCACATTTTATTGAATACTAGTCAGTGCTTTATATTCTCTGTCAGGCAAGTCACCTGTGCCTGTCTAAACACTTCAGAGGCTGACTTGATATATTTAGTACTTTAATTTGGTTATTTAATTTTGTAAAGTGTGTGTTCTCCTGTCTAGCTATCTTGTAGGAAATGATTTTGCTCCTTTTCATGCACAGAGCAAATCCCTGACTATCATTGGTGACTAAAAACTGAACTTAAAAGTTTGTAGAAAAGGTAATTGCTCATGGTGAGAGAATCCTGAAGTATCAGAGGGGTAGCTGTGTTAGTCTGGATCTGTAAAAGCAGCAAAGAATCCTGTGGCACCTTATAGACTAACAGAAGTTTTGGAGCATGAGCTTTCGTGGGTGAATACCCACTTCGTCGAATGCAAGCATCCGTCTTGCATCCGACGAAGTGGGTATTCACCCACGAAAGCTCATGCTCCAAAATGTCTGTTAGTCTATACGGTGCCACAGAATCCTGAAGTAGTCACTGAAAGCCCTTTATTTTGAGACTTAAGCCTAGGGATATTGTTTGCTGGTCACCTCGATGAGTTTGTATATTGTTGCTCTAAATTGGAGTTGCCCAGAAATTATCCACTCAAACCTATTGCTTAATGAATTTTCTGGTTAAATATTCATGCAACTGTGGGACCCCTTGAGGTCCCCCACTGCTCCCCAAATAATGTTTTTACATATTGTCCCTCACTGGTGTCTAAGGCCTGATCTACACTGAAATGTTAGGTCAACCCAGCTATGTCGCTCAGGGGTGTGACATAGTTAAACAATAAATCTCAGGTGCAGACAGCGCTATGTCAATAGAGGAATTCTGCAGTTGACCTAGCTACTCACCTCTCAGGGAGGTGGATTACCTATACTGACAGGGGAAACCCTCCTGTCAGTGTAAGTAGTAGCTATGCTGAAGCATTGCTGCTGTATTGTTTCAAGTGTAGACAAGTCCTTAGCACCTGTTAGGTTTAGTGCCTCTGGCAATGCTGCTAATCCTGTTGCAAAGGTAACTGACTATAATTGTTTGGTAAATCAGATTGCCCACTGCAGTGGACACAAACCTAATGCTGTAATAACTAAAGTCCATAAGTAGAATTAATAATCCCATGAAAGGATGCTGCTTCTGTTCAAATGACTGATATTGAAAGTTATCCACATCGTGGTGGTCCAGCTGTTTGCATATTGAGCAGCCCATTCATTCTCTCTTTTAGTAACATGACTGCTTTACTGTTTTGAATAAATTATAATGAATTCAGTTGAATTGTGTACAAAAAATAGTATCTCTTTATGTTCCCTCCCCATGCATGTATGCATTATGATTAAGGCTACGTTTTAGTCATGGGTATTTTTAGTAAAAGTCATGGACGGGTCATGGGCAGTAAACAAAAATTCATGCCCCATGACTTTTACTAAAAATACCTGTGAATAAAACTTGGGGTGGAGGGTGCGCCTGACTGGGGGCCCTGCGGATGCTGGGGGAGGGTGGCCCAGCTGCTTGGGGCAGGGAGTGGGGGGCGTGGGCAGCAGCCCGGGATCTGAGACCCCTGCTGATGCTGGGGGTTGGGTTGCCGGGGCTAGCAAGCTCCCTACCTGGCTCCATGCCCCCCCCCCAGCAGTGGCAGAGTTTGGGTATGGGATGGGGCAGTGGGTTGGGGAATGGGACGGGGTGAGACAGGCTCTGGGCAGCACTTACCTGGGCTCCCCAGAAGCGGCGACATCCCCCTCGTTCAGCTGCTAGCCAGAGGCATGCAGGCACCACCACCGCAGCTCCTGTTGGCTGTGGTTCCTGGCCAATGAGAGCTGTGAAGCCAGTGCTCTGGGTGGAGGCAGCGTGCAGAACTTCCTGGCCACGACTCCGCCTAGCAGCTGAGCCTAATTCCTCACACAATGTAGTTGCAGGCACCATCCAGCTACAACCTGGTCAGGGGTCTCAGGCTTTTTCCTGCCCCAGTAATCCAAGCTCCAGTGTCACTCAGATTGATTTACCTGAATTTGGAGTCATTTAAAAAAAAAAAAAAAGAACAAAACCCCATGTTTTCCTTGGCAGGCCAAGATTGATGTTCTGCCCTCCCTCCAAGTGGGCTGGGAGGCTAAAGCACTTTGAGGTCTTTAAATGAAACAATGAAGTGTTATTGTCCTCATCCAATAGCCAGTCACTGTTCCCAACCCCAAGCCTTGCCGCTTGTCTAAACCTAATCTCAGAACTGGAGAAAACTGCAGCAGGTAGAAAAATTTGAGTCAGTTGGCATTTTCTGCAAAAATGCAGCTTACGCTGCAAGAGCTAAGCTTGTCTGCCTGATGTTACTGATGAGTTGTTGCTGCTGCACCCAGCCAAAAAGTGAGAACTAAGTTTTTCTCCGACATTGCCATATTAGCAGTTGTCTACTTACAATCTTGAGTTAGTACAGCATATTGCGGTTTCAACATAAGTGTTTACACTGCCTTTGACACCAGTTTAAATAAATTAGTTTAAAATCACAGCTCAGCCCTCAGCACAGGAAACTAGCTACTCCCAGAATGCAAAGAGGAAGCTTGTTTCTCTCTATCCTAATTACTTCAATGGAGTGTGATTTGCAGCACTGCCATTGTCCTTTGCAAAAGGGCTCCGTACTCTTCCCTGTTGTACTTGACCATGTCCTCAGGACAGGCCCTTTGCCCATTCATTCCCCAAAGCAGGATTTTCATGTCTCTCTGGCTAGTCTGCCCACAGGATGAGTTTTCCTTCCTCATTCATCCTTTTTATTCTCGGAGGCATGAGGAGTCCTGTGGAAAAAATAGCCTGATCATGTAATTAAAGACTCTCATAGACACAGGGGGCCACATTAAGGTTGCATGTGCAACTTTAATTCAGGCATTTCCTAACTTTTGACTGCTTGACTTTGCAACCGTAGTGTTCTTCTAACATATGTATTATTTCATAGGGTTTTTAAAACAAACTGAAAAAAACAAATTCCATCATGTGGCATCCTGCTGACATCCATGTGTGTTAACAGCAGGGTTGGAATATTTAGATCCACTCCCCAGGCCTCTACCACTTGAGCTACTGGGGTAACTGATAGAAGTAATAGCTTATCATCTTATGTGGACCTGCACTCGAAGGGGAAGAGCGGCACACTTTTCTAATGGGTTTCACAGATATTTGTTGACAGGAGAGGAATGGAGAGACTCGGGAATCTTGGTCTCTATTCCAGGCTTTAGCCTACTCTAGTAGGCACATACGCTTCTGCCCATTCTCCCAGGCTTGACCGCTTCTGCCCCATCACTGGCTCCTTGTCCCAGTCTCCACTCCTCAGTTTTCTCATCCCAGTCTGACTCCCCCAACTCTCCCTGGCTCCATCAGATGCCACCAGTTAGGTCATTGAGAGCACAGGAGGGACAGGCTCCTTGCTCTTAGTTCTATTGCAGGGGTGGCCAACCTGTGGCTCCGAAGCCACATGCTGCTCTTCAGAAGTTAATATGCGGCTCCTTGTATAGGCATCGACTCCGGGGCTGGAGCTACAGGTGCCAATTTTCCAGTGTGCCAGGGGGTGCTCACTGCTCAACCCCTGGCTCTGCCACCGGCCCTGCCCCCACCCCTTCCCACCCCCTCCCCTGGGCCTGCCGTGCCCTCCCTCTTCCCCTCCAGAGCCTCCTGCATGCCACGAAACAGCTTATCGGGAGGTGCGGGGAGGGAGGTAAATTCTGGCTCCTTCTCAGGCTCAGGTTGGCTACCCCTGTTCTAGTGCCTGGTCCCACGCAGGTCCAGAGGAGCAATTAAAAGGAAAATCCAGCTTTGCCCCTACAGCCTGGGCTGGAGTATGCTTAGTTAGTGGCTCTATGGGGGTGACGCACTGCAGTCTGGTCAGCACTGGGAGCAGTGAGAGGCATGTTCATGCTTAGTATGTATGGAATTATCAGAGGGCTTTACTGCTGAGTTCTAATGTCTTCACTGAACATGTGCAAACTGATTTTTGAAAGGCTTGTAACCACATTTGGGTGGATTTTCACAGAGAAGGCAAAATGCACATCGTTGATGCAAAGGCTATCCCTGGTCTAAAGCATGGAGGTGCTAGAGCATTTCAAAGAAAAGGACTCAAGAATCCACCCAGTGTGGAAAATTTTAGCTCAAACTGTTAAAATTAGGCAAAGTTTTATAAGTAACTGAAAACAGGGACTTATAATGGGAAGTGTGGGGCAACCTGAATAAGCTGTGCCACCATCCCCACATGTAATACCTTTTGTGTTCATTGCTCCTACTGTTAAAATTATCTTATAGTGCTGTAAATTACTCATCACTTTACAAAGCACATAGCCGGATCCAGCTCCCTGCGCTGCAAACTTGCAGTCTGAGATGTAAGACATGGAGGAATAATTCAGGACAGATGATTTAGTGAGAGAGATTGCTACAATAAATGAGTTGGGAATGGAAAAGGAGGATGGGCCAGGAATAACACTTGCACATGGACAAGGAATAGATTGATGGGGTGAAAGAGAGCAGATGAAAGGAACAATAACGAGGGGAGGCATGTAGGGAATGAAATGAGTAAGAGGAAGTAAACGTTAGTTTGGGGTGGGTGAGGGGAATATATTAAGCAGGGCATGTACATGCTAATTATCCAACCTCTTCGTTTAAACAAATTTCTATTTGTACCTGCTGGTCACGAAAGCCCATAATGGCTCCAAAGGAGTCTTTATAGTGTGTACTGTATACAATTACAGGCACTAAAATGGTGGTTGCTGGTCACTGGTGAAGCTCTAGAGCCTTTAAGTCCTTGCTTAGAGACTTCCTAATGGAGCTCTAGCTGTAGTGTTGCATGTGCATGTCACACATGCACCTAAGTGTATCTGATCTAATCCATCTCTTGACTGTCCTAAATTGCAGAAGTGCTATAACATTTATTTTATTTTGTAATTTTCTTTTTCAATTAAGGGAGTAGACTCTGGCCTTACAATTAAAGTTTTCAGCTAGAGCACTTTTATGGCAGAATACTAAACTTGTGGAATAAGTCTATTCTACTAATAAGAATGCTGCGAAGATCTGTCACTACAGTGACATGAATGGCATCTCTGATACACTACTCCTTCTGGCAAGAAACACACCACTCATAGTCTATGGAGAACTGTTCTTCGCTGTGAACTGCAAATTGTATTTAATCTCTTCCAGGGAGAGGCACCGGGGAGGGATTGCCCCAGGATTTCAAGTGGTACATCTGAACGCAGTGACGGTGGACAACCGACTGGACAATCTGCGTTTAGTCCCATGGGGATGGAGACCCAAAGCTGAAGATGTTTCTAGTAAACAAAGGTATATCAACACCATATTTATGGGTGAGATGTAATGGAGCTCAGGAGTAAGCTGCATCCAACAAATTAACTTGGAACTATCTTCAAAATTCACTTGCCTCTTCCAGACTCTTTTCTAACAAAAACCCAAATAAATGAACCTTGATCTAACACCTTGATCTTGAACAGCTCACAATTTCTGTTCCTGCATTTCCCCATCTGAAATGGAGAGACAATTTATTGTGGTTTATAGACAAAATAGAGCCTGTCATCACTGTGACTAAGTGTCTCCCCTCCTTTTCTGTTCTTTGTCTTTTAGAATTGTGGCAGGGACACACAAACCAACAAAAAATTTCCATTGATGATAATCAGAATTTAGATTGGCAAAGAAAAAAAAAAAGGCTTGACCTTATTAGTTTGACTTGTGCATAATTACTTTGTCTATTTTGATGTGACATTGACAATATGTGGTTTAATGGTTATAAAGCTTTTTACCTTCTTGAGTTTCAATGTGTTCTTTTATTAGATAATTGTCTAACCCTCCCCCCTGTAATTTTCCACAACTATGAAAACTTAGATTAAAATTTTTTAAAATACATCGATATCTACTGAAACGACAAAAAATTGAATTCTGCCAAGACTATTTATATCATAATTGTCGAAAGAAGAAAACAATCAAAATCTTGTTGGCTACAAATGTAGCTTTTTATTAAACTTGCATACATTCCATTCCACTTGGATGATGGCATTTGGGCATCATAAAACTAAGTCTGCAGTTTTAACTGGATAAAGGATTTCGGTTCCTGTCCTAAACAGTTAATGCTACACAGCAGCCTCCTAACTTTCCAGAAGTTGCTGCAGTTCAGTTGATGAAGTGTTCCCTGTGCGTAGCTTGTAAAGTGCTTATGATCAGGAGTTATGTGACTTGAAGTAGATACTATTCAAAAGATGGCTTAGGCCCTAGGATCAGGAGTGCTTATTTGGAGTCATAGTTTGACATCACAATAGTTTTGCAGTAACTACCTGTGATATCAGGATTTCTCAGGTCAAGTAGAAGCATCAGCAGATGCAACAACTATCTAGCAGATGTTTGTGTACTGTCCATCACTATAGTGTCCAGTGCTGAAACAATCCTTTCACTTGTGTTGCACTACTAGTAATAAAGATCACTCAATCCCCATAATATGTATTAAAGTGTTGAGTTGTATAGCAAGTCAAGCATGACAATATTAGAACTGGCTAATATCAAGCAATAAAAGATAAAAACCTACCTCCTGCAACTTGAGGAAACGAAAATTAAACCAAAAACATGAAGGGAGATGATATCTCAGCCTCAAGTGCAAACTATTTTGGGGGTCTTTCTAACCTAGTTTGCATAGAGATTTAGTGCAGAGAAAAATCTTGCCACATACCATTAGTCCTGAGAAATCCAGTGCTTGATGCTCAAATATTGTGTTGAAGCCTGTGGCATGTCCTTTAGTCACCTGGCACTTAGCTGGTTATAGTGCACTTGTGGCTCTTATCCTGGGGCACCAAAATACCAGCAAAGCTCATCTGAGCCAACGAACGCAGTGGTATTCAAACTTAATATGTATTCAGGTTAAAGACAAATTGAGTTACGGGACTCAGATTCCATCCTACTGTACTAGCGTTTTGTGAGGGCCTGAGTCTGTGCTCCGCTGCATAGACTATGGCCCAATAAGTTTCAGACCTCACTCATCTCCCGGGGTGATGTTTTGTTTTAATTGTATGGTGCAGCCTGAATAACATTAGAACAGTGTTTATGTTAGTGGAGACCTATGGGCTTCAATCCCATTGTAGCACCTTAATTTCTTCTTTGTCTACTAAATCGAAATAGCCGCAGCACCAGTAAGATGATGGTGTTCAGAGCATTGGTCAATTTAAGAAACTTGGCAAGAGTTTCTACATTAGAGCAGACCAGGAGAGCTCAAATGGGGGAATAAGCCCTTTGATCGACCCTTATTTAAATACGCCTTCAATTAAACATTTTTTGGTGGTGGCTTTTGCATCAAGCCTGAAATAGGAATCCTGAAAAGAGGCCAGTTAAGGGAGGAATGCAAATGGACCCTTAACTCTAATGGGGTCAAAGACAATGTCTGCACAACCTACTTCACAACTTGAATCAGTTTTAATTTCCATAAATGTCTATTCTAAACTCATGGAATAAATGTGTTTTTTCCATTAAAGGGAACAAAGTCTGTACTGGCTGGCGATCCAGCAGCTTCCCACAGATCCAATAGAAGAGCAGTTTCCTGTGCTGAATGTAACGCGGTATTACAACGCTAATGGGGATGTTGTGGAGGAAGAGGAAAATTCATGCACATACTATGAATGTCACTACCCCCCATGCACAATGATTGAAAAACAGGTGTGTTCAAAGTACATTGAAAGTAGCGATGGAAGAGACCCATTAGGCCACTTTGTGTCCAAAGATTGTTCCCTGCTGTGTAATCTCTAGTGCTTTGCCTTGTCTAGTTTTAAGTGTCTCAAGCTATCACTAATGATCTTCATCTGAATCCCTGTAGAAGAAAATTCCCTGTCCTAATAACTGCAAGGTATTTTTTCTAGTAGCATTAATTTTCTTTTTTTCATTTGAATTTCATTACTCCCCATTAGGTCGTCTTAACAATTCCTTAGGCTTCGGGGGTGTTTTTACTCTGAATAATTGGCTGTATACCATAGTTACGTGTATAATCCATGCAAACTGAATATCAAAATGCTTTAGCAAGTATGCATGGTGGGAGATACACAAAGTGGGTTATTCCAGATGACCAGCTGCAAAGAAGGCTCTTCTGCTATCAGTGGCAAGGTTGTGAAGGGACAGCAAGGCAGCCAGTGATGGGGAAGGGTTGAGCAAATCCACTGAGGGCTTTAAAAATAAGAAATCTTGAACTGGAACCTGAACTGATCTAATAGAACTTGTTGAGAGGGTGTTAATTCTGCTTTGTATGTCAGAAGATGGGCAATAGCATTCTGTGCCTGCTGGAGAGCTGCAGAATACTGAAAAGAGGGGAGTTGCATTAGACAAGAGGCGATAAAGCTGTGGATGAAGATCGGAGCTGTGGAGGAGTCAAAGTAGTAGCATGCCTGGCCATTGCTAGGAAGGAGATGACAGGCAGCCTTTAGACAAGGGAGTTTTGGAAGGGGAAACTGGCAGAGAGTAGATTGGGTGAGGGGTGGTCTGAGGGCTGAGCCTCGTCTCAATGAAGCAGATGTGTCCTTGTCTGAACAAGGGATTTTTTTCCCTTTTGATAGTGAATGCTGAGCAGGATAAACTTCAAGAGATGCAGGTTACCCCCTGGACCCTCCCAAATTAAGTGCTTTAAAAAAAAAAAAAGCTTTAAACATAGTGAACCTTTAAGCAAACACGTACCTTAATGTATGAGTCTTAAATGTGCTAACTCCTGAACAGGGATCTCCATCTTTTTTTCTCCCTTCCCCCTTTTGGGACCAATATCGCGAAGGCCCCTGATGATCCACAAGTTTGAGGGCTGAGCCTCTGCAGTACTTCTAGTCTTTTTTTTCCTGATCTGGGAACACTTGGACTGTCTGGCAGAACTATAACACTGTAAGAACAAATGTGAAACTGTCAGTGGTCTCAGCTCATTACACCTGTTAACTTCTCAGTGCTGCAGTTGCCCTTAGAGCATAAGTTAGTGCAATGGTTGCACATCCTATTGATTCAGGGAATCTAATTGTTGGATGTTCATATTTCCCAAATGCTGATAGATTTATGGTGGGGCTTGTCCGTGTGTCGGGCTTCTTGGGGAATGGCTTACCTGGACTCTTGGGGCTGAGCTGGCTAACTGATAGCTGTTCTACATTTTTTCTAGTTACGTGAATTCAATATATGTGGCCGATGCCAGGTAGCAAGGTACTGTGGGTCTCAGTGCCAGCAGAAGGACTGGCCTGCTCACAAGAAGCACTGTCGGGAGAAGAAACGAACCTTCCAGCAAGAGCTCGGACCAGAACGATGACCAGGTGGCACAGGCCTCTCAGCAGCAGGATTCCTTCTCAAAGGCATTGGACTCTTGCTTTTGCACAGTAATGACAGACTGCTTATTGAAGCCAGAGGCACTGAAGAAGACAAACCCTGTGATGCTTGAGTAGAACAGCTGACTGGACTAAGCCAGCTCTGACTGGTGCTGTGGAAAGGGATTGGGTCTTCCCTTCCAGTATTATATTCTCAAGCAAAAAGACTACTGTGGAGGCTCCAGGCAGGAAGCTTCTCATTATTTATATGTTAATATGTTTGTAAACTCATGTACAGTTTTTTGTTAGAAATTCTCAATAGGACTCATTTACTGTAATGTTCAGATGAGAACACATTGTTGGCCTACAAGTAAAAAAACTGTCATGTAGCAAAAGCTTTTCCTCCCATGTGGCTAAACAATATCTGTGGCTGTTCCAAGGCCAGGAGACTGGCTCAGACATCAGCAGTTACTCTGGAGAACTCTGCATGGAAGTTATATTTTAAAAAAGCAAAACAAAGTAAAGGGTTGGAATGAATTGTTGTCTGCTCTGCTCTGTAGTTTTCTCCTGTTCCCTTTTAGCCATTTCTGAAGCTCAGTAACACTTGGTCTTTACAGCTCTTACTAAGCATTTTCTTTCTAGTACACTAAGCCTTGACACTGGGCCCAGAATTCAGGGTATCTTTGACAAGGAGACTGGAAGGGCATGGAGCTGGTTGATCCCACTTGCATTGGAGAAGGGCTGCTAGAGATCATGCTTTGTGTTTGCAGAAAGTTAAATCTGGTTTCCTGCTGTCAAACCTTTGCATGCTCATGAATGTAGCCAAAGGATCTTCTCTTGCTTTTCCAGATGTTTGTAACTGATCTGGTAGGTATAGTGGTTGCTTTGGGATACTCCTTACTTTAAAGAGATGCTATCAATCTGAAAATCATATTTTTCTGAATTTTTTTTACTTAATAGTGAAAATTAACACCAAAAATGTGGGAGGAAATTTTTTTTGACCTGCTTTGGAAAAGAGAATTATTTTGGCTCCTCTTGCTTTTTTATTATGTATAACAGATACCTTAATGTTATGCTTACTTTTCCTTAGAAATACCAGAAACGTCAAATTTGGGTGCTCTCTATTGTTTTTGAGGGACTAAATGGATGACTCAAATATGCAGTGCAAATTTTCTCAGTCCTCAATAGAAAGGAGTAAGGTATTGAATTCTTAAATAGCTTTTCTGCAAGTTTTTAGTGAAATAAGTGTTAACCTAAAGAACCTGAAAAAAATCACTTCCGTTGGGTTTCACTTCTTTGGTACATGGGTCAATCCTAGTTCATTTGTCTCGAGAGTCTGTCATGAAAAACCCAGTAGTTTTACCAGTCATACTTGCATAGATATAAGGGCCTTTTATTCTTGTAGCTTAAACCCCCTTCTCAAGCAACATAAGCTAAGCCCAAGAAAAAGCCCTCTCATGGGAATGTGTGTACCTGGAGTTATACCAGTATAACTATACTGGTTTTAATTAACACCTTAGCATATAAAATAGCACATAATTAGTTGCTTTAAATGAACCAGTAGAAATTCCTGTGAATGCAAAAAGGGACATAGATACATATGATGCTGGTCCTGTTTTCTGCTTGTTTAAATAGGCAGGTAATTAGCATGACTGACTTTTTTTTTTTCTTTTTTCATGGCACTATCTCAGTGCACTGGCACTAAGGACCACAATCCCTTTCCACAGCACTTGATTACAAAGGATTTTTAATCATTGTACAGAACAATCTGATAGAAATAATGTTTAGCTTTTTGCTGTAGTGGTAGGTTTTATTTGTAAAAAAACAAGGTGAGCATAGATGACTTACCTGGATACTGTAGGGGCTAACCATGAATGTCAGATAATTTTAATTTCAGGACTGTATAAAGTTTTGAGAAATGCTAATGAAAAAGATGAGTCTAAGTACAGAAAGCTGTGAAGCCATTGGCTCCCTAAGAATTAGGAGAGAGAGTCACTTATCTCAAAAATTAAACTCTGCTGTGGAATGGAGAAACTAGAAATAGGAAGAGGCAGTGGCAGGAGTTGTTGGAAAAGGGTAATGGTGGAGCTCTGGCCCAGTTTCATGGAAGGAACCAGTGAATATGGAGGCTGCTCCGGTGAGCTAGGCAGCAGGAAGGAAGAAAACCTGCTCTGTTAGAAGTGGGGTTGGTAGAACTCCATATTAAAGTGGTCCAATGCTTCTCGTTACAGGACTGCTTTCAGTTGCTTATGACTGCCAAGCTGTAACTGGGTTGACGTTTTTCCATGTTGTGTGTCTGCCTCAGGCTGAATTTTCTTGAAAAATTTCTGCCAAAATGGTTCAGCAGTTTCTGAGAATAAGAACGGCCACACCGGGTCAGACCAAAGGTCCATCTAGTAAGGGACACCATTCCTTACCCATCCTGGCTAATAACCATTTATGGACTTAACCACCGTGAATTTATCCAGTTCTCTTTTAAACACTGTTATAGTCCTAGCCTTCACAACCTCTTCAGGTAAGGAGTTCCACAAGTTGACTCTGCGCTGCATGAAGAAGAACTTCCTTTTATTTGTTTTAAACCTACTGCCTATTAATTTCATTTGGTGACCCCTAGTTCTTGTATTATGGGAATAAGTAAATAACTTTTCCTTATCCACTTTCTCAATACCACTCATGATTTTATAGACCTCTATCATATCCCCCCTTAGTCTCCTCTTTTCCAAGCTGAAGAGTCCTAGTCTCTTTAATCTCTCCTCATATGGGACCCTCTCCAAACCCCTAATCACTTTAGTTGCCCTTTTCTGAACCTTTTCTAGTGCTAGAATATCTTTTTGAGGTGAGGAGACCACATCTGTACACAGTATTCGAGATGTGGGCGTACCATGGATTTATATAAGGGCAATAATATATTCTCGGTCTTATTCTCTAAAGGCTAATGAAAATGTTTTCACATGTTAAAAGTCCTTTTGAAATACTCTAGCACTCCCTTGCTTTGGAGCAGAGAAATAAAGTTTGGCAGGGTAGTGGCCTTTGGCAGGGATGTGCCTTTCGTCATCCATGTGGCTATCTGCTCATTTTTGGCCAAATTAGCCTTTGAGCATGTATGGACTGATTTCTTCCCCCCGCCCCCCCTCCCGACTTGCTGCATTTTCACAGCTAAAATCTCCACAAATTCTGTCCTCATTGAGCATTCTCAAGCCTCCCACCATGCCTATTGCTGATCACACTGAGTTATGTGCCAGCCTAGGGCTACCACGGAGGCAAAGCCAGAGCTTCCCTATAATGGCTACTGCTGGCCTGGGTGAGGCTGAGCACTGGAACTGAGACCAGGGGGCCTTTCTCTTCTATGCTTTTCAGTGATCCCATCACTGGTTCCCAGGCAGCATCAAGGAAGAAGCTGCATAACTTGAATACAAAGGGGACAAAAAATGGAGGTAAAGTAGAAGATTTGGACAAGGAGTCTGGTGAGACAAGGACTGGAGTGTATGGGGGTGGACTGGGAGCCAGGGAGAGAGAGGGATGGCCATTTGGGCCTATTGTGCAAGGAGAGGGTTATGGAGACTGGGACTGGTTGAGTAAGGAGAGGGACTGGAGCTGATGAAGGAAATGGGCCTAGGAGCTGAGGTTTGAGACTGAGCAAACAGATTGGGATTAGAAACCGGCAGGGGTAAAGGAGAGACAGGGCAAGGAGCTGGACTGTGGGGTGAGAACAGGCTGGCTGATCAGAGACTGGGATTAGACTAGATGACCTCCTGAGGTCCCTTCCAACCCTAATATTCTATGATTAGGTGTTGGAAGAGGGAGAGACTTGGGTTTTGTGGAGTGGGGAGATTCTGTCTCAGAGACTAGGCAGCTAGGACTGGCTGGGTGAGGAGAGAAGGTAGATAAGAAGCCTGAGGAGAAGGGACTGGGAAGGTGAAAAGACTGAGACTGGCCCAAAGCAAGGGGAAGGGGAAATACAGGATTGGAACAGGTTGAAGAAGATGGGGAAGGAGGAATCAACCTTGGGGGAAATTGGCAGAAAGTTCATTTGAGCAGACTTCTCTTCAGAATCTGGAATGGGACCATGGATTCCTGAGTCTCCCCATTCCTCTGCTGTCGGAAAACGTCTGTACTCCCACTGGCAAAGTGCAAGTCTCATTCCCTTCTGGTGCAAAGAGGGTGACACATAGATTCATAGACTCTAGGACTGGAAGGGACCTCAAGAGGTCATTGAGTCCAGTCCCCTGCCCTCATGGCAGAACCCAATACTGTCTAGACCATCCCTAATAGACATTTATCTAACCTACTCTTAAATATCTCCAGAGATGGAGATTCCACAACCTCCCTAGGCAGTTTATTCCAATGTTTAATGATCCTGACAGTTAGGAACTTTTTCCCAATGTCCAACCTAAACCTCCCTTGCTGCAATTTAAGCCCATTGCTTCTTGTTCTATCCTTAGAGGCTAAGACGAACAAGTTTTCTCCCACCTCCTTATGACACCCTTTTAGATACCTGAAAACTGCTATCGTGTCCCCTCTCAGTCTTCTCTTTTCCAAACTAAACAAACCCAATTCTTTCAGCCTTCCTTCATAGGTCATGTTCTCTAGACCTTTAATCATTCTTGTTGCTCTTCTCTGGACCCTCTCCAATTTCTCCACATCTTTCTTGAAATGTGGTGCCCAGAACTGGACACAATACTCCAGCTGAGGCCTAACCAGTGCAGAGTAGAGCGGAAGAATGACTTCTCGTGTCTTGCTCACAACACACCTGTTAATGCATCCCAGAATCATGTTTGCTTTTTTTTGCAACAGCATCACACTTTTGACTCATATTTAGCTTGTGGTCCACTATAACCCCTAGATCCCTTTCTGCCGTACTCCTTCCTAGACAGTCTCTTCCCATTCTGTGTGTGTGAAACTGATTGTTCCTTCCTAAGTGGAGCACTTTGCATTTGTCTTTGTTAAACTTCATCCTGTTTACCAGAGACCATTTCTCCAATTTGTCCAGATCATTTTGAGTTTTGACCCTGTCCTCCAAAGCAGTTGCAATCCCTCCAAAGCAGTTGCAAACCAAAGCAGTTTGGTAAGAACATAAGAACATAAGAAAGGCCGTACCGGGTCAGACCAAAGGTCCATCTAGCCCAGTATCTGTCTACCGACAGTGGCCAATGCCAGGTGCCCCTGAGGGAGTGAACCTAACAGGCAATGATCAAGTGATCTCTCTCCTGCCATCCATCTCCATCCTCTGACGAACAGAGGCTAGGGACACCATTCTTACCCATCCTGGCTAATAGCCATTTATGGACTTAGCCACCATGAATTTATCCAGTCCCCTTTTAAACATTGTTATAGTCCTAGCCTTCACAACCTCCTCAGGTAAGGAGTTCCACAATCATCTGCAAACTTAATAAGCGTACTTTCTATGCCAATAGCTAAGTCATTGATGAAGATATTGAACAGAGCCGGTCCCAAAACAGACCCCTGCAGAACCCCACTCGTTATACCTTTCCAGCAGGATTGGGAACCATTAATAACTACTCTCTGAGTACGGTTATCCAGCCAGTTATGCACCCACCTTATAGTAGCCCCATCTAAATTGTATTTGCCTAGTTTATCAATAAGAATATCATGCGAGACCGTATCAAATGCCTTACTAAAGTCTAGATATACCACATCCACCGCTTCTCCCTTACCCACAAGACTCGTTATCCTATCAAAGAAAGCTATCAGATTGGTTTGACATGATTTGTTCTTTACAAATCCAGGCTGGCTATTCCCTATCACCTTACCACCTTCCAAGTGTTTGCAGATGATTTCCTTAATTACTTGCTCCATTATTTTCCCTGGCACAGAAGTTAAACTAACTGGTCTGTAGTTACCTGGGTTGTTTTTATTTCCCTTTTTATAGGTGGGCACTATATTTACCCTTTTCCAGTCTTCTGGAATCTCTCCTGTCTCCCATGATTTTCCAAAGATAATAGCTAGAGGCTCAGATACCTCCTCTGTTACCTCCTTGAGTGTTCTAGGATGCATTTCATCAGGCCCCGGTGACTTGCAGGTATCTAACTTTTCTAAGAGATTTTTAACTTTGTTCTTTTTTTATTTTCTCTTCTAAACCTACCCCCTTCCCATTAGCATTCACTCTGTTAGGCATTCCTTCAGACTTCTCGGTGAAGACCGAAACAAAGATGTCATTAAGCATCTCTGCCATTTCCAAGTTTCCTGTCACTGTTTCTCCCTCCTCACTGAGCAGTGGGCCTACCCTGTCTTTGGTCTTCCTCTTGCTTCTAATGTATTGATAAAAAGTCTTCTTGTTTCCCTTTATTCCCGTAGCTAGTTTGAGCTCATTTTGTGCCTTTGTCTTTCTAATCTTGCCCCTGCATTCCTGTGTTGTTTGCCTATATTCATCCTTTGTAATTTGTCCTAGTTTCCATTTTTTTATGACTCCTTTTTATTTTTTAGATCATGCAAGATCTCATGGTTAAGCCAAGCTGGTCTTTTGCCACATTTTCTATCTTTCCTACCCAGTGGAATAGCTTGCTTTTGGGCCCTTAATAGTATCCCTTTGAAAAACTGCCAACTCTCCTCAGTTGTTTTTCCCCTCAGTCTTGATTCCCATGGGACCTTACCTATCAGCTCTCTGAGCTTACCAAAATCTGCCTTCCTGAAATCCATTGTCTCTATTTTGCTGTACTCCCTTCTACCCTTCCTTAGAATTGCAAACTTTATGATTTCATGATCACTTACACCCAAGCTACCTTCCACTTTCAAATTCTCAACAAGTTCCTCCCTATTTGTTAAAATCAAATCTAGAACAGCTTCCCCCCAGTGGCTTTTTCAACCTTCTGAAATAAAAAGTTGTCTGCAATGCAGTCCAAGAATTTATTGGATAGTCTGTGCCCCGCTATGTTGTTTTCCCAACATATATCTGGATAGTTGAAGTCCCCCATCACCACCAGATCTTGGGCTTTGGATGATTTTGTTCGTTGTTTAAAAAAAGCCTCATCCACCTCTTCCACCTTGTTAGGTGGCCTGTAGTAGACCCCTAGCAAGACATCACCCTTGCTTTTTACCCCTTTTAGCCTAACCCAGAGACTCTCAACACTTCCGTCTCCTATGTCCATCTCCACCTCAGTCCAAGTGTGTACATTTTTAATATACAAGGCAACACCTCCTCCCTTTTTCCCTTGTCTATCCTTCCTGAGCAAGCTGTACCCATCCACACCAACATTCCAATCATGTGTATTATCCCACCAAGTTTTGGTGATGCCAACAATGTCATAGTTGTACTTATTTATTAGCACTTCCTTCTTATTACCCATACTTCTCACATTTGTATATAGGCATCTAAGATCCTGATTTGATCTTGCCTCCTAGTTTTGCCCTGACCCTCCTTTCTCTCTGCCATTATAGCCCATGCTCCCTCCTATTTCTGACCCATCTCCCAGGACTCCATGTTCTCCACTTACCTGTGGGCTTTGCTCACCTGTCCCCGTCGAACCTAGTTTAAAGCCCTCCTCACTAGGTTAGCCAGTCTGTGTCCGAATAGGGTCCTTCCCCTCCTCGAAAGGTGAACGCCATCTCTGCCTAGCAGTCCTTCCTGTAATAGCATCCCATGGTCGAGGAAGCCAAAGCCCTCCTGGCGACACCATCTTTGCAGCCAGGCATTCATCTCTACGGTGCACCTGTCTCTGCCCGAGCCCCTACCATTGACAGGAAGGATGTCCCGAGCCCCTACCATTGACAGGAAGGATGTCCCGGGCCCCTAACATTGACAGGAAAGATGGGTATCAAGATGCCATATGATGGAATATCATTTTTGTTTCCTTTTTTAAAAATGTAGGAAATTACAAAACACCTTTACAGAAAATTACTGCTGTAAAATCAAATACTCAAAAGTTAGGAAATGCCAGAACTAAAGTTGCCTATGCAACTTTATTTTGCCCCCTTTCTTCCCCCCCGCCCCCTCCGGGTGTATGCATTACAATAGTTTTCTTTACATAACGTCAAATTTTTTCCACAGGCTCCTGTCTCATTTTGTGCACATACTAGATCATCTCGGGGGATGAAGCAAGGGTATGTAGTGAAGGAAGCTACTGTTTATAAGACCCTTCCCTTGTTTGTTGTGGAAGTTGGAAGGTGTGCAGGGAATGAGGCAGGGGACTTCAGGAAGACTGTCCCTATGGGTGCTCCACTGTAGCTGAACCCCCTGCACCTGGGATAGGAGATCTTCCTCAGCAGTGCCTGTCAGACCACACGTACACCTTGTGCTGGAAGTGGGATGTATATATAGTGCTGTGCAGTCTGGCTGTCTCCCAATTCCTTCTCTGCCACAGAATCTGTGTTGGCTCTGAAGCAGAACTCCAGGTGTTGTACCAGCATTAAAGTAGACTTTAGGTTCATGCGGAGGCCTAGATTCATAAACAGGTCCATTGTCACCCAGATGGCCTGGAGAACGTCTGTTTCAGATGGGGTCTTGAGGAGATGGGGGGAGGGATAGCTCAGTGGTTTGAGCACTGGCCTGCTAAACCCAGGGTTGTGAGCTCAATCCTTGAGGGGGGCCATTTAGGGATATAGGCCAAAAATCTGTCTGGGGATTGGTCCTGCTTTGAGCAGGCAGTTGGACTAGATGACCTCTTGAGGTCCTTTCCAACCCTGACATTCTGTGATCTCTGTGATCTGTGAGACAGTTGTCTAAGTATGGAAAGATGATGATGCCTTGTTTCCTTAGGCAGGCAACAACTACTGCAAGAACTTTGGAGAATACCCAAGGAGTTACAGTCTGAAAGGCAGTACCTTGTACTGATAGTGGTCGGCACCTATGGCGAATCGGAGAAATCGCCTGTGGGCAGGGTGTACTGTGATATGTAAGTATGCATCTTGGAGGTTGAGGGCCGAGAACCAGTCCCCTTGTTCCAGTGCTGGAATAATAGTGGAGAGGGCAACCATCTTGAAGTGTTGCAGTTTGACAAACTTGTTTAGATTTTGAAGGTCCAGGAGGGGTTGCCAGCTGCTGGATTTCTTCTGAATCAGAAAATGGGAGTAAAAACTATCCCCTGTGTTTGAAAGGGACTGGTTCTATGGCACCCAGTTGCAGAAGATAGATAGATAGATAGGAAGGGGATGGAGTATCCTTCCCTGACTATCTCTAGAACCCACTTGTCTGAGGTGATTAGTCTCTCTGATGGAAAAAGTGGAGCTACTCAGTTGCCAAACTGGTGGGATATCGAAGATGATTGGAATGGCTGGAAGAGGGAGAGGCTTCTTGGGGCCTTGACCACACCTTCAAAATTGTTGCTTAGCTGCGGGTGTGTGAGAGGTAGCCCCTTGAGGAGTGGGCTATGTGTTTGGCAGGAGACCTTTGTCTTAGGATGGATGCCATAATGCCATTGAGTGTACTGCAGTGGTCCGGATTGCAGGGGAGATAAGACTTCCTTAGGCATCTCTTTAGCACTGGTGTGTAAATGCCAAGAGAGTGGGGAGTAACTTGGAAGTCTTTAAGAGAGTGCAGGGAATTGTTTGCATGCTCCATGAATAGTCTGAGGCCCTCAAAGGGTAAGTTTTCAACTGAGGTTTGTACCTCCTTAGGAAAGCCTGAGAGGTGCAGCCATGGAGTTGCGATGGAGCGGGAAGCTGTATCTGCAGAGTCTAACAAGGCTTGTAGGGCTGTTTGGGCCAAGAGGTATTCCCCAGATATTAGCATCTGAAATGGTTCTTTCTTGGCCTCTGGAAGGTCATGGCAGAGATACTCTAACTTGGAGTAGTTAAGGTAGTTATACTTAGTCATAAGAGCCTCGTAATTTAATATTTGAGATTGGAGCGTGGCTGATTTAATAAGCTTTGTGTCTGAATAAATTTAAGCATTTCCAGTTTCTGTCTTGATGGTTAGAATGTGATTGGTATTGTCGGCCTTTCTCTTGACTACCAGAGAATTTGTGGTGGGATGCGAGAACAGAAATTCCTCATCCTTTGCTGGAACATATTTCTTGTTGGTGGGTGTGCAGTCGAAGGGATGGATGCTGGGGTCTGCCAGAGCACTGTTGTGGGATCACGGAGAGCTTCATTGATAGGTAGTGAAATTTTGGAAGAGGATGTGTGCTGGATATCAAGCAGCTTATGCTACTGATCTTTCCCTTCCTCCAAAGGAATCTGTGGGCGTCTGCAATCCTGCAGAATAACTCCTGAAGGTGCCTGAAGTCATCAGCAGTCATAGGAGGTGGGGAAGAAGTGCAGAAATATAGTGTTGGTGGAGCTTCCTCCTCCTGTTCTTCTTCCTCAGCCAGTACCAGCGGAGATTCGGTCTCTGGTGGGCGACAGACCGATGGAGAAGGGAGAGGTGTAGGGCTCTGGCTTTGTTCCATGGGAGGCTTCCCGAATTGTGCCCTATGTATGGCCCAAGGATCCCAATATGGTCTGTGTAGAAGGAGTGGAATGTGTGGTTGCATCCATGGTGGTCCATACTGTGATGCCCCTCCACCCCTCCACACCCCCCCCCCCCAGTGTCCTGCACTCACACAAACTTTTACACAGGCAAGGACACACCCAACTGCAGTTACATGAATGCTGCTTCTTAGCTACTCATGAATTAACAATAGAGAAATTCCAGCCAGCTCACCCCCAGCCCGAGCCCCACAGCCTAGGACACCAAAGTTGTACTGTCTTGCCCTGGTCAAAAGCCTGACCAGTATAAGTGTATTACCCAGTCCGCCCCTCCTTCAAAGTGGAAAGGACTATGCACCAGTTTTTGTTCCTGAGCAGATTTCCCAAGCACTTCTGGCAAAACACTGTTTTAGGTTAAAAAAAACAAAACAAAAAAACCCACAAAACGAATGTATTAACTACAGAAAGATAGATTTTAAGTGAGTATAAGAAGTGAGAGTACAGGTCACAGCAGATTACCTAAGAAACAAACAAAAATGCAATCTAAGCTTTATAAACTAGACAGGATTTGAATCAAGCAGTGTTAGATAGTACAAACAGTCCACCAAGCTTCTGTAGACCAGGCAGGCTTTCTTTTTTTCCTGTCTGGGACCTCCTTCTCCAGTTCAGTCTTTGTTCCTAAGGTGTTTCCAGGTGTCGTGTTGTTTGGGGAGTGAGGCCAAGTGATGATGTCACTTCCCCCTTTTATATATTCTTCCAGCTTGCTAGAAAGATCTTTTGCTGTGACCTGGGTCAAACAATCTCCATTGGGTACGTGCTGTCCTGAGAGGTTTCCATCGTACACAGTTCCTGGGGTAATCCTTGAGTGTTTGTATTCTCCTCAATGGTCCATCAATGTAGTTTGGTCTTATTGTTATACCGCAAAAGGCTGCTTGTGGGTATTACCAACCGCACAACATGTTTCAGTGGCACATACATCGCAAAACTTCATATACAATGATAGCACATACAACTTAACAGGATATTAATGTTCAACAGATTTAAGACTTTTAAAATATCTCACTAGGCATGCTTTGTACAAAACATAATTAGATCACCATGGTGAATATGGGGTGCAGTGTGTCACTTTGGGGCACAGAGTGCTACACATACAAGGATTGTGCTCCAAATGTGGATTGTAAATAGTGAGGATGTGTAGATAGTTGTTGGAGCATCCTGAATAAGAGGGTACGATGGAGTCGTCATCGTCCTCTTCTTCCTCCTTGTCACTAGAGAGGGGCCGTCCTTGGAGGAGAAAAGGAAGGGTGCCATGAGAAGTCGGAGGAAGTCATGTCTGAGGACAGGTGATCAGGGTGTCAGATACCCTAAAGACCTGCTTGTATCTGAATTCCTGTGGAGATGTGTTCCTGTGGAGATGTGTTCCCCTGAGCAGCCAGCAGGTGGAGCTAGAGATGTGCCCAATGCTAACAAATTTGACGGCGCGGAGGACTTGCTCGACTTCATCGGTGCTGAAAAGGACACCAGTGACAGTGGTTTTGTGGGTGTTGTAGCTCCTGCAGCTGGTCTGTCTCTGTCTCTAAAGCCGAGAGTTGGTACCGAGGGCTGTAGGTCTGACCAGTTAGGGTCTTTAGATCATTGTTTTGTGTTGGTGCTGGAGGTACTCGAGTGGGTCGTGGAGCCATGTCCCCTGTAAGAGGATGTTGAGGTGACTGACTTTGCAGGGGATGGAGTCCTGGCTGGCTGTGCCTCAGTGTAAGGAGGAAGCTTGTTTTTTTTCATCAGAATGAGAAAGAGATGGCTTTCTCTTAGCGAGAGGCAGAGAATGAGGATTGGCGGACGACCTTGCAGATTGTGAAGGCTGCACGGGAGAAGAGTCCAGGCCCAGGTCTTGATGCTGGAGGCAGTGATTTCTCCATGAGGATAAGTTTTAACCAAATGTCCCGGTCTTTTCTGGCCCCTGGCAGTCAAGTCATGGCAGTGGGAACACTTTTATGGTATGTGTCCCTCTTCCAGACAGCGAATACACTGAGAAAAACATCCAATCTTGATTTTAAAATTGTCAGTGATGGAGAATCCACCATAACGCTTGGTGAATTGTTCCAATGGTTAATAACCCTCACAGTTAAAATGTATGCCTTTTTTCCAGTCTGAATATGTTTAGTTTCAACTGCCAGGCAGTGAATCCTGTTATAACTTTCTCTGCTACAATTATCACGTGAGACCATAAAAGCTGATTTGCAGAAGTGCTGAGTGCTTTTGACTGCAACTGAAGTCAATGGGAGCTGTGCTTGAATATAGACTTGGTTCCATATCTGTAAAATGGGAATAATGCCATTCATTTGCCTCACGGGTTTTGTGAAGATTGATTAAATGGTTGTGAAGCATTGGAATACTATAGTGATGAACACTATACAACAGCCCATGAGAAAATACTTCTGTCATCAGAGCAGGGTTTGAATTGCACACATTATCTAAAGCCACACATTGAGCAGTGAGGAGGAAACAAAATATTGAATAGCTGCTCATTAATTGAACACTATCCATCTTTTAGCAACCGTAATTCTAGCATTTCCTAAATTTAGGAAGTGCTTGACTTTGTGACTTTATTAATGAAGATTAATGCCCACATAACAGGTCAAAGTTAGCTGCCTATCATAGAATGATAGAATATTAGGGTTGGAAGAGACCTCAGGAGGTCATCTAGTCCAGCCCCCTGCTCAAAGCAGGACCAATCCCCAACTAAATCATCCCAGCCAGGGCTTTGTCAAGCCTGACCTTAAAAACCTCTAAGGAAGGAGATTCCACCACCTCCCTAGGTAACCCATTCCAGTGTTTCACCACTCTCTGAGTGAAAAAGTGTTTCCTAATATCCAACCTAAACCTCCCCCACTGCAACTTGAGACCATTGCTCCTTGTTCTGTCATCTGCTACCACTGAGAACAGTCTAGATCAGGGGTGAGCAAACTTTTTAGCCCGAGGGCCACATCTGGGCATGGAAATGTCATAGCGGGCCATGAATGAATTGAGGGATGGAGTGCGGGAAGGGGTGAGGGCTCCGGATGGGGGTTTGGGCTCTGTGGTGGGTCCAGAAATGAGGAGTTCATTTTGCAGGAAGGGGCTCCGAGCTGGGGCATGGGGTTGGGGGGGTGAGGGCTCTGGCTGGGAGTGCAGGCTCTGGGTTGAGTCTGGGGATGAGACTTGGGAGTGCAGGAGGGTGCTCTGGGCTGGGACCAAGGGGTTCAGATGGCAGAAGGGGGATCAGGGCTGGGGCAGGGGGTTGGGGCATGGGACGGGGTCAGGGGTGCAGGCTCCAGGTGGTGCTTACCTCAAGCAACTTCCAGAAACAGTGGTATGTCCCCCCTCCAGCTCCTACACCAGGGGTGGGCAAACTTTTTGGGGCGAGGGCCACATCTGGGTGAGGAAATTGTATGCAGGGCCGGGGCAGGGCGGGTGGAGTGCGGGATGTGGAGGAAGGGGCTCAGGACAAGGGATTGGGGCAGAGAAGGGGTGCAGAGTGTAAGAGGGGGCTCAGGGAAGGGGGTTGGGGTACAGGAGGGGTACGGAGTGCAGGATGGGGCTCAGGGCAGGGAGTTGGGGTGCACGGGGTGCAGGGTGCAGCAGGGAGCTCAGGGCAGGTGGTTGGAATGCACAGGAGTGCAGAAAGGGGCTCAGGGCAGGGAGTTGGGTGCAGGAGGGGTGCGAGGTACAGGCAGAGGGCTTAGGGCAGGAAGTTGGGGGGCGGGGGGCAGGAGGGGTTTGAGCTCCAGCCCGGTGCCGCTTACCTAAAGTGGCTCCGGGGTGGCAGTGGCGCACACCAGGGCCAGGGCAGGCTCCCTGCACGCCTGCCCTGTCCCCACGCCACTCCAGGAAGTGCTGCGGCCCCTGAGTGGGGGGGGGGGCAGAGGGCTCTGCGTGCGCACATGGAGCCCTTTGCCTCCCGGCCCGGGGGCTGCTTCTGAGAGCAGCGCCAGGCCCGCAGCACCACCAGGGGTAATCCCGCGGGCCGGATCCAAAGCCCTGAAGGGCCGGATCCGGCCCGCGGGCCATAGTTTGCCCATCCCTGGTCTAGATCCATCCTCTTTGGAACCCCCTTTCAGGTAGTTGAAAGCAGCTATCAAATCCCCCCTCATTCTTCTCTTCTGCAGACTAAACAATCCCAGTTCCCTCAACCTCTCCTCATAAGTCGTGCTCAGCCCCCTAATAATTTTTGTTGCCCTCCGCTGGACTCTTTCCAATTTTTCCACATCCTTCTTGTAGTGTGGGGCCCAAAACTGGACACAGTACTCCAGATGAGGCCTCACCAATGTCGAGTAGAGAGGAATGATCACATCCCTCGATCTGCTGGCAATGCCCCTACTTATAGAGCCCAAAAAGCAGTTAGCCTTCTTGGCAACAAGGGCACACTGTTGACTCATATCTAGGTTCTCGTCCACTGTAACCCCTAGGTCCTTTGCTGCAGAACTGCTTCGTAGCCATTTGGTCCCTAGTCTGTAACAGTGAATGGGATTCTTCCGTCCTAAGTGCAGGACTCTGCACTTGTCCTTGTTGAACCTCATCAGGTTTCTTTTGGCCCAGTCCTCTAATTTATCTAGGTTCCTCTGTATCCTATCCCTACCCTCCAGCGTATCTACCACTCCTCCAAGTTTAGTGTCATCTGCAAACTTGCTGAGAGTGCAGGTCATGCCATCCTCCAGATCATTAATGAAGATATTGAACAAAACCGGCCCCAGGACCGACCCTTGGGGCACTCCACTTGAAACCGGCTGCCAACTAGACATGGAGCCGTTGATCACTATCCGTTGATCCCGATGATCTAGCAAGCTTTCTATCCACCTTATAGTCCATTCATCCAGCCCATACTTCTTTAACTTGCTGGCAAGAATACTGTGGGAGACCGTATCAAAAGCTTTGCTAAAGTCAAGGAATAACACATCCACTGCTTTCCCCACAGACCCAGTTATCTCCTCATAGAAGGCAATTAGGTTAGTCAGGCATGACTTGCCCTGGGTGAATCCATGCTGACTGTTCCTGATCACTTTCCTCTCCTCTAGGTGCTTCAGAATTGATTCCTTGAGGACCTGCTCCATGATTTTTCCAGGGACTGAGGTGAGGCTAACTGGCCTGTAGTTCCCCGGATCCTCCTCCTTCCCTTTTTTAAAGATGGGCACTATAGTAGCCTTTTTCCAGTCATCCGGGACCTCCCCAGATCGCCATGGCTCTGCAATCACATCTGCCAACTCCTTTAGCACCCTTGGATGCAGCGCATCCAGCCCTATGGACTTGTGCTCGTCCAGTTTTTCTATATAGTCACGAACCACTTCTTTCTCCACAGAGGGCTGGTCACCTTCTCCCCATACTGTGCTGCCCAGTGCAGCAGTCTGGGAGCTGACCTTGTTTGTGAAGACAGAGGCAAAAAAAGCATTGAGTACATTAGCTTTTTCCACATCCTCTGTCACTAGGTTGCCTCCCTCGTTCAGTAAGGGGCCCACACTTCCCTTGACTTTCTTCTTGTTGTTAACATACCTGAAGAAACCCTTCTTGTTACTCTTGACATCTCTTGCTAGCTGCAACTCCAAGTGTGATTTGGCCTTCCTGATTTCACTCCTGCATGCCTGAACAATATTTTTATACTCCTCCCTGGTCATTTGTCCAATCTTCCACTTCTTGTAAGCTTCTTTTTTGTGTTTAAGATCAGCAAGGATTTCACTGTTAAGCCAAGCTGGTCGCCTGCCATATTTACTATTCTTCCTACACATTGGGATGTTTTTTTCCTGCAACCTCAATAAGGATTCCTTAAAATACAGCCAGCTCTCCTGGACTCCTTTCCCCCTCATGTTATTTTCCCAGGGGATCCTGCCTGACATATCCCTGAGGGAGTCAAAGTCTGCTTTTCTGAAGTCCAGGGTCCGTATTCTACTGCTCTCCTTTCTTCCTTGTGTCAAGATCCTGAACTCAACCATCTCATGGTCACTGCCTCCCAGGTTCCCATCCACTTTTGCTTCCCTTACTAACTCTTCTCTGTTTGTGAGCAGCAGGTCAAGAAGAGCTCTGCCCCTAGTTGGTTCCTCCAGCACTTGCACCAGGAAATTGTCCCCTACACTTTCCAAAAACTTCCTGGATTGTCTGTGCACTGCTGTATTGCTCTCCCAACAGATATTGGGATGACTGAAGTCCCGCATGAGAACCAGGGTCTGTGATCTAGTAACTTAAGTTAGGTGCCTGAAGAAAGCCTCGTCCACCTCATGCCCCTGGTCCGGTGGTCTGTAGCAGATTTCCACCACGACATCACCCTTGTTGCTCACACTTCTAAACTTAATCCAGAGACTCTCAGGTTTTTCTGCAGTTTCATACCGGAGCTCTGAGCAGTCATACTGCTCTCTTACATACAATGCAACTCCCCCACCTTTTCTGCCCTGCCTGTCCTTCCTGAACAGTTTATATCCATCCATGACAGTACTCCAGTCATGTGAGTCTTGCATCCGACGAAGTGGGCATTCACCCACGAAAGCTCATGCTCCAAAATGTCTGTTAGTCTACAAGGTGCCACAGGATTCTTTACTGCTTTTACAGATCCAGACTAACACGGCTACCCTCTGATACTTGACACCAGTCATGTAAGTTATCCCACCAAGTCTCTGTTATTCCAATCACATCATAGTTCCTTGACTGTGCCAGGACTTCCATTTCTCCCTGCTTGTTTCCCATGCTTCTTGCTTTTGTGTATAGGCACTTAAGATAACTCGCTGATTGTCCTGCTTTCTCAGTATGAGGCAGGAGTCCTCCCCTCTTGCACTTTCCTGCTCGTGCTTCCTCCCGGTATCCTATTTCCCCACTTACCTCAGGGGTTTGGTTTCCTTCCTCTGGTGAACCTAGTTTAAAGCCCTCCTCACTAGGTTAGCCAGCCTGCTTGCGAAGATGCTTTTCCCTCTCTTCGTTAGGTGGAGCCCGTCTCTGCCTAGCAATCCTCCTTCTTGGAACACCATCTCATGGTCGAAGAATCCAAAGCCTTCTCTCCGACACCACCTGCGTAGCCATTCGTTGACTTCCACAATTCGACGTTCCCTGCACAGGGAGGATGGACGATAACACCACTTGTGCCTTGTTCCCAGAGCCACGTAGTCTGCAGTGATCCGCTTAAGATCATTCTTGGCAGTATCGTTGGTGCCCACGTGGAGAAGCAGGAAGGGGTAGCGATCTGAGGGCTTGATGAGTCTCGGCAGTCTCTCCGTCACATCGTGAATCCTAGCCCCTAGCAAGCAGCAGACCTTGGTTTTCTTGGTCGGGGCGGCAGATAGATGACTCAGTCCCCCTGAGGAGGGAGTCCCCAACCACCACCACCATCCTCCTTCTCTTGGGAGTGGTGGTCGTGGAACCCCCATCCCTAGGACAGTGCATCTTGTGCCTTCCAATCAGTGGAGTCTCCTTCTGCTCCCTTCTCTCAGATGTACCATCTAGTCCACTCTCCGCATTAGTACCTGTGGAAAGAACATGAAAACGGTTGCTCATCTGTATCTCCATTGCTGGTACATGGACGCTCCTCTTTCTTCTTCTGGAGGTCACATGCTGCCAAATTTCTTCACCGTCCCCCTCTCCCCTCTGCACAGCCTGTTCCGATTCTTCAGTACGTTGTGCCCGTAGAAGCATATCCTGACGTCTGTCCAGGAAATCTTCATTTTCTCTTATGCAATGCAGGGTCGCTACTTGTTTCTCCAGACCTCAAACCTTCTCTTCCAATATGGAGACCAGCTTGCACTCTGTACAGACAAAGTCGCTTCTGTCCTGTGGAAGAAAGACAAACATGGCACAACCTGTGCAGGTTACAACAGCTGAATGCTCACCTTCCATAATTTCTTCCTTCTAAGAGCTTCCTCCGCTGTTGCAGCAACTCACAGAAGCCCGCGAGTTGAACGCCTCAGGCCCACTCAAGGCCCACCTGGAACAAAGCACTCTCAAGTCACACTGTTCAAACAATCAAGCAAGCAAGCACACGATCCAACTGACAAACTGTTCTCTGCAACAGACACTCAGATACTCCCCTTATCTGGGAATTCAACCCCGCTAAGCCCATCGGGATACTAATGCCAAACTGCTAACTCCCCCAATACTAGGCTGAGATCCTGATGATGTAGTGAGGCGATGTGGCCTCCCTCCAACCCAGACCGGGAGGGACGACCACCACCACCCGACTACAAGGCCAAATAACCAAAGTGCGATCAAGCAACTGACCATACAATTTATAGTCAATTCTGCATCCAGAATGCTCTCCTCCTCACTCCCTTCCCACCTGTTAGAGCAGTAGTATCTGGGCTGTCTAAATCTCTGTTCTCCTCTCCTGTGCTGGATGAAAGGTGAGGATTTTGATGAAACGGGGAATATAGCTCTCAACTTCAAACTTGCCAGTGTGTGAGAACAGCAATCAGAATGTGTGACAAATGATGAATTGTGGAAATTTTTGTTCTGTGTTGCATCATAATTTAGAGTCCAGTGGTTTTTAATTATAAAAACCTGTTTTGAAGGATATTGTGACAGGGTGGACTAGGTCCCGAGGCCCCCTGCTGGAGGCCTTCTGGCCCTGCCTCACCTCACCCCAGAAAAGTGCAGAGGAGCATTCCTTCAGACAGCATTGAGTGGCTGCAGAGAAGCAGCCAATCAGGGGCCAGAAGGGCCAAATAAAAGGAAGCAGCAGAGGCAGAACAGTCAGTTGCTGCCTGGATCCTGAAGAGGGAGGCCTAGGTGCCTGGCAGGCCAGAAGAAAGAACAGCAGGACTGTGGACAGCTCACTGCAGGTAGGACTGAGCCCAGAGAAGGCTGCCAAATACCGGATGCCTGGCTGGCTGGAAGAGCAGCAGTGCAGACAGGCTGAACCCAGGGGACTGAGCCTAGAACCTAACCAGACTGCGCAAGTGTACTGTGATGGGCCATGCTGGTCTGGCTGAAGATTGAGCCCAGGGAGGGCTGCCGAAAGGACACCAACTGAGGGTATCACTATGGGCCCCTGTTGGGCTGTTAAAGCAATGTCTCTAGGAAGGAAGCCTTAGTGCTACGGCCCCATGCCAGTGCCATGAGAAAGAACTAGAGACTGTATACCCGGGAAGGAGGGACGGTGTTTTACTCGGCTAGAGGGCTGAGTCACTGAAGACCCATTGAAAGAAAAATTGGGCATGGTGGGCACTCGAGAGGCAGGGGCCACCCCGTTGTAAGAACTGAAAGCAGGCTCACACCTGACCAGAAAGGTGAGTGCCACGCGGTTCAGAACAGCATGATTGCAGGCACGTGTTGGGTAGAGAGGGGGCGCGCATAAGAGGCAGGTGCCGACGTCATTACAGATATTTTCTCATTTGTGTAAATTAAGTAAACCATTTTTTTAAAAGAGAAAATTGGAAAAGCTAATTGCCAACACACATCACCAGCAGTCTGGACCTTTGGAGTATAACTAGAGCCCTACCAAATTCACAGCTATGAAAAATGCATCATGGACCATGAAATCTGGTCTCCCCCCATGAAATCTGGTCTTTTGTGAGCTTTTACTCTATACTATACAGATTTCACAGGGGAAACCAGCATTTCTCAAATTGGGCATCCTGATCCAAAAAGGAGTTGCCGAGGGGTCACAAGGTTATTTTAGGGGGGTTGTGGTATTGCCACCCTTCTGCACTGCCTTCAAAGCTTGACAGCCGGAGAGTAGGGGCTGTTCACTGGGCACCCAGATTTGAAGGCAGTGCCCTGCCAGCAGCAGCACAGAAGTAATGGTGGCAATACCATACCATGCCATCCTTACTTCTGTGCTGGTGCTGGCAGTGGCTCTGCCTTCAGAGCTGGGCTCCTGGCCAGCAGTGGCCACTTTCCAGTAGCCTGCACTGCTCTGAAGGCAGTACCACTGCCAGCAGCAGTGCAGAAATAAGGGTAGCAGTAACCCCCCCCCCAAAGGGCACAACTCCTTTTTGGATGAGAACCCCTACAATTACAACACTGTGAAATTTCAGATTTAAATAGCTGAAATAATGAAATTTATTATTTTTAAAATCCTATTACCGTGAAATGGACCAAATTGGACTGTGAATTTGGTAGGGCCCTCGGTATGACTGCACTGTAATATATGACCTGTGGTTGGCCTGGGTCAGCTGACTCCAGCTTGCAGGGCTCAGGCTGTGGGACTATAAAATTGCAGTGTAGACGTTTGGGCTAAGGTTGGAGCCTACGCTCTGAGACCCCACAAAGGGAGAGGATCCAACAGCCTGGGCTCTAGCTCAAGCCTGAACATCTACACTGCAATTTTATAGCCTTGCAGCCTAAGTCAGGTGATCTGGAACAGCTGCAGTTGTATCACAGGTCTACTATTGCAGCATAGAGGTACCCTTTGAATCCCAGCAGACCACCACCACCACCACCAGAGCTACAACAGTAATTGCTAACTTCTGTGCAGACAAGGCACTAGATGAGGTCTTGACACACTTTATCAGTGGGTGTCACAGTGGGGTATAGTTGTCTGCTGAACATGAAAAATTGCAGATAAGGAATCCAGGGTCAAATCCCTGGCTCTAGGACAGAAGATTGATCTAGTGGTTGGAGACAGACTAACCAAAGCATATATGCCACATTTAATCTGAAAGGCAAGTTGGTCAGTGGGTAAAATTTAGGTCTGCCATTAGAGACCTGGATTCTATTCCTAGCTCTTCCTCTAGTGGTTTTGTGCAACCTCTGTTAACCTATATGTAAAATAGGGCTAATATTTGACTGTCTTCTAGGTTTGGAGTATTAGGCCTTTCTCAATAAGGGTTGTGTAATGCATGGGAAATATAAGCACCAGAGGTGAGATTTGAATTCATGGTCTTCTGGCTCCATGCACTTTCTTGTAAGCTACGGGGTCTATGCATGCTTTTTTGGTGCAGAGTACTGCTGTCCCATTTAATTAGAAATGCAGACCATCCTGCAAAATCCAGTACACTTGAAAGCTCTGACTGGGACAAAACCCTCAGACCAACTTATTCCATGCCTGTCAAGTGTCCCTCATTTTGTCCCAAAGTTCCTTACATTTGGTATCTTCTCACTTTTTGTTTCTATGTGAATAATTTTCATCAGTAAGAGTCTTGAAGCTGAGATTAGCGTCATTGACACTAAGGGAAAGAATTCTACTGCATTTTAAGTCTGCATGAATAATTTATTTGTCTTGCATATTTAGGTCTTTGTCATATCTTGCATCCCACATTTGGCTGTGGCAGATTGACAGGTATGACTCTGTAAATTGGGACAACTTGTTGGTCTGACTCCCCAGCCTCCATGAGAATTCGTCTCTGCCACACCACTCTTCAGCCAGCTGGTTCTGCTGACTCCCATGTGGCATCACCTTGGCAACCTGCCCCCATTCTCATGTTCTCCATGCTTCCATCCTCGTCTGTCTCTTTCCCTTCTTCCTTTTCTTTACCTCTATCTGTCCCTCGTTACTTTATTTCTCTTCCACACACACACTGAAATTGTGGAAGAGGAATGACAAGGAGTGGTAATGACCAGGGAAAATGGCACTGTGGGCAAACTCGTATTTTGGTACCCCTGGCCCCCACTGCTTAATTTGTAATGAAAAAGGTGCCAAAGCCCTGACACAAACTAAGCACTGTCTGGGCAGCTGGAGAGTGGCTTATTTGAAAAGGGTGGGAAACTTTAGAATATTATCCCTAGACCACTGCACCACAACCATTTATATGGATTTTCTCCTGAACTACGATGCTCCCCGCCCCAGGGGAAACTCACCGTGCCTAAGGTGTTTGCTGGCATGTGGGCTTGTGAAGGTTCAGTAGGAAAGTGATTGGTATGTTAGTAGAGGTGTATTTTACTGCCCCGTTTCAATGCTGTCCATGTACTTAACAATCATGCCTCTGTGTATTGTTCTTTGTTTTGTGCTTCTGCAGATGTGGCCTTGACAGGCACCCCCTACATACCTGCAGAGTGCCTCCAATGGCTAAGAAAGTGCCTGAGATGAAGCAAGGAAGACGTGTTCCTGGCGGTGATGGAATGCTCGGATGCTGAAACAGGGAATGCAGGCAGTGGAGGGAAAGAGTCAGGAAAGAGCAGAAAATGAGGCCTAATCTAGGGCTACAATGGAGAAGATTAAAGTGATGGAAAAGCAAAACAGGCTCTTATAATGCTCAAGAGTGAGCAGATGCCTACCCTCCCCTTCAGAACTCTCTCCCATTCCCTTCCCAAAATTCACCCACAAATTCCTTTCTGTTGTCTGGCATTTCTCACTATCCCTTTCACTCCACCCCCATGGAAACCTTTTTAACTGAGAGCTGGACTTAAAGCACAGCTGTGAAAGTTGGCCCTCCTGTGTGGTATGAAGACTTTTTTTTTTTGTGGTGCAATAAACGCAAAGGTTTTTTTGAATAAGAACTCTTTATTTTTTCTACGGCAAATTGTGATAGCAGATGGCAGCAACAAATAAACAAGCAATAAAATCATTTGCTTACAGTGAATCCTAGGCCCCAAATCATAAGTGCTGTCTTGCAAACATCAATTTCATTAAGCATTGTAGTCCATAGCACAGCAACATTAATTATTGGTTCTTATCTTCAAAGTGTTGCCCCAAAGTGTCCCTGAGTTGAATAGCACACTCCCTCCCCCAACCCCTCTAATAGCCCTGGTATCTGACTGCTGAAAAGCAGCTGCCACGTGTTCCACCTCAGCAGTCCACCCCTGAGCAAACTTTTCACCCTTACCTTCACAAATATTGTGCAATATGTGACTCTGACCATGGGAATATTATCCTCATTTAGGTCTAACCTGCCATAAAGGGATCACCAGCACACCTTTAATCTGCCAAATGCATATTCCACAGTCATCCTGCATCTACTCAGTCTGTTGCTGAACTGCTCCTTACCGCTATCTAGGTTTCCCATGTAAGGCTTCATGAGCCATGGCATTAAGGGGTCTCCCAAGATCACTATGGGCATTTCAATATCCCCTACTGTAATTTTCTGGTCTGGGAAAAAAGCCCCAGCTTTCTGTACAGGCCTGTGTGCCTGAAGATACAAGAGTCATGCACCTTTCCCAACCACCCTGCGTTGCTGTCAATGAAATGCTTGTGGTTGTTGAGTCTGAACTTTTTATGAACTGAAACTTAACTCAGACTACATGTCTCTGTCTGAAACTTTTAATCAAAAAAACTCTGACCTGCGAACTACTCATGACCCCTCCCCTCCCAATAAGTAGCCATAAGTAGCCATCCCCTCTTTTGTCTTCTCCAATTTACATTTTAACCTGTTTTGTCCTGTAGAATCTTGATTGATTATGCATGACCATTATGATCTGTTAATCACTTTGTTTACTTCTGTGTATAAACATTGATGCTTACCCCTAATAAATTGGCCACACTTACTCCAAAGCTTGGCTCTTAAGCTAAGGATGGTGTGAGCCCGTTGATCAACGAATTGTTGTCTGGTCTCTGACAGATCTCTGAGCCTTATACCAACTCCGCACTAACTCGGGTGCTGGAGAGGTGAGTAGGACTTGCTTTTTACCTAACAATTTGGGGGCTCGTCCGGGATTCCTTCTGGTGCGGTGCCTCTGTCCAGTGGTCAGACCACTCATATACGAATTGGCAGGCGCCACGGGAGATTTCTCCCAGCCAATTCAATATTGAGGGGTTGTGTACTGGACAGCAGGATAAACGCCAGTTGGAGGGCTCCTGTCAGACACCATGGGTCAAGGGACTAGCGTGCCTCTTGAGAGTCCGCTGGGGATTGTAAATAAGTTATGGAATGAAGGGAAACTCCCAGTACAGACAGGAATGTCTAGGAGGAAGTTGTACACACTGTGTGTAAGGAATTGGACTGGGTATACCGCGGTATTGGCCGACCCGAGGATGAGGTGGCCTTCGTATGGCTCTTTCGAACAGGCTGCCTTAAGAGGAGTAAGGAGCCAGATCGAAAAAGACCATCCGGGACAGTTATGTTACTGGTTTTGTTGGGACACAGCAGCAGAGCTGTGGAAATCTTTAAAGATTATGGCAGTCAGGTATTCTTCCGAGAGTGAACCCCCTCCATGTTATTTCGATGAAGGGTGTAAACCACGGCGTGTTTTAACTCGTCAGTTGGTCCCCACTGCACCTGCCCCTATTCCTCAGCAAGGGGACTCTCTCCAGGGCGCAGAGGGGAATCTGCAGGACTCCAAATTGGAATCTCTGCAGGGTGATAAGGAGGAAATGGAGGAGCACACCCCGGGAGGAGTAGTTACTAGGCAAAAGATCAAGCAGATGCAACAGGGTGCACACCCCTCTCCTGAGGATAGTCAAGAGGCTGCCCCTGCCAAAACTTTTGTGAGTAGAGAAATGCCTTTACAGGTGCACGACCAACCTTTTGTGAACAATAATGGTGAGATACGACATACCAATATTGTGGAATATAAAGGATGGCTAGAATGGGACTTGAAAGAATGGGGACGGTTGTCAGGGTCCTTTGGGGAAAATCCCCGAAAGATCATTGAACTTTTAGAAAGATTGTTTTTAAGTCATAATCCTACTTATACGGATGTAGATCAGTTGTTAAGCAGAGTTTTGACCGGAGAGGAACGTAGTAGATTGTGGATGGCAGAAAGGACATGGGGGGATAGCAATGCGGTTAATACCACTTGGATGGATAGGCGGGATCAAGCCGCTGGCTGGAATCCCCTAGACTGGAATCAGCCAAGGCTGAATCAGCTGCGGATAGATCGAGAGCGATTGTTAGAGAGACTCAAAGAAATGGCTCGCCGCTCGCCTAATCAGGCTAAGTTCATGCAGATTCGGCAGGAATCTGATGAGCCACCCAGAAAGTTCTGGTCGAGGCTATTGGAGGGGGCCCGAATGTTCACTCAGATGGATCCTGAGAGAGAAGCAGACCACCCTACTCTTATTTCGTTTTTTGTGAATCAGTCAGTACCCCCTGTAAGGGATTATTTCTTACAGTTTCGCCCTGGTTGGGGAGGTGAGTCAGTCACTTCAGTGTTGGATGTAGCTGATTTTGCATGGGAAAAAGGAAGGGAAAGCAGCAGAAAGAAAGAGAAAAAGGAAGAATATAAGTTGATGGCTTTAGCTTTTCGCGGTGGTATTCGAGGCAGAAGCCGTGGCCGTGGCAGGGGATCTCAGGGTGCTCGGGGGAGAGGGTCCTGGCAACCCCAGCCACCAGGAAATTGTTTTCAGTGCGGACAACCCGGTCACTTTAAACGTGAATGCCCCTGGGGACGCCCAGAGGGTCCGGTCGCATCCGCAGATACTTACACCAGGGACGAATACACTCCTGCACCACCAGCCCAGCCCGTTCCTCAGGCCTGGATCAACTACGGGCAACAGCAACAGCTGCAGCGAACTCAGCCTTCTCAATGACGGTACCCCGGGGGCGAAGGCAAACAATGTGATGGTCTTATTTCCTTAATGTCTTTAGCCGGCTCTTTCCTCACTTTCTCCCCTCCCAGCAAAGAGCCTCATCTAACCCTTTCAGTCCAGGGACTGCCTGTCTGTTTCCTCATTGATACTGGAGCTACTTTCTCTCTTTTAAATCATGCCCCCTCTCCCTGGCTATCCTCTGAGGTTAAAACTGCAACTGGGGTGGAAGGCAATCCACAGTCTCTGGGACTCACTTTGCCTCTAAATGTTATTTATGCTGATAAATGTTTTTCTCACCGTTTTCTTTTTTCCCCAGCTTGTCCGATCCCTTTGATGGGCCGGGATTTACTCTGTAAGCTTGAGGCTACTTTAACCTGCACTCCTGAAGGGGTAGGATTATTGATGACAGTGTTAGGAGATTCGGCCCCAGCTCAGGGTAATTGGGAAACCCCCCCCTCTCTCTCCCCTGACCTCACTGACTTGCCTTCAACCCTCTGGGGAATTTCTGACACTGACGTTGGCCTGCTCCTTTCAGCAGAGCCAGTAAGGATTCAAGTGAAGCCCTCCTTAGCCCCCCCGTCAGTCCCCCAATACCCCCTGTCGCTGGAAGCCCGGGAGGGCATCCGCCCCAGTGTCGAGGGATTCATTGCACAAAAGCTAGTCCGCCCTCAGCGCACTCCCTGTAATACCCCTATACTGCCTGTCAAAAAGCCTCCTAAAAAGGACGGAGACCCTATTCGTTGGTGCTTTGTACAGGATCTACGGGTTATTAATAACTATGTGGTCCCTCTTCATGCAGTAGTTCCTGATCCAGCTACTATCATCAGCCAAATCCCCTGGGATGCTGAGTGGTTCACTGTTATTGACTTAAAATCAGCCTTTTTCAGCATTCCTGTGCACCCAGACTCTCAATATCTCTTTGGTTTCACCTGGGAGGGACAAAGTTATGTCTGGCAACGACTTCCTCAAGGCTACAGAGACAGCCCCACGATTTTCAGCCAATGCCTCCGCCACGACTTGGAAGGCTTCACCAGTCCGCAGGGATCCACGTTAGTCCTATACGTAGATGACATCCTACTAGGTAACCGCAAAGAAGCCGCCCTCCGCATCGATGGTAAGGCACTTTTATTATACCTACACACCAGAGGCCACAAGGTAGACCCTAACAAGATTCAGTGGGTCTCACAGAAGGTCCGATATCTGGGCTTCCTGTTAACCCCAGAGGGGAGACAAATGGACCCAGCCCGCATAAAGACTATCCAAAACTGCCCTCTGCCAAACACCAAGAAACAACTTCGAGGTTTCTTAGGATTAATTGGCTTCTGTCGACCTTGGTTGCCGTCCTGCGGGGAGTTGAGCAAACCACTCCACCGACTCACTGCTAACCTTGCTCCTGACCCTTTGCAGTGGTCCCCAGACACGATCCAAGCCTTTCAGTTACTCAAGGACAGTGTGGCCTCCTCCATGTCTCTCCGCCCCCCCAATTACAGCAAACCCTTTCACCTTTTTGTCCACGAGAAGGGCGGAATTGCTAGTGGCGTCCTTACCCAGCTGAGCGGGCCCCACCATTTCCCGCTTGCTTTTTACTCCCAGCAGATCGACCCTGTCGCTCAGGGAACCCCATCCTGCACCCGGACTCTGGCAGCAGCTGCCCTGCTGATCACAAAGGCAAAGAGCCTGACCCTGGGTCATTTTACCACGGTCTGGACCTCTCATGCCTTGTCAGCCCTTCTGCGTAAGGGCACGACCCAAGTCTTTTCGGCCCATCGTCAGCAGCAGCTAGAGGCCGAACTCCTAGAAGACACTAACCTAATTTTTGAACGGTGTGGGCCCCTTAATCCAGCTACCTTGCTTCCTGACCTGCCAGTCCTCCAGGATCAGCACGACTGTGTGGAAGTAGTTCATAGCATCTTACAGATAAGGAACAACCTGTTTGACGTGCCACTGGACAACCCTGACTGCATCCTCTTCTCGGACGGAAGCTCCTTCTATGTTGATGGCAAGCGTTTCACCGGTTATGCAGTCACCTCTGAATGGGACATTCAAGAGGCCGCCTCACTGCCAGGCAACTGGGGAGCCCAAGCCGCCGAACTCTATGCCCTGGCCCGAGCTTGCCAGTTGGCCGCTGGTAAGACCGTTACCATTTTTACTGATAGCAAGTATGCTTTTGGAGTTGTGCATTGTCACATCCACCTCTGGAAGTTTCGAGGTTTCCAGACAGCTGCCGGTAAACCCATTCAGCACCTCCCCCTCATCCACAAGCTTTTGGATGCCCTCCAAGAACCCTCGGTCCTGGCTGTAGTTCATTGCCGGGCCCATACTAAAGATGATAGCCCCGTCACCCGTGGGAATGCCCTGGCTGACGCCTCCGCCAAGGCGGCTGCCGTCTTACCCTTAGCCATGCCCACGTTGGCTATTGTGACCTCCTCCTTTACTCCACCGCACCCCGTACCGGTACCCGCTGCTGAACTACAGTCGTGGGAGAGCCTCGGAGCCACTCTGGTCAAAGGGACCTGGCTTATGCCGGATGGCCGAGCCTGCCTCCCTCGCTCCACATACCCCGTGGCAGTTCGCTGGCACCATGATAAGGGGGGTCACTACGGCACGCACGCCCTTGTGGACACCATCACTCGCTTTTGGTATGCTCCAGGCATTCAACCCTACTGCCTGTCAATAGTGAAAGCATGCAGCACATGTCAGCGAAATGGACCTGCTCCGCCTCTTAACAAAATTAAGGGTGGAAGACCGCCACCTGCTGTTCCATTTCAACATCTTCAAATTGACTTTGCAGATATGCCAAAGGCTTTTGGGAAAAAGCACCTCCTTGTTTTGGTTTGCCCTCTGACTTCATGGGTCGAAGCTTTTCCTACTGCTAATTGTACTGCTGCCACAGTGGCGAAGATCCTCCTTAGAGACATTGTACCCCGTTTTGGCATCCCTCTCATACTTGATTCAGATCGCGGACCCCACTTTACTGGTAATGTCCTTGGCCATTTAGAACAAGGACTGGGCATTTCACACTCCTTTCATACACCCTACCACCCCCAGTCTAGCGGGAAAGTTGAGCGTATGAATAGGGAGCTTAAGCTTACATTGGCTAAATACTGTCAGGAAACAGGGTTAAAGTGGCCTCAGGTACTTCCCTTGGTCCTGTTTCACCTTCGCACTCGCCCAACCCGTGTATTGGGATTATCCCCCTTTGAACTGCTCTATGGACACCCCCCTTTCAAAGGCGGGGCGCTACCACGTGCTGATGTTTCACTATTGGGAGGGGATCATATGACCGCGTGCCAGTTTCTCTCCCTACAGGCTCGCCTCCGTACCCTTTGGAAAGCCTCACAGTTTTCCCAGACCGTGCCGCTGGAAGAACAGATCCATCCGTTCCAACCAGGGGACTTCGTCTGGGCCAAAAAGTTCGTTCGTGGCGACGCCCTCCAGCCGAGGTTTACTGGACCCCACCAGGTTCTTTTAACAACCCAGACTGCAGTATTCCTGGAAGGACGCAAATCCTGGATCCACCACTCCCACGTCAAGCCAGCCGTAGTGGACCACAGTGACGGACCAGCAGCTCTTGCCACCACTGAGGACACTGCCTCTGACCAGTGGACCAGCTTACCTCTTTCAGACATCAGACTTAAATTGACTCGGAAAAAATGAGAGGACCTTTTATTCTGACAACTTTATGTTTTTTATTATGCCTTTTTAGTTTATTTTCTGCTTATGAAGATAATGCTTTTATTAGATATTCCCACGAGGTTAAAACTCGTATTTTAGGAAATAGAAGTAATTGCTGGGTATGTACTCAATTTCCAGTAAATGCAGAACAGGGACTCCCCTTCACACCCATTCCCCTGACCACTGCTAATATGACTTGGATGCCACCGGCTAGAATAAAAGATCCAGTCCAACACAATCTTACATGGGACAAAACAGGAGTGCCAATTAACAGATATCTCAGGGTAACAAATCAGACAGGATCACTGTGTTTTGTTAAAGAAAAAGGGTCAACTTTTGTGGGAACCAGTAAATGCAACATGTATTTTAATGGCACCGCCTTTAGTAAAAACCTTGGCTTCAAGCCTTGCGCATCCCACTTATCCCATATGTGGATCCCTCACAAGCCTTCAGAGTCAGCTTTTAAGAAACCCTGCTCAGATCACGAGGGTGTCCAACTAATTGCTAAGGGATATACGATTGCCTTCTACAACTGCTCAAGCAGTACTACACTGCACTTTGAAAACACCACTACCAAATTGTGCCTCTGCGGTTCGCACAACGACCCCTCTGCATTACCAGGGGAACAGTGGTCCAACGGGTGGTGGGTTACCTCCTACTTTGAGAAATGGAATACCCGAAACGCAATGTATGGAACATACTGGGTGTGCGGGCCCAAAGCTTATTACTTTCTCTCCCCTGATTGGGCAGGGTCATGTTATTTAGCGTGGCTCACACCACCTTCTCGCATCTCCCTCACCCCCCCCATTTTCCCCACGTTCGTAACATCCGTGAAACCTTCAGAGATATTAATATCCGTGATGGTTTGTCGTGGCAGCGGTGGGCTGGTCTTATTAGCTTGAGGGGTGGTGTCATCCGTCTACAGGGACTACTAGAATCTTTAACCAATGAGACTGCGACCCTATTTGAGAATCAGGCCGGGGAAATGTCCCAGCTGCGCCAGTTAGCTTTGCAAAACCGAATGGCTTTAGACATAATGTTAGCAGCCCAAGGAGGGACTTGCGCCCTCATAAATGAAGAATGCTGTGTTTTTGTAAACGACACCTACCCTGACACTTTTCAACGTACCAAACATCTAAGGGAAATGGCTAAGAACTACTCCTCTGGCCAGCCACCTTATGATTGGTGGGGAGCCTTATGGAATTGGTTGCCTGGATTTGGGTGGGTTAAAAAACTCTTGGTGGGTGTTGTTGGGGCCATAGTAATCCTTATAATACTGTGTTGCTGTATTCACTGTGTTCCCTCCCTCATAAACTCATGTGGGTCAGTTTATTCTTTTTCTACTTCAGCCAAAGGCCTTACTCTCTTCGAGTTGGCCCAGGCTGAAATTGCCAAGCGGCCCTTGGCTCCTTAAAATAGGGTGTAGCATTTGGTAAATAGTTATCCCAAAGCTACAAATGGAGGAATGTTGAGTCTGAACTTTTTATGAACTGAAACTTAACTCAGACTACATGTCTCTGTCTGAAACTTTTAATCAAAAAAACTCTGACCTGCGAACTACTCATGACCCCTCCCCTCCCAATAAGTAGCCATAAGTAGCCATCCCCTCTTTTGTCTTCTCCAATTTACATTTTAACCTGTTTTGTCCTGTAGAATCTTGATTGATTATGCATGACCATTATGATCTGTTAATCACTTTGTTTACTTCTGTGTATAAACATTGATGCTTACCCCTAATAAATTGGCCACACTTACTCCAAAGCTTGGCTCTTAAGCTAAGGATGGTGTGAGCCCGTTGATCAACGAATTGTTGTCTGGTCTCTGACAGATCTCTGAGCCTTATACCAACTCCGCACTAACTCGGGTGCTGGAGAGGTGAGTAGGACTTGCTTTTTACCTAACATGGTGATCCACAAGTGCCTGCAACACCATGGAAAAGTACCCCTTCCTATTGATGTACTCTGTCACAAGGTAGTCTAGTGCCAAAATTGAAATAGACATGTGTCAAAGTTAGATTCAGGACTCACAGTTTGTCAGAGCAATGCCCAGTGCAACACACAAAAGGAGCCCACAGGCTACTGCCTCAATTGCCCTTGCTTTCACACCCAGGGATTTACCCAAAGTGTGGTGCGGCTGCAATTGTGCAGATTCCACTCACTCAGACCGCAGGGACAGGAACCCCTTGGTTGGCCGATCCCCGGACGGAGATGGCACCCAGACTCAAACACTCCACAGGAAGACGGATAGACACAGAGACAGAACAGTCCTCAGTCCGGACAAAACACAGAAATAATTACCTGACCAGATTCCTGATGTCAGATCCCGGGATCCCTACCAGAACAGAGTGGGAACCAACAGGTTCAATGGCGTAGACTTCACTGTGGTCGTGCACCTTTCCGTTCTGGTGGAGGACCGCTCGGGCCAAATGCCCAGGTGCCGGCTTCCACGGTCGTCCTACAAAAACAGTCAGGAATCACACAGCCCCAGTGAAGACGGTTGCCATCTCGGTGGAACCTCCAAATTGTCAAAGTTAGACTCAGGACTCACAGTTTGTCAGACCACTCTGTTTTATTAGCACAGCGCTTCTGCTAATAACACCCAGATAATGTGAGCCCCATGCAAGACACAAACTATCTTATTTATACAGATAAAAGGATGAGAACTTAACAAGATAACAAAGGGAGCAGAATTAGATAAGTTTACCTGGGTTAGGCATGCATATTTTATTCCCTTACTAACTACTACCCATCTTCTGTTAATGTTTTGCCATTAGCACCATTGTTTATGCCTAATGTTTCTTTTCCTGGCACCTGTATTTCAACATTTCTTATTTCTGCTTAAAGGTACATACAACATTTCTTTAATCCATTCTTATTTTTACAATATAATTTATTCTACTTTCACACATGCCATCTATCACCCTTCTGCAGTTAGGGAAAACCATTGCTGCAAAGCAATCCACTATTTCATGCACATTGCCAAGAGTCATGGTCCTTTGCAGCACAATGCAATTAATAGCCCTGCATGCTTGCGTTAAGGCAGCCCCAAAGGTCAACTTCCTGACTCCAAACTGATTTGTGACAGAACAGTAGCAGTCTGGAGTTGCCAGCTTCCATGGTGTGATCGCCACACACTTCTCCAGTGAGAGGGCAGCTCTCATTTGAGTGTCCCTGCGCCAGGGTTGGGGCAAGCTCAGCACACAGTTCCAGGAAAGAAGCTTTCCTCATCTGAAAGTTCTGCAGCCACTGCTTGTCATCCCAGACCTGCATAACTATGCGATCCCACCACTCAGGGCTTGTTTCATGAGCCCAAAAGCAACAGTCCATCACGTGCAGCTGCTCTGTGAATGCTAAAAGCAATCTAATGTTGATCCTATCAGTGTCAGACAGCATGTCAGGCAACTGTGACTCCTGTTGACTTCAGAACTTTAATATTAACTGCACTGCCATTCGCAGTGTAATACTGACAGCTAGCAGAGCATGGGAAGGCAGCGGGGGAAGCAGAAAACAAAGGATGTTGAAAAATGCTGCGAACCGAAGATGGAAGCACATAGAAAGCAATGCATCATGGAACAGTGAGCCTGGACCCATGATGCGCTGTGATCCACTCTGCCTTCCCACAAGACCTAGCAGCAGAAAGTGGAGAGCTGAACTGTGGGATAGCTTCCTATAATGCATTACTCTCACTGTTGATGCTACTGACCCAAATGTGGATGTGCTATGATGACAAAGCAAGACAGTGTGAACATGCAACAACAATTTTCTTTTAGTGCTTTTGGAATGTTGAGAAAACTTTTGGCAAAAAAAACTCATACAGTGTAGACATAGCCTAAATGCACTACTGGAAGGTGCTCAGAAACTATGGTGATGAGCACAGTATAAGGACTGGTATTGGAGAGAAAAACGTGAACTACTCTTCCACCATCCACGATTCTTAAGAGTGTCAGCTCAGGAAAGGGAGCTGGGCTTAAGTGTGGACAGCTCAATAAAGACCTCTGCTCAACATGCAGCTGTAATTACAAAAATAAGAAATAGGATAAAGAGAATAATAGAGAAAATATTATAATACCATTGTATGAATCAATGGTTTAGCCTCATCTCAGAATACTGTGTCCAGTATTTGTTACTCCATCTCAGAAATATATATTAAAGAATTGGGGAGGCTCAGAGGAAGGTGATGAGAATGACATGGAAAAACTTTCATAAGAGAAATTCAAAGACTGGGATTGTTTACCATAAACAAGGGATGAATGAGAGAATATGATAAAAAATCCATAAAGTAATGCGCAGCATAGAAAGGGGAGATTGGGAGCTTCTGTTTGCCCTCCCTCATAACACAACAAGAAGGAAGTGTTCAATGACACTGAAAGTGAGCAAATTCACAGCTCAGACAGTAGAACTCCTATTTTATGAACTAGTTGGAGATTGAAGAGTTCATCAAATTGAACATCTCAAAATTACAATAGATATGGTGCATAAATTGCAGTATGGCACACTGCATCACTTTCTTCTTGTCCTTCAAACCACTGCAAAGCAATTTCCCATGCATCAAAAGCATAAGAACATGAAGGGACGTTGACTTACTCTTCATCAACAGCACTTTCACTATATGATTTTTAAGACTGATGTTCATAAAATGGAGATTATACTGTAAAAGGAAATATAACACATAATTCGCATACGGAACTCACTGCCACAGGACATCATTGAGGTCAAGGACCTAGCAGGATTCAAAGAGAGACTGGATGCTTATATGGATAACAAGAATATCCAACAGTTATGCTAAGAAAGAAAAAAATCAGGAAAGGCTATAAACCCTCCTGCTTCAGGGGGTAAACCAAACTGTTAGAGACCAGGCTGAGGTGGGGTTCATGGGGGCAGACTGTCTCACAGCTGCTACTGCACTGTTCTTATACCTTCCTCCGCACTAGCTGGTGCTGGCAGCTGTAAGAGACCCCATACTGCCTAGAATGGATTTCAGGTTAGACCCAGTCTGGCAATTCCTATGTTCCAGGAGAGGGAAAGGGAAAATAAAGTGGTAAGGAATGAGGGGGAGAGGAGAGAGAGGCTGAACTCGGGATGGGACGCCAGAGAGGTTCCACTTGCGATGAGGAAGGGAGACAGGCCGCGGGTCCCGAGATGGGGAAAGGGCAGGAGACGAAGGCTGCGGGTGTGGCTGGGAGTCGCTGTGCTTGTGGAGGGGAGCAGTACAGCTGTGCTCATGGTCCTGGTGAGAGAGCGTGGGGGAAGCTGCTGGTTAGCAGCAGGCTGGGCCGAGCCCTCCCGCGCAGGGCCATGGGCCCAGCTGTGAGTGCATGACAGCACCGCCTGTGCCTGGTGCTGCCAGCTCTCTCACCTCCACTGGTTTTCTCCAGGCCCCAGCACTGGAAGAGGCCGGCAGCCACCGTCTGACCCGGCCGCCTGAGCCCTGAGGGCAGAGGACAGCCGCAGGGCGCCCACCCCAGGCGGTGGATGAAGAATTGCTTTGTGTTCATCGTTAAAATCTCCGGTCTGGGGTCTGGCCCCCAAGGGCTGGTCACGGGGCCAGGGTGCTGCAGCTCCCGAGCTGGCAGAGGGTAGGCCGGGAAGAGCCAGCCTCAGGGTGTACACCGCCCTGTCTCACCCAGCTCCCCGTGGGCCTGCGCTCACCCTGCCTCGCCCATCAGCCCCGCTTTGCTTCACCGGCTCTCCACGGACCTGTGCTCGCCTAGCTCAGCTCCCCGTGTGCCTGCGCTCACCCTGCCTTGCCCATCAGCCCCGCTTTGCTTCACCGGCTCTCCACGGACCTGTGCTCACCTAGCTCAGCTCCCCGTGGACCTGCGCTCACCCTGCCTTGCCCATCAGCCCCGCTTTGCTTCACCGGCTCTCCACGGACCTGTGCTCGCCTAGCTCAGCTCCCCGTGGGCCTGCGCTCTCCCCGCCTCGCCTGGCTCCCCACGGACCTGCACTCACCCCGCCTTAGGGCTGCCCAGAGGATTCAGGGTGCCTGGGGCAAAGCAATTTCAGAGGCCCCTTCCATAAAAAAAAGTTGCAATACTATAGAATACAATATTCTCGTGGGGGCCCCTGTGGGGCCCAGGGCAAATTGCCCCACTTGCCCCCCCCCCCCCCCCGGTGGCCCTGGGAAAAATAAACATTTAAAAACCTTCCGCATCTCAGAACAAACCCAGTTTTGAGAAAGCTTCTTTTTAAGTCACCTTTACAAGGTATCACTAGTTCTCAGCATCAGCTAGTGCTAAAAAAGGCACTAAAGCTCATTAAAAGGGTTGGACAAATATTTTCCATCAAAACTTTTTTTTGGATCGAAAACTAGGGTTTTTTAAAAAGCCGGAAAAAAAATCACAGACGTCTGCTTTCCTCCAAAATTTGTTGTGGGTTTTTTAATTGAAAAGCTGAAATTAGTCTGCCAAAATCTGAACATGATTTGGGGTTTCAGAAGTGTGTGGCCAAATATTTGCTGCTTGCTGTGTTTGACTGTTTAAAGAAACAATAAAAAAATATCCAAAACTTTTGAACCACCTCAGCCTGAGCCCATCCAGTCAGAGATTTTTCCAGGTTTCTGATACTCTGCTGGCTTCCTTGACTCACATCTGTCTCCATAACTTTGGGTTCATGTAGGTTAGAACATAAGAAAGGCCATACTGGGTCAGACCAAAGGTCCATCCAGCCCAGTATCCTGTCTACCGACAGTGGCCAATGCCAAGTGCCCCAGAGGGAGTGAACCTAACAGGTAATGATCAAGTGATCTGTCTCCTGCCATCCATCTCCACCCTCTGACAAACAGAGGCTAGGGACACCATTCTTACCCATCCTGGCTAATAGCCATTAATGGACTTAACCTCTATGAATTTATCTGTTTCCTACAGACTGGCTCCATGGGGTCCCTCACAACTAAAAAACCAATGTTGAATGTTTTCATTTTTGAAAATATATTAATTCTGATGGGGGCTTATGAAAAGGGCTCCCAGAGAGTATTTTAATATAAAAAATATACCAGAATGGTTATTCTGGAGACGGTTACTGTGGGTTTGTCTTTAGTATAGCTTATGTACATACTCCACAAACTGAGCATTTGAGCTTGTTCCAGAATCTGTGATGAGCCTATATTGTGAAAACTGAAATGCTCAAAATAGCACATGCATGTGAATGGACACATGGTGCTAAAATTATATTAACACAGGGGGTCGGGACCCCTCAGGGGGTCACGAGGTTATTACTGGGGGTCACAAGCTGTCAGCCTGCACCTCAAACCCTGCTTTGCCTCCAGCATTTATAATAGTGTTAAATATATAAGAAAGTGTTTTTAATTTATAAGGGGGGGCACACTCAGAGGTTTGCTATGTGAAAGGGTCACCAGTACAAAAGTTTGAGAACCACTGAATTAACCCCTTTGGAGCCCCGGGGAATGCAGTGGAGGGGCATCTCCCTTGGTAGGGTTGCAAAGGAGGTAGGCGGTGTACGATATTGCTCTTCTCATGTGATTCCCTCCCCCATGGCTCTCTTGGCTCTACCACTGTTGGAAAATCATAGTGCTAATGAAGCCTTTCCGTATTAGGCCTGAGTAAACCAAAGTTATGTTATGCTTGTCCAAACTGTGTTGGAAAGCTTACAGAACTCATTAGACTGAAGGCCGTGTATCTACCTAAGTCAGCTATTTCGCTTATCAGTTTTGTTTGGCTCCCCAAGTATATGTTGGCTCCCCAAGATTATGCAGCTGTGTTCCCATGTACGTCTTCAAGATATTTAGTACAAAGGGTCAACAGATGTACCTTGTTTCCCCTTCAGAATGACAAATGTATCCTCAACAGCTGTATGTCTCTTGTAGCCCCCACAAAATGATATATGTATCCTGCGTACCCAATTATCCCCTAACAGATACATGTACAGGTTCTACAGGTCAACCAAATGACGTAGACAAACGTAGGCTAAGTTGTTTATTACTGATTATAAAAAGGCCCGTTCGGACTTGTGGGGTGTGTCTCTCTCTTTGGCACGAGCCGAGATGAGAGCACCCGCTCAGCTGACCGATCAATAAAGATAATGGTACTCGTCTCTCTGATCCTCCGTGCCTCCTTGGTGTAATTAGGTAAGCTCCGGGGGGAAAACGAGCCCTTTTGGCTAACAAATTGGCGACTCCGCCGGGACTTCTCTCCCTGTAGAGGGCGTTGACCGGCGGCCGAGGACGGCTCAGGAGAGTGGCCACCTTGAGCTATTGGTTTGCTCGAGCTCCGGGTCGCCGCAATCGGCCGGGACGGCTATGCCCCCTCCATAGAGAACTCCAAACGACACGGAGGCAAGACAGTACCAGAAGAGGGGAGTCCACCTGCCAGACGTGGCCACTCCGGGCGTGGTAAGTGCGTTACCTCCTGGGTTTTGAGGATTAACGCCCCCGAAGTGCGGGTTGGACCTTGGGCCCCTAACAGGTTTTTGGTTAAGATACCTAGGTACAGCCACGGCTAATGAATAATTCTGTTAACTCCACTAGTTCGGGGGCCGTGCCGAACGACTATGGGAATGTGACTACTATGCTGTTGTTTTTATTCCTGGTAGGGGTACTTTTGTTTTTCGTTATATTGATGTACTGGAAGCCGAAACTGTGATAACCGGGTCTAGGAGCGTGTGAACCCATCTTCTCTCCCCCCCCCCTTCCTTTCCGTGTGGGCTACTGACAGTCTGATCATCTCACTGGACGCAAGCGGCGCCGTCTCCCAGAGACTAGCCGACGCTCTTTGCTGAAGGGAGATGTAGGAGAGTCGTAGTCTTCCTTGTGAGTCTCTCCTGTGTGAGTGCCCTGTAGGGAAAGATCCTTAGTTTATGAGCTGCTAGCACGAACAGGGCACCCTCTGTGTGTGTGTGTGTAAGTGGAAAATGGGTAAGGGACGGTCTAAATATTCCACCTCACCCCTAAGGGTACCCCAGCATATTATATGTACGTACATTATGGTTCTAAAACCTGCAGGTATTTAAAGAATTGGAATCTTCACACGCATGAAGATCCATCTAAACAATGTCCATTAAAAGGTACTTTCAATCTAAATAAGATCATATATCTCAGAGGAGCTTTTAATCGTCAAAGAAAAGCCTCTGACACAGTGTAAGCAATTTGTCTAGGTATGGGTTAATTTAAAATGCAGCTTGGCAGAGAAACAGAACTGGTGAGATTACATTTGCAAAGCTTAACTGTTCAGTGAGATCCAACAGTCTGACTTTGTGACGGATGCCGGTGTTGGTGTGGCTTGGTGACACTGGAGAAGCCAGAGGTAACTGACCTGGACTAGAATCTCTGAAAGAGACACCGCAGGAGATTCCAGGGTGTAAAAAAACAGCCCTCCCAAGAGCGGAAGCATGTTGGAAATTCTGAACAAGCTGTATACAGGATAATCTCCCGTCCACCTATTCCCCCTTTTCTGAACGTTATATACAGACGTGGCCAGTCTGGACATGTGTGAGTATTAACGTGGCTTAAGGCTTGGGGCATTTATATTTTTCCTGAGTGATGTGGGAGCATTCCCAACACTCTCCATTGTTGTTTTATTATTTTTAATGAAGCTTTAAAATTTGGTTATATGGTGTGTTTTCTCTATCCTCCCCCAATGTCCTGCAATCCTGTCCTGTCTAATCACCTGACATGAGGGATTAATTGGTAACAGAAATTTGTCACAGTTTGGTGAGCAATAGAGAATGGGGGAACCCTGTAGAATTTACACCATCTATTTGTTTTACCCTTGTTGTTTTATGTTTGTTTTATTTGGTTCTGTTGGTGTTATATGTTGAGGATTGCATAATTAAAGGTGTGCCCACTCTCAGCTGCAGTAAGTCTGAGAACTGGAGAAGGGTTTAGCATTCCTCTCTCCACCCTGGTTGACCGGGAAGGGTGGCAGGTGGATCTACCCCCAGTCGTAGCAGGACTGGGCAATAGAGTAGTTGGAGAGAAGGGACGAGATGTATACTTGATAACTAGAATTGAGCAATTAAGAGCATAGATCATGAACCAGGCAGCAACTCAAACCTGCGCCAGGGCAAGTTGCAGGCCTTGAGACAGGACTTCCAGTTAGAAAAGGAAGCCCTGGCTAAGCATGTACCAGTCCTTCAGGGACTTGTTAAAATTTAACCATTCGTGCTCAGCATATGCTGTAACAGCAGTGTGTTTGCTACAAGAGGAAATTAAATAGTTAATGGGCCATGCGTTTTGCTCAGGTGGTGAGCCTCACAAGGGAGGACTCGGGTAATCTTGAGTAAAAAAAAAAATGTTTTAGGGAAAACACCAGAAGGGTGGGGGCTAGTTAAAAAGCCCACCCTCCTAGCTAAACTGGTAGTGGAACAAGTTGGTGCCCATGAAAAAAAAAAACGGTTCAAAAAAAAAAAAAAAAAAAAGGATCGGGCCCAGGCGGCCAGGCAACAGACAGAGAGCTTGGAGAACAGGTTGGAAACTTTTGAGGGTCTAGTGGAAGGAAGGAGTAAGTAAGTGTAAGCATGGGGATTTCAAATACTCAGAATGATATTTGGAATGGTGATTTGAATTGGTAAGTGGCTGTTGGAAGACAGGGAAGTGATTTAAGGGAAGGGCAAGTGATTTTTAAAGGAGAGTGAAAAGTTAACTCTGTAGTTGCTGGAGGGAATAGTAGTTGAACTTTGTAAAGATGCTAAAGAGAAAAGTTCTTGGTGTTTTTTTAAATATTTGTAAATAAATTCAGGCAAAGAAATTATTAAATTGCAATCATTTGGCTATGAACAATTTTGTTGAATTAGCTAAAGAATGTATACAGTGCTATGTAAATAAAAATGTATTAGGCTCTAAGGCACTATAAGTGGTGATGTTTTCTTTCAGTGTTTAAAAGCAGGAGTTAAAAGTAAAAAGCAAGCCAGAAAGCATCTGTATTAATGCAAATTATCTAACTGATAAGGTAGAGGCCACTGAAACCTGGGCTGCCTATAAAACACATATAAGAAAATATGGGGTAATTCCCCTGTTTTGCCTGAAATCAACAAGGGTATTTGTATATTTTAAGCAATGATTGACTGCCCAGAAGGGATAGACCTTTGTTTTTGTCTTTCAGATAATCAAAGAAAACTAATCCCAGCTAAACAGCATTCAACGTACCATGATTTACTGGCACAGTAAAAATTATGTTTTGTGTTCTATGTTCTGTCTTGTGGTGTTTGTCTCGTAGCCAGAATTGTTGCGTTTAATATTTTCATGGGATGGTCTGATTTGAAATCAAGCGGAAGTGTTGGATTGAAATGCAGATACTTGTTTTGTTTAACTTAGAATACAAAGTGTTTGGATACATCAGAAAAATGTGATCTACTAAAGTCTAATACATTTTCTTAAGTAAGAGAAAGAAACTACATTGGCCAAATCTTTTAATTGAAAATTGTTAACATTTGTGTACCGACAGTCTTTGGAAGCAAAGACATGAAAAGTTAACCCACTCCCCTTATTGTACAGGGGATCCTTCTGGCTACCTCAAACTTTTAGCCAGAGGGCTGGGGATGGTGGATAGCTATTGGACTAGAGGTTATATTACGTGAACTTCTCAAAGTGGGTGTGCTTGTCCTGGTTTGTTGTTCCAAAGCTCTGTAATAAGGTTATATTAGTAAAAAGGTATATGTGGCATATATTAAATAATAAGACTAATGTACTGTATAACAGCAATGTGTATATGTTCATTGTTAACAAAAGGTGTATAAGTAAAAAGTAAAAGTTTCCTTTGTAGGTTAAAAAAGCCAAGAAGGGAAAAGGAAAAAGAACGAGTTAACTGAGGAAAAAATAGTTAACATATTCAGTTTCAAGATAAGACACTGACTCTGTTCAAGGACTTGGCTAACAACCAAGAAAAGGGGGGGGGCTTGAATATACCCAAGCAGATGTAAAATCTGCAAAGACACTAATGCAATGTGTTAGGTTTCTTTTCTCACAGGTAAAGAAGCACTATCCGAAGACCCTAGCAGCCCCGCTACTCGTTGGAACCAGAAGACTGGGTCTACATAAAGGTCCGCCAACGAAAGACTGCTTTGGCTCCATGCTGGAAAGGCCCTTATTGAGTCCTGCTGACTACCAACACCGCTGTGAAGTGCCAAAGACTGACTGCTTGGACCCAGGATTCTCACTGCAAAAAGACCCCTCCACATCAGGAGAATTCTCCCACTGATGATTAGCCTATTTCTCCTTCTAGCTCCACTGTGCCTTCTGGACAGCAGGGAAAAAGGACAAGGTGACATACTAGTTAACCTCTCCCTTGTCCACTGACAGATTTACTGTGCCTTTGAACTTTTCTAGAAGAAACGCTCACTCCACTGACATTGCCAAAGTCCAGGAATTCCTGACTAAAAAGGACATTAAGAACTGACCCTGGTGAAGAATCAAAGAATTATACACTGGCAGGAAGAAATTTGTGGGACCCATGTTTGGGAAGGTGGTATTGATTGGATTTTGGGGTTTATTCTACAGGCTGCGCCCTGTGTTTTGGATAAATCCTTCAGTATGTATTGCCCTCCCTAATTGGATTTTAACTGATATTGCCTTTATCCAGTTTTCAGATCACTTTTACATAGCCAGATTGCTCACAAGGGGCTGCCATTAGATTAGCACAACAAAAAGCCTGGGTTATTTCCTATAGAAGGAAAGGGAATTGACCAGATCCCTGTGGGCTGGGGCCAATAGTGTAGCAGCCATTTGAAATATTCTTAAAAGCTGAGAACATGATGGGTAATTGGGCCAACTAGAAAAGGCCACTAGCCTTATTTTTGAAGCTCAGCTATTTTAAGTACAGGCTGGAGTTGGTGAGTTACATGTCATTTCCTCCTTTAGTTCTATGACCCAGAAGTTA